>NC_071467.1:39951111-40261111 GCF_028500815.1 Rissa tridactyla | reverse complement strand
GGGCACGGCCATCCAGCCAGTTTTTAACCCAGTGAAGAGTACACTTGTCTATGCCATGATTCGCCAGCTTCTCCAGGAGAATGCTGTGGGGGACGGTGCCAAAGGCCTTACCAAAGTCCAGATAGACAACATCCACAGCCTTCCCCGCATCCAGAAGGTGGGTCACGTGGTCATAGAAAGAGATCAGGTTGGTTAAGCAGGACCTCCCTTTCCTAAACCCATGCTGGCTGGCCCCGATCCCTTGGCTGCCCTGCACTTGCCATGAGAGCTCACTCAGGATGATCCTCTCCTTGATCTTTCCTGGTACCGAGGTCAGGCTGACAGGCCTGTAGTTCCCCGGATCCTCCTTCCGACCCTTCTTGTAGATGGGTGTCACATTAGCCACCCTCCAGTCATCTGGCACCTGCCCCGTTGACCAGGATTGTTGATAAATGATGGAGAGAGGCTTGGTGAGCTCTCCCGCCAGCTCCCTGAGTACTCTTGGGTGAATCCCATCCAGCCCCATAGATTTATGTGCGTCTAGGTGCAGAAGCAGATCATTGACTACTTCCTCCTGGATTATGGGTGGGTTGTTCTGCTCTCCACCCTTATCTTCCAGCTCAGGTGGCTGAGCACCCTGGGGATAGCTGGTCTGACTATTGAAGACGGAGGCAAAGAAGGAATTAAGTATCTCAGCCTTCTTCTCATCCTTGGTTGCAACTTTCCACCCCGCATCCAGTAAGGGATGGAGATTCTCCCTGGCTCTCTTTTTGTTGATGTATTTGTAAAAACTTTTTTTGTTGTCCTTAATGTTAGTGGCCAAGTTGAGCTCCAGCTGGGCTTTTGCCTTCCTAATTTTCTCTCTGTATAACCTAACGAGATCTCTGTACTCCTCCTGAGTTGCCTGTCCCTTCTTCCAAAGGTGGTAAACCCTCCTTTTATTCCTAAGTCCCATCAGAAGTTCCTTATTCATCCAGATTGGCCATTTTCCCCACCCTTTAGACTTGCGACACTTGGGGACAGCCTGCTCCTGGGCCTTTAAGATTTCCTTCTTGAAGAGTGTCCAGCCTTCCTGGACCCCTTCGCCCTTCAGGACTATCTCCCAAGGGACTCTCTCAACCAGTGTCCTGAACAAGCCAAAGTCCGCCCTCTGGAAGTCCAGGGTGGAGGTTTTGCTACCCCCGCTCCTTACATCGCTACGAATTGAAAACTTGACCATTTCATGATCACTAAACCCAAGACGACCTCTGACCAGCACATCTCCCACTACTCCTTCTCTGTTTGTGAACAGTAGGTCTAGCAAGGCACTTCCCCTGGTAGGCTCCTCTACCAGTTGTGTCAGGAAGTTATCTTCCATGCACTCGAGGAACCTCCTAGCCTGCCTGCTCTCTGCTGTGTTATATTTCCAGCAGATACCCAGCAGGTTGACGTCCCCAACCAGAACAAGGGCTGGTGATTGCGAGACTTCAGCCGGCCACTTACAGAATACTTCATCTGTCTCCTCATCCTCGTTGAGTGGTCTATAGCATACTCCCAGCACATCTCCCTTATATTCCTTCCCCTTCAACCTTGCCCATAAACACTCGACTTTATCATCACTGGAATCTAGCTCTATACAATCAAAACATTCCCTAATGTACAGAGCCACATCCCCGCCTCTCCTTCCTTGCCTATCCCTTCTGAAGAGCTTACAGTCATTCATCACAGCATTCCAGTCGTGACAGTCATCCCACCAGGTTTCCGTGATGGCAACTACATCATAGCTGTCCTGCTGCACAATGGCTTCCAGCTCATCCCGTTTGTTGCCCATGCTACGTGCATTCGTGTAGATGCACTTGAGCTGGGCTACCGATTTCGCCCCCATCCTTGGCCCTTTATCCCTAGGCTCATTACTAGTGGGCCTGGTTTTATCCCCTTCCCCCTTCAATTCTAGCTGAATCGAGCTAGCTGAGAGTTTCTCATTCACTTTATAAAGTTAGAATTGTTCATTTTTTTTCCTGGATTACTCACATTTGTCTTTATTGAATTTCATTTGGCATTTTATTGCATAGTATTGTGAAGTCCTTCTGCAACTCCTCTTAGTCAGCCTTCACTTTTACTTCTGTGAATGATTTAAGCTTTGTCACTTTGATATTCATGATAGTTTTTGAATATGTCAAATCATATAAGCTTGAGTATATTTCTCCTATGGGCACTCCATTGGTGACTCCTCTCTTTTGTGAAAATTAGCCATTTGCTGTTTCCTTTAGTCAGTCAGTTAGCTATATGAAGACTTTACCTCTTGTCCCAAGGATAGGATAGGACAGGATTTCTCTAGGAGCTCTTCCAGGGGGTCTTTATGAATGTCTTTTGGAGATCCAAGTAGTTATATCTGCAGCGTTCAGATACCTCTCCTTGACTCCTTCACAGAACTAGTAGAGGTATGTGAAACATGACTTTCCTTCTTGAAAGTCACATCAGCTCTTCTCAAATACGTCATAGTATTGACTCGCAACCACATGCATTGAAACCAGGTCCTGACTACCAAAGCGCCCCAAAGAAAATGTGCTGAAAATAATGTAATGATAATATCATGATACTATATAAATAATGTAATGTTTTTAAACTTAACTGAAGAGAAGGAATCATAATATTAATTTTTTAACATGTTTTAAAATTTTAAGAAACCCTAACGTGGTGAGAGCTAAATATTATTCAAGAATCAGAGGTAAGTTGCAAAGAAATGAGGCTGTCACATCTACAGATAGGCACCTCAGTATTAGTCAGGGCCAAAGGAATGCTGCCTGAGGCATCTCATCACCAGTGTAAGACTACTTTAATACAAATAAGGCAAGCAGATGCAATGTCTGTAGTTAGCTCCTTTTCTTGCCAATCTTGTCTTCTTTGATTCTTCTTCCCCTGGCATTTCAGGTTTTGCCTGTGTATGTTAAACATTTAACTTCTAAACCATAACACATGCATTCAGAAATCCAGCTGAAAGGTCTACAAAAGTCTGTCTGTGTAACTGTATCTCCTGTAGCAGTCTTTGTGTGCTTTTCCTTCTCATTGTTTGGCCTAGAAGCAATCTGCTCTGTGCTTTTGCAGTACTTGGCATAATGGGGTCATGGTCTTTGAGCAGAGTTCCTAGGTGCTACTGGAAGTTTTTCAGGGTTTATCCAGATACCCACTAATTCTATTCACTGTTACAGCGTTTCGTGCCATACAGTATTATTCCTCTGATGTTCCCTGGATACCGCCTGGAAGCACATCCTGTTTGTTGACACTGAGGCAATTTTAAGTGAGAGAGGTTACACCCTGCAATGCTTATTTCAGCTGTTTCATAATTGAGTTCCTTT
Organism: Rissa tridactyla; assembly: GCF_028500815.1. Classification (NCBI taxonomy): domain Eukaryota; kingdom Metazoa; phylum Chordata; class Aves; order Charadriiformes; family Laridae; genus Rissa; species Rissa tridactyla. The sequence continues at coordinate 40,257,797 of NC_071467.1, read as the reverse complement.
AGCACCAGTCCTGGAGTTTTGTTACTATCCATTATGTCACTCTGACCAAAAAATGATTCCTATTCACACTTCAATTTGAGAAAATACTGTAGTGCATCTGCTGTTGTGTTTCAGTGTTTCAGTGTGGGACCCTGCTGGAGCTCCTGCATATTGAAGAGTCCTGCATGCCAAAGATGGATGCGAGATCTTCATCTAACTTTTCTGCTGTGGCCTTATTTGTGTGCTCTGTTATGCCTTCATCACCTATTAGCCTTACAGACTATCTGTCTGGTCAGCTTCCTCTTCCTTGTGTATTTGAACAAGATTTATTATTAGTTTTAAAGATTTTTGGGAATTGTTCCTGAGACTTTTATTGGCCTGCCTTGTGGGATTTTTACATTTCACCTGTCAGGGTTTGTTATTTTCTATTTTCCTTGTTTGGAAATAATGTCAACTCTTTTAAAGAAAGCCATCTTAATCTAATAGGCTTCCTTGGTGAAATATTTAATCCTACTAGTCTTTCCTGAGTGTTTGAGGCGTGAGGAGAGGAGGAGGGAAGGTTTTAGTAGATGGTGAAGGGGCTTTATTCTATCTCTTCATGCTTACTGCTTTAAGAATGCAGAAGAAGCAACACTTTGAATACAAATTCTTATCAAAGAGGAAAAAAAATAATACTGGACTTTCTGAGAATGTATTATGATTTTAGCCCTCATCCCTATGAGTGAATATTATGTAGATAGTGCCATCTAAAATTTTCAGTTTGGGATCCAATGGACTAGAAGATAGCAGCCTAGAAAATTCCTAGGACGACTTCTAGATGTGAAAGGAAAAGACAAACAGACCCTTTCAGACAGCCAGTTTTCACTATAGTAAGTCTGTCCTGTAGTGTTGTGACAATCTGCCAAGCAGTACCAGATGTCCAAGCTTCTTCTTCAGTTTCCCAATGAGGACAGAATCCATGATGCAAATGTGCAGTTATTTGCGTGCCTACTTCACACCTGAAAGCTGGCCAAATGAGATGAAAGCCAGTTCGTCTTTCTAGATGCTGCTCAAAATATGTATCTGGTTTGCAGGACGCAACTTGGCAACAATCATTTGCCATTTTACCTCAGGTGCAAACACATTGGGAGAGGGATTTACTTTTACTGTGTGTGTGCAGCAGCTGGCATAGTAGGGTCCTGATTTATGGCTGATATTGATAGGGACTGTTGTAGGCTAAATAATGACATAAATAATTTATTGTAGCAAGAACTATGGCAGGGGGTATTCACAACTGCTTGTATAATTTCCCCCACTTGTAACAACATCTAAATACAAAGAACAGTGAGACTGAAGGCTCATTTACAAGCTAAGGATAATAAGTGAGAGTACTCTATACCCTCTCATCACAGCTGTTTTGCCACTGGCTGTAACATTTCTCTTCCTCTCACTCTCCCATTTCTCTTCGCTCATCTTTCAATTCACCTTGAAAGGCACCGAGGATTATGTATGGCAAATTCTACTAGCTCTTTAAATTGGCAGGGGTGATACTAATAAACTAGCGCTGTTACAGCTCAGTGCTGCTACCAGCAACAAAAATCCATGTTCTGGTTTTCTGAAGTTTTCCACATTTCCACAACACTACTGCACACCAAAGCATAGCCTGATTTGATTTTTCTTCTCTGCACCTGCTTATTTTCCTGATAGGTAGCAGGGGATAGGAGTGAGAAATGATCCTCCTTACTATTTGAGAACAGAGTCCCCCATCAACAGAATTTTTCGCTAGTTAAATACTGGTACATTTACCTAAATGGGAAGAATTTTCCCATCAGTTGCCAGTTTCAGAGCCCATACGTACTGAAATTCTACCATCAAACGTGGAACAACAACTATCATACAGTTACTGCAGCTTGTCATGATTTTCATTGCTCCCATAATCTATAGAAGGATTTTGTTACCTGCCCAAGAGAAAACGGTGAGTCATTACTCAAGATGCTGCATGTGCAAAAGGGAAAGGAAATTGAATAAGTAAATAGCTGGCTTTTAAGGAAGCTGTTGAAAACAGGAAAATAAGGAATTGAGAATGTTGTATGGAAAATCCTTTTCCTGAAACTAAAATGGTTTGCAGTGGGGAGAAGGTAAGAAACTAACTATGCAAAGACTAAATTTGTTAATCTGTTAATAAACTATATAAACATGATTTTTCAGGGATCGTGCAAAAGTTTTTGTAATTTTTAAATTCATATGACTTAGATCACTGCATTAACTTAATAAATGTAGACTTTTCCTATTTCATGTTGAGGAACCACTTATTTTTATCAGGAAATATTTTTTGGTTCTCAGTTGTTCCCTCATACTGACTCAGTTTCTATTGGAATGTGACTTGGAAAATTTGAACAGCTGCGAGGGTAAGAATTCCCCCTTGTTTGTCCATGCAAGTCTTGACAACATTTAATTAAACGTGTTTGTGTATCAGATCTCATAATGGACGTCTGATACATGATTGGGGCCCCTTGGTACTACCATAATAAACTCAGGAATATTTGACAGGGTTTAGTGACTTCAGGAGATACAACATAACAATTGCTAGAGCACACCATGGCCATGAGCACCCTGCCATGCCCGTGCTCAGCATTCTTGACTTGGAAATCTGGGCTGGTTTTCTGTCTCCTTACAAGTCTGGGGCACAGTAGTGGGTTTTTTTCCTGTCTCCCAGTGCAATCTGCAGAATATCAGGATGCTGCAATGTGGACCAGCTAAGACAAACCTTTAGGAAACGATGCACCTGTTAAGGCAGAAGGTGTGTCTGCCTTTTCCTAGTGGAATTGGGTGGGTAGGGAGCTCCAGAGCCCGTTTCACAGAAAGCATCCCTCAGCTGTCCACGTACACTGAATCGTGATCAGTTTGGGGCACTCCCACGCTGCCTGTGGCTCCGCAAGAGGGGACTGTGACTCACTGTGGTTATGCTACTGTTCTAGATCCAAACCAGCCGATTTACCGTCTTCTGCTGATGTAACTATTGAGTACTGACTGCAGACATTGCAGTGTGGTCTAAGTTCTGTAAAAATGAAACTCAGGTAGGGCTTGAACCAGGTGGAGGTTCAAGTCTGGCTGTGGACCCGCTCTTTGACTCCTTCCTGTATAGGAAAAAAAAAAAAAAAGATTTCATGCAGTTTTTACACTTGCAGTTTTATTGTGCGCAATTTACATGGGAAGCAACCCCTTTCAAAATAGTTCAGTCACTGATACGCATCCTCAGTGTTGCAGTCCTATGGCTCCAGGCTTGCATGCAGCTTTGTTTCCAGGTGTAGTGGCCAGAGACAAACCATTATGGATATGGATACCCCTAGTGATTGTACCAGGAGAAGCACTATAAAGAATTGCAACTGTAGAACTAAACGTACTGATTTATATTTCAGAGGAGGCATTAGGACCAAGCTCATTGAAATATATCAAGCAGAGAGTACTTGCAGGTAAATCCAAAGCTATATGGGATATAAAAATTCCCTTTCTAATTTAAATACTCCATTTCCATTGCTATAAAATCTGATACTATCATTGTTACTCATCATTATTCAAGACTGTCTCTAAAACAGGGCAAGAATCATACCAAGTTGTAAGGGAGCAAGATGATGGACACTTTAGAGGCTTGAGAGTATGTATGTTAGGAGGTAAAGATGGAGATATGTAAAAACAGAAAATGGGAATTCATTTAATCATTAAAACCAGAAACATATTGTTAGAAATTTTAGTCTAAGTGCAATTTATAGCTCTTCCTTGCTGCTGCTTGTCTGTTTTGTGTTACTATTCACTATATTATTATGCTACTACACGATGTTTCTGCTTATGACTTTTTTCTGTCTTAAGGAGAGAAGCAGAGAGATGGAGTAGCTATAGAGGTAATGTATTGCCCTTTGAAATCAGATTATGTATGTGGAGTTTTCTGGAGTATTCCCCCTTCTCATACGATGCTCTACTGCATTTAGAAGTAGTTTTAAGAGACATAAACCACCTGTGGGGTTTGGTTTGTTTTTTTTTTTTCATTTCAAAATGCTTGTACCTATGTTAGCAACGGCAACATAGCTGTTGTTTGTTTTTAGCTAGACAATGTTCAGGTCTAAAGCTGGTGTAATTTATCATCCTCACGTTGAAACAAATTAATAACCCAATTGAGTCACTACAGTTCTTTTCCCAGACCCTTCACTCTTCTCTGTGTACCTTCTGTTGTGTATTGCTTTGTTTTAAAACCAGTCTCCTATTTCTTGTTGCAGCATTATCTTTTGCCTCTTTTGCATATACTTCTTCCTTCTGTCAAACCTATTTCTTGTATGAATTTTCCTGCCTTGCTCGACTGTCGTCTTTCTTCATACATCTGCACCAGATTCAGTCTGCGTCTTGCACAGGGACTTACACATCTTAGATTTGGAGCCATTTAGAGATTGAAAGATCTCACTTAGCTTAAAGTTAGTTAAGCTTCCTCAGTTAAGGTCCCTCTCACAAAAGCAATTCTGTGTAAGTGAGTAATAATACATCATTATTGACCATATAATAAACGCACAAACACAGTAAAGAGATAAACTTGATGACCAATAGATCTTTTCTATCTCTAACTTTTATTAATAAGCCCTAAAAAAATGCACTGCTCATTAAGTCTTAATGCTTAATCATGCTGGTGTCACTAAATAGAAAATGTATATACTCCATCTGGATTATTACAGAATGCAAGAGAAAGGCTAAACAAATTCTACATTTAATTCACTCTTTTCTTTAGCACAATAAAGTAAATTAAAATCAATGATTGATTGTCTTTGGAAACATTATCATCAGGACTGAATACATAAACAATGCACCAAATGAAAAGCTTTTTAATTACAATCTTTCCTGTGTGTGTCTCAGTCAGTATATCATGAGCCAATAAAGGCCATTAATTTTATTCAAAAGAGGAAAAGAAATGCATTTATTCAGTTTGATCGTTTCTCCCACTTCAGAAATGCTTGGTTTTCTTTGAAGTTTCTTTATTTAAGAAAACGTATAAAAATATTTTAAAATGTTTAAAAACATCTGGCATCGTATGCAACTTCTAGCAGTACCTTACCTAGGCTTAGGGCAGTGCGGGGCACCTGTCTTCATACAATGAGACACGCAGCCTCCCAGCGAGTTTGAAATGCTCTTCCTCAAAGCCCAAGAGTTCATAGCTACTTAGTCCTTCCAACCAGATGCTTGGGTGTGTTTTGGGATCTTTTCAGTTGGAATAGGAATTTCTTTTGACTGGTATTTCAAAATGGTCTTGGTCTTTTTTTTAATGCTATATGTTAGCTATGTCAAGGCGCTCTGGTCACGTGTCTTACGCTATTCTTCATAAACTGTCCTCAGCTTGCATAGTTTTACCTGCCTGTACAAGGCTGCTGGTAATGCAGAACTGAGATGTTGGGTGGAATTACTGGTGTGAAACGATATTCCGTGGGTAGTTTTTAGGAAATTTGATACATTGATTTTTGCGTGTGCATTTCATGCAGTAATTCAAATAAAAATGATATCTGCATTACAAAAATGCACAAAAGGGACATGATTTATAGTCCTGAAATAAGCTGATTTGGAAATGGAGAAATAAATTTCAGAGGTAAACGTGGTTGTGTGGATTTTAACGTGTTGATTTAGGAAAAGCACTTTAAATCAACCAGGCATTTACTGGTATGCAGGTCAGGGGTTTGAGCTTTTCTCCTCAGCCAACTAGTACTGAATCTGTTTTAAAGTTTGATAGTAGAACGCATCCATCGAGGTTTGATTTATTTCTTTTCTTTTCTAGGAATAGAAAGGTAATTGTAAGTCAACCCTGAACAGTATGGGAAAGTGACTCCAAGAGCTTAAATGGGGTTTGTAAAGCTGGTAACACCTGATCATTCATCTTTATTGTCCCTCCCGACATAAACAAAGAGGATGTGGAATCTGAAATTTATATTTTGTACCTTTTGTGCTTTTGGAATTTCAGTGGTTATTAACTGACCAAATGCCTCTTTCCCCCTTTAATCACATTCCCTCTTCTCTGTGGGAGGAAGTGGTAGGAGTCTTCTCTGGTTAAAACTCACTAGGCCATTCTGTTTGAGACACCTTCAGAGTCATTTCTTTTATGATGCCTCCAGCAAACTGCCATCTGGTAACAGGTAAGCTAGCTAAGTTTAGTGTGTTTGTAAAATAGAAAAATTTTTGAGGCAAGAAATTATTTTTAGACGTTATGTGTGATCACTACTTAGCACACCGGGTCTTGAAACTAAGCTTTGTAAGACATGACACTAATGCAAATAAAAAGTAATAACTTTTTCCCCCCTAGGATCTCTTAAATGGGACACAGGCTGCATGGTCAGGACAGGTTGTACATCCAGCTGAGGGTTTGCTCTGCTGTGGCTGAAGCTACAGGAAGTCTGGTTTTGAGAAAGAACTTTCCCCATCTGCCCCAAGGTTTACCATCAACCACTTGAAGTGGTATTCAATTTACTTCTTGGGGGATTTTTTTCTCCCCATGCTTCTTAGTTGACCATAGTCTTCTACAGAGACCACAGCTCCAGCATACTGGCTGTTACTAAAGAGGTCTCTAAGAGTTAGCTATTAGTTTGAATAATAGTCAATTGTGCCATCAGATCATTAAGGTGACAAGTTTTGACAGTTGGAAGGTATGGAGACTAAACTCCTGACATCTCCTGAAGTGCGTATGGCTGAGAATGTCCCCTCTCACACCTTGTATAAATACGGCCCTTGTAAGAAGAACTGACTGATGGGCATCCTGGCACAACGTGACTTGAAAGGACTAGAAACTAATGTCTTTCAGTACAAAGTGATACTAGGAAAAAAAAAATCAGAAAGATAATGGGGAAGAGGGAATACAGACACTATGAAATCAGACCTAAAAAGAGTTTAATTCGATGGTGTGTTTGGCCCTGCCTGTAGTGAACTCTTTTTACTTTTTTTCTAGTTGCTTGATACCCTTTTTGTCAGCATAAAGGACATGCTCTGGTATGATTTCCAAGGCTGATCTGGACCTGCAGCTGTCATCAGTGAAGCTGGAGGGCCCGTCTGATTTTTTTCAGTTGGAATATATCGTGGCAAATGCATATAATGTGAAAAAGGTCATATGTAAGGAAAGAAAGGGTAGAAAAGGGGGTGGAGTCAGCCATATGGACTAGTCAAAGTTTAGCTAATAGTGTTTTAGCTAAATTTTGACTAACTGTCATATCTTTGAGATGTGCTGGTTTTGCAGAAATTCAATATCCTATATTGCAGCTTCTGTTTCAGAATCTGGAAACGTTTTCCACTATGAAGTTATATGCACGCTGTTACCCTCAATAGTCCTGTCGTGTAGGATGTGTCCTTCCTGCCTTTGCACTTCCTGAAAACTTACACAAAGTCGATTTTCCAGCCTCATACAAGAAGTGAGCTCTAAGGAGGGTGGGGACTTAGAGGCCACTGCTCCGCTAGGGTCCCTTTTGCCACTGCAATCGTTAAAATTCAGTGCAAGTGAGAGCAGTGTCAAATGTTCTCATTTGCTCTGCGGTCAAATCTGACTTCAGCTGTCTCAGGCGAGTGGCAGGAAGGCAGCAGAGAAGCGTTGAGAATTGCTCCTCCTTTCCTCTTAACTGTTCATCACGCAGCTGACAATACATTGCCGAGCATGCTGCCTCCTAGTCCTGCGCATATAAAGTTGGGTTCTTGGGATTTCAAACATCCGTAATTACGCACTTAAAATGTATTGTTTCCAGATGGTAATGCAACCAGTTATTTCAAACAATGAAAAATCCAGTGATTTAATTGTTTGTGACAGCTGAGTAGGAAAGCTGAAGGACTAGAAACATGTAAAAAGAATGCTATATAAAGCCCTTGGTAAATTTTAAATATAAAGAATTTTGGTAGAAATATGGGTCCATAGCCTTAAAAAAAGCCTTTCCTGAAAACGCAGATTTGAAGTAATCAAGAGGTAAAAATTTGGAATAATTTCAAACACTTCTTACATGCACAGACATGATTAAAAGTTGTATGAACAAAGGAAACTGCACATTTTTCTTTTGGAGTGCAGAATTTGGTTCTAAGGCTGGAACAGGGGATGAGCAGAATTTTTTTAGTTTCATTGTTCCCTGCAGCTTGTTGAGTACAGCAGGAGCACCTTGAACTTTCTGTGTATTTCATGAACCCCGTATCACCATCAGTATGAGCAAACACATACAAAACACATCTCTTCATCAGTTCTTGTCAGTAAATTCTTTTGGCCAGATGTGGCAGTTCAATAATATGATTTTACAGTGTAAAGAATGCTGCTCTATGGATCGGTAACACGCTGCATCTTTGTGATCTACAGGTCACAGTGTTTAGCTGCCTCCAAGAAATATCCTCTTAACATTGTGCAATGGTAGCTAAGACAATAAGGTCATCTTGCATTATGAATTCTCTTTTTTCCCTAGTGCTGGTCGTCCGCAGAAGCAGTGAGAACAGTCCACCAGTCTCAGGCCTTCTCCCTCTTCTCCCCTGTCCTGAAAACACAGTGGTGTGAGCAGGCTACAGGTCACTGGACTGTCCGGGGAGTCCCCTGGTGATCCCTCTCACAGCCCTGTGACCTTTCCCTCATCCCACCACAGCGGTGTTACTCTCCTCAGTGCAGTGGGCTTCCTGCCAGAACACTGGCTTGGGTGAGCACACATCTCATCTCATCACTGACCACAAAAGGAATCCTCAATCATGCTATTCCTGTAGTCTTGACTGAAAAAGCATCTGTTGCATAATCACAGAATCACAGAGTGGTTTAGGTTGGAAGGGACCTTAAAGATCATCTAGTTCCAACCCCCCTGCCCTAGGCAGGGACACCTTCCACTAGACCAGGCTGCTCAAAGCCCCATCCAGCCTGGCCTTGAACACTTCCAGGGATGGGGCATCCACAACTTCCCTGGGCAACCTGTTCCAGTGTCTCACCACCCTCACAGTAAAGAATTTCTTCCTGATATCCAATCTAAATCTACCCTCTTTCAGTTTGAGGCCGTTACCCCATGTCCCATCATTACACTCCCTGACAAAAAGTCCCTCCCCATCCTTCCTGCCGTCCCCCTTTAGGTACTGGAAGGCTGCTCTCCCCGGAGCCTTCTCTTCTCCAGGATGAACAACCCCAACTCTCGCGGCCTGTCCTCATAGCATAGGTGCCCCAGCCCTCTGATCGTCAGTGGGGGTGACTTTTTGATCATGTGAAAGTTACTTCTTGTTCATGGAAAAAGATGGGGTAATTATGTGCTTTAAATAGCTCCATAACAAGCTATGTGGCTTATCCTGCCCAGAGTGCCCTAGGAAGTGAACTTTCTGTGCACTGTAACATTATCAGGTAGCTATCAAGTGCTTCATATATTCCAAATCACAAGCGATTTCTCATTTCCATCAAATACATCTTTTAAGCTATCACTTAGCAAGAGTTCCATTATACATAAACAATAAAGAGAATCAACTTCTTGTACTGAAAAGTATTTATTTTCTTAGTTTTCTTTGTTAGTGGGCATATTCGTGAAATAAGAAAAGTCATGCAGGCGAACAGCACGCAGCTTGCTCAGAGCAGAAGCAGCCTGGAGGTGTCTGCATTCACTCCTGTTCTGTTCTTACGGCAATTTTAAATGAGATCTACAGACTCGGGATTGTACCAACAACTAAGGGCCACTGGGACACTTAAGAGAGTCACAGATCAGAGATGATCTGACTACCTCTCTTTCCAGGCAGAGAAATACCAGCTGCCAGGAGAGCAATGGCATAAGACGTGCTATGCCAGCTCTCTGCATTAATTGGCAGCCCCAGCTTTAGAGCTGCTTTGTGCCGGCAGCACAGTGCTAACCAGCTGCAGCACAAATCTGGATTTGGTGTCCACGTCTCTTCACAAAAGCGACACTACTGATGTCACCACTGTTGGCTTTTAAACTCTCTATTTACTGCTCGAGACCTCATTACCAGTGAACACTCCAGCCACTGTAACAGTGGGGTGTTTGATCGCCTTGTCCAAGCCTCCCACTCAGTGTAGCTTGATCTGCTTCGGTTCTGTTAGCATAAGCAGAAATAACCTTACACAGTCGGGATGGGATGCTTTAACATTGCGATTCTGCAAGCAGTATGGCATCGCTGCCAAAAAGAACAGCCCGGCCCTTTCCCTGTTCCCAAATGCTTGTTCTTGTCCCTGTGTTGCTCCCTGCCTGCTGCCAGTGTAAGTATCTACATCGCCAAGCAATGAACTAAATGGGAGAATGAGTCCACTTCAAAGTTAACTTGAAAGAAAAAATAGCGGTGATTAATTTTAATCCAGATTAATTCAAACTGTTTTGCTGTTCAGCAATGAGAAAGCCTTTGTCAGCCTAAAGAGGAGGGCAACTGGAAGGGCAGCAGTTTGTATTTAGAGGCAGAGGAAGGGCAAGGCTGCTGTTCTTGGCTTACGCGTTTCATAGAGATGTGGTATAAATGTGATCCTGTTCTCAAATGCCCTTAAAATGACACTATTGTTCTGTTCTTATTGCTCCTCGTCTCTCAGTCCTCACTCGAGGTCTTTTTAAAAGCGTTCATTAGAAAGTGTTTTTCTTGGCCCTTGTCATCTGAAGTTTAGCCTGGAGTACGAAGCTCTCTTCTTCCTGGTATGATCATATCAATGTTCAGCAGCTGGAACATTTTTATTGACAATACATAACACAGAAAACATACTTTTCATGGGGCTGTCTTTTCAGAGGAATAAACACAGCGTAACCTCCTTTTACACATGAACAGAACATCTTTTGCATGTGCAGGGATACTGGTTTCCTGGTAAGCGCCTACTTAACCAAAATGCAAGGATCGATCCTTTTTTTTTTTTGCTCCCAAAGATGCACTTGGTCAAAAAGAGCACGGTATTGCTGGAATCAGGAAGAATGTGGATGTGCAGACATAAAAAAAAAAGCTGCGCGATTCCAGCAGCCAGATTTTAGGTACTTTGCTTAAATCTTAAATTTTCTTAATCTTAAAGAAAGATTAATTGTCCCTCACCCAGAGGAGCAGAACTTGTTGAATGAGAAGATGTCATCTTTTACACAGCAGCTTCTCTCTTACAGCTTTCTTAATAATTCTTCTTTTTTCTGCCGGAAAAGAGCTGATCAAACCTGGTAACATGTTTACATAACAGCACACATTTCATCTGAAATTATACATTTCTTTCAGATTTTAGTATTTACTGTAACGTTTGAACCGCAAAAGTTCCCTCGGCCAAAAACCAGTGGAGCTGTGTGTGATGAGTCCCTGTGTGTCCCCCGCCTGGCTCATATCACCTTTCTCTTCCTTGGGGCTAACAAAACCCTTCACAGGCATGAAGAATGAACCACAGGTAGGTCAAATTCATATCCAGAAGTTCACGGCAGTTTCGTTAACGATATTGTTAAGTTCCATGTTCCTGCTGAAAAGATGACATTTTCTATTGAATAGTGACATTTGAAAATATAAAACTAACATATTACATTTCTTCTGAAATATTTGATTCAGCAAACAAGTGACAGACACAGATATTGCTGGCTTCATTGGCTTTTGCAGAAACGTTATACAAATTGTAATTTGCTCCCAAGTTTTAACCCCCTTTTTTCCTTTACATAGGCAAGTGGATAAAAAAGAAGTATGAGCCATTTAAGACAACAGCACAAAAACTTTTCTGAAATTTAGGTTTTTTATGTTTGAGACATTCATTAAGAGCCAAACAGGGATTAGTTAGTGGAACACGGTCTCTGCCTTGAAGTTTTATATTAATATATCAAGACAGATCAGAAAACTTTCTTAAGGATGAATAGCTGACTCTGATAATAGACATGCAAACGCAAACACGGTCCTCGTTTCCTCGTTTCAGATTACCGGTTTTAAAACATTGTATGAAAATTCACCACAAAAGGCAATCTCGGGCAAAAGCACTTAAACATTTTAACGTCTACAGCAATGACTGCGTCTTTATACAGCTTTGTTAACTATGGAGTTAAAAATGAACTGGGACTCCAGTTAACAGCCACAGCACTGTAAATTTGTTGTGGTGCATTAGAGAATCTGGCCCAGTGTGTGTCACAGTTGTTTAATTCATCTAAGGTTGGCAGGGTTTCTTTTTTACTTAAATGTATTCACACCCATGCAAGCTGTCAAATTGGAATTACACTTAAGGGCTTAGACCAAGCTGCAGCTGCAGCAGTGATGGGGGCAGGGAGAGGGGGGGATGCACCACTCCCTCTCCGGCTGCCCAGGACTAAAAAGGATGCCCCCTTAGCTGTTGGCCTGCTCCTGTCTTCCCTGAGTGTTGATTGAAGGACTGCTTGACCTGGCTTTTGTCTGGACTTTACATTTCGTATGATCTTAAATGACTCAGAGATACCGTTTTCATTTAGCAATGGGTAAAGATCAGGTATTGAAGAGAATATCCTTGCAGCTTTAAATGACCAAGATATCATCTATCATCACAGCCCTATTCTGTCTGCTGCCAGAGCAAACTCTCTTCATTAGAGCTGGGGAAATTATTTGCAGTAAAGCATTTATTCAGAGAATTTAGCCTTTTATTTTTTGCCTTTTTCCTATTGAAATTTATCTGCAAACAGTCTGATTTTTATGTGCTGGCCTATTATTCGGAGTTATTCAGTGAGCTCTTTAGGCAGCTGTATTACAGTTTATGCACTGCTCCTGAATTCCTCTCTGGCCATTTTTCTCAAGTATGAAGCAGTCATAATTTGTTATTTGTACAGGGGAACATTCAAATAAGTTTCCTAATGTTGCTTTCATTTGCTTCTGCGCATCTTGGAGCACTGCTTAACTTAGGGCAGGATCTGTTGCCTAGAGGCATCCATGCAGTCCAGGTGACACGATGGCTTTCTGTCTCTGACATATCTCCTTCCCTTCACTCCTGATACCGTCTTTGTGTTAGAATTTTTGACATCTTTCTATAATTCAAAGGGACTTCCTGGTTTCCTATAGGGTTCTGGTGTTGCAAGTGTCTATGTATCATCCACTTCCCTTCATTTATTTGTCAGCTCCATCTCAAAATTAATTGGCCTGATTTTGTTCTCTCAGTAGCCTTGGGAAAGTTGTTCTAGAATCTCATTCTTTTGTTGGCTGGAGTCCTCCTAATTCCCAGCATAAAGTCATCATCAAAATACTGCCTGCTACATTCATCTTTGAATCCTGGGACTGAGTGGGGTTTTTTTTTCCTCTAAGAGCCCTTTTAAAGCAAGTGCAGAGCTTGATGCGGTACTGAAAGTTTCCAACAGCATATTTAGCTTTAAGTATAAGTGCTATAACTTTCAGAAATGTCAAATGAATGCAAAACTATATGGCTACATTATCTGTATTAAAATAATTGACTAGTACCCAACTTGTCAGACAGTATTGGTCATTCAAGCTGGAAATTCATCAGTACTTCCTTCTTGATCAGTATATAGTATGCATGATTATGTTTAACAGTCAGTGTGATATCAGAGCCTGGAACTGATTTAGCTTCCAGTCAACTGATAGATTACTGTTATCCTTGCACACTTAATAGCTCTCCTTTGTTGTGGAGAAGCCCTGATTTATTTTTCTTTATGCAAACTAAGTTTCCTTTGTAATCACTGGACGCCTGGAGTTGATCTTATACAACTAACAAATATTAGCAAACTTGATAAAATCATCATACTTGGTAACACATATTGCCAGTATATATGGACGTTGACCAGTGTGCTTATGTACTGGCAATTCAAAGTCTGCAACAGAATTAGGAGGTTACAGAATGATATCTACCATGTGTAGGAAATTGATAGAGAAAACAAAGAAGAGGTGTGTTTACCTCACTATGTGTGGATTGCTATCACGCAAGCTCGTAAACTCTGAACTGTCTGTGAAGAATTGTTAAAACCTCTAAAAATAATGTGATAGACCGGTCTCAGACAAACGGTGAGTCTCAAAAAGAAGTTCATTTGGGGGATTAGAGGGAATACTTATGTTGTAGACTTCAGGTTATTACAATCATCAAATTTCAATACAATTTAGAGAATCAAGGCTAGGAACCTAAATTTGCCACATTGGAAGCAGTAGAAGTCTTGATAGGAAAAAGTCTCTTTAGTTGTTTGCTTTCTTGTTTGTCCTCTCTCCCAGCTCCTAGAGAAGGATCGTTTCAATGTTATCAAGGTTTACACACCCCATGGGTAATCCAGTAAGTGTAACAAAGGATACCATGTCTGTAAGTTCCATGCAAGTACATATATGACAGTGGAATACCGTCATTTTATTATTAATTCAGATATTCAGAGGCTAAATTATGTTCCAATGAACTCAGTTATGGAAATTGAAAACCGAAAATGTATTTATTTCAGAGCGACACATAATTATATACTTCTAGTTTGCCCTGTCTATTTTAAATTACTTTATGCAAATCTCATTTTCAAGGATTATGTATAGAGTAAAATTAGATGAGCCCTTAAATAGCTAATATAATATAATTGTGGAATTATTGTGTGTGTGCATAGCGTGCATATAAGATCCAGATGTTAATTAGTAAATCAGGTTGATTTAGCAAACAGAAATTTGTTCTGATGAAAAACTGAAAGGACAGACAATTACTTCCTAGAAAGTTACTGTTTGTACTATGAGCTCACTGAAAGGAAAAAATTAACATGGCAAAAAGTATTTATATAAAAAAAGAAAACACCAATTAGGTCATGCAAGTAGGAATTCATTGCTCCCAGAATCTAGTCTGATGGCTTTGTACAAAAAGCCATGAGATGTTTATTATGCGCATGGATGCTTTATGTAGTCAAGTTGTCCACTTGCGTATATCACTGCATTTCACCTGATAGTTGCGGAGTTGGGACATTCTGCGTCAGAAGCAGATCTAGTGTCTTAACCCTTCTTTTGAGGGAAACAGCTGGCTCCAGAGGGTTAAAAAATTCAATCAGATAGCGTACGTTTCCCTGAACGAAAATTCTCCTAGTGCATCTCCTGGGACGATGGTGTTTATCCAAATGGCAACCCTGCACACTGGAAAAAAACCACCTCGAGTTAAAATATTTCAGCTTCGTAGACATAACAAAAGAAGGTTTTTTAAACTACAAATATAATAACCATAATTTAGGTCAATTTTGTTATTTGGCATCAAGCGGACAAGTCAGTTTTGCCTTTCTTATGAAAAGCTGACATTTAATGCCTGAAAATAGCTGGAAAATGAGTGTAAATTACTCACAGAAAAATATTGCCTCTACTAAAGCTGGCAACAGAAACTTTAAAACAATCGCTTGGAACAACCTGTCGCTTCAGCCTACAAGTCCTATTCAGGCTTTAGCCTGAATGGGAAATCAATCCCATTGATTTCAGTGGGAGTTCTGAACGTATCCAGAGCAGGAGGTACTGCCCACATTTCCTGCTGTGGCAAAACCTGTGCCATGGTGACCTGTGATGGTTTATCACTAATGCCCAGGTCCAAAATCTCATTCACCAGGTCACAAAAGCTGAGCAGAGCATGAACGCAGCAAGTGTCATGGAACTGCAGAATGACAGAAAGGTAGGGATTGGAAGGGACCTTTGGAGATCATCTAGTCCAACCCCCCTGCCAGAGCAGGGTCACCTAGAGCAGGTTGCACAGGAACGCATCCAGGTGTGTTTTGAATGTCTCCAGAGGCAGAGACTCCACCACCTCTCTGGGCAGCCTGTTCCAGTGCTCTGGCACCCTCAAAGTAAAGTAGTTTTTCCTTATGTTCAGACGGAATCTCCTGTGTTCCATTCTGTGCCTGTTGCCTCTTGTCCTGTTGCTAGGCACCACTGAAAAGAGCCTGGCCCCATCCTTTTGACATCTGCCCTTTAGATTTTTATAAGCATTGATGAGGTCCCCTCTCAGTCTTCTCTTCTCCAGGCTAAACAGACCCATGTCTCTCAGCCTTTCCTTGTAAGAGAGGTGCTCCCTTCCCTTCATCATCTTTGTAGCCCTCTGCTGGACTCTCTCCAGTAGTTCCTTGTCTTTCTTGAACTGGGGGACCAAGAACTGGACACAGTGTTCCAGATGTGGCCTCACCAGGGCAGAGTAGAGGGGAAGGATAAACTCCCTTTACCTGCTGGGCACACTCTTTTTAATGCGCCCCAGGATACCATTGGCCTTTTTGGCCACAAGGGCATGTTGCTGTCTCACAGTCAACTTGTCCACCAGGACTCTCAGGTCCCTCTCTGCAGAGCTACTTTCCAGCAGGTCAGCCCTAACCTGTACCAATGCACGGGGTTATTCCTCCTTAGGTGTAGGACCCTACACTTGCCCTTGTTGAACTTCATTAAGTTCCTCTCCGCCCAACTCTCCAGCCTGTCCAGGTGTGCCTGGATGGTGGCACAACCTTCTGGTGTGTCAACCACTCCTCCCAGTTTTGTGTCTTCAGCAAACTTGCTGAGGGTACACTCTGTCCCCTCATCCAGGTCATTGATGAATATGTCACAAGAATATTTTAGACCATCCTAGCATCTAAAACCCTTCGGTTGTGAATAACACAGCTGGTATCAGTGCTGTCTTTTAAAAACCTAACGCAAGAACTTCAGCAAGCAAAGGATAACAATCCATTCTATACTCCATTTCAGATTATATAAATTCATTTATGCCGTTTTGAAGGACTTTTCTATACAAACTTGTACACAGTGAGAGAGCTGAAACATTTTTAAACAATGATGAACGGATCATTGAAAATGTTTGTCATTACACATCTGCAGCTGGACACCTGATGGGCTGTTCATGGTTTCAGTGGGAAAAAAAGTGCATGTTCTCCTTTGTGTTTATTCTCATCAGGGAAGTGTCAGTGAAAACACTCTAGGTGTATCTGCATCCATCTAAAGAAATCCTTCACAAAAAAGTATCTTTTATTCCCAAGAAATACTCTGAGGGTAGAAAAAGCTTGGTTTATTGTATAAACACCCTTTATCCATCTTTCAGTGGTTCTTTACAACAAATCTTGTTGTAAACTCCATTCTTGTAAACTACACTGTACCTCCACTCAAGTTTTTCTGTGTTAAAATTGAGGATTGTAGCAATGTTTATTTACACTGAATGGTTCCAAATGCATCACTTACTGACCTGCAAACGAGAGGAGAGCCTTATTAGTTGTCAGCTTTTTGTTCCTGTAGTTAATAGGAGAGACAGTTCCAAAGATCTTATGCTTTATTCTAGCCTGGCTGTTCCTGGCTATAAGGATGTGGTATACCAAAATGTGTTATACCAAAAAAAAAAAAAAAAAAGGGGGGGGGGAAAGAAGAGGTAAAGACAGAAAAAACAAACCCAAAGCTGAGCTGGAGTCTACTGCTGACAAACCACAATGAGTTACATGTAGTCAGTCTGCATACTTAGGGCACTCATGTTTTCAGAACTGCTTTCATACTGTCAGGTCCCCGAGGGGACCACCTGCCCTGCCTCTCCCTGCCCATCCCCACCGGGATCCCCCAGGGGCCAGGACCCCATTTCAGCCCCTCCAAGGGCCATCAGTCCCTGCCCCAGTGACGCCCCAGCACACTCCCCGGCTGTGGGCTGATGTCTTGTCCTTCCATCAGCCCGTCCTCGTCCCCGTGGGCCTGCCCAGCCATCGAGGGGCTGTGCCTGAGCCTGGTTCCCCACATTGGGCCTTATCATTTAAAACACTATTTTTAAATAAAAAAACAACACTCATAATGAACATATATTTCCATTCCATAAAGTAACTTGCATTTTAATGAAGAATACAGTTTTCTAGCAGCAGGTGTTAACATCGAAATGAAAAATTAGATCATTATATTGTGTATCTGCCTTCGGAAGGATAAATTGAAAATAGGATTCACTGAAAACACAGATAATATCTTGAAACCCTCATTTGTCTTTAAAGGTATATTAAATTTCATGGGGTTTCTAGTTTGCTTGAGGTATTTCAAGACTGCTTGGGGAATACACAGTGGGATGTTTTTCTAAGCTATTACAACTGTATGTCTGCCTAACGTGTGACCTGTTGATAGCTATATGGAAGCATATTTTGATCCCTCTATCCTCTCTCATTCTGGGAAAGCTTAAAAAGTAATTACAAAGCTTCTGTTTTCTAGTCTTTCTGCCTCAAATGCCAAAATTAAAGGTGAAATCCGAGGCCACGGGAATCTCTTCTTAAGCTCTGATTCTGCAGGCCCTGAATGTACCTACCTAATCTCTGCACAATATCTAGGGCTACTCTCAGTGTTTAAAATTAAGTAAATACCACAAATCTTTTCAGGATTAGTGTTATCCTCCAACACTCTTATTCATTTTAATCAGTAATTTCCTCTGAATAATATTAATGATCAAAGATGGCAAAGTCGGGCTATGAGGGAAGTGTTTCTGCTGTCATCTGTGATTATTACTGTAGTCCAGTGGTCCCAGTTAACAAAACGCACCTCCTTCAGCCCAGGTCAGTGGCTGGATGAGTTTGATGCAGATTGAGAAAAACTCCAGCACGGGCAGACAAGTAAATGGCTTATTAGATGAATAGTGTACACCGTTAAAGAGCTACAAGGCCAGTCAAACATTATGAATTTCATTTTGTCCTCTTGATATGAGATCTTTTACTGATGGTTTTAGTTATGAAGACCTAAAATTTTCATATCTTTGATTCTGAAGAATATAACCTACCAAGGAATAAACCTATAGGAAACAGAAGTCTGTACTACATAGTTGTGATATCTCTTATAGATATTTGTGATTCTATTTTCCTATAAAAGTCAACAATCTTGGTTTTCTGCTTTGAATGCAGTGAGATTAAAAGCACAAGCTCTGGTGGCCTACAATTTTGGCTTTAGCATAAGGAATCATACAATTATGTCAGGGCACGGCCACGTCTACATGAACGTAAAGCTTTTGAGTACACGCTTTCTTTTCAAGTGCACTAAATTTGCATCCATACAGCGCATCTTGTTAGGCATTAAACTAGTCCACAGGGCTTTTTAGTGCTTACACCATTTTTTTACCTACTTGGCATGCACAGTGCTATATTAGGGCTGTCTTCATTATGAAGCTGGAAATGGGTTTCTATGGTTATTTGACTATCAGCTTCTCTACCCAATTCATGGGTAGAGAATTCTATAAAATACAGTCCTTCCTCTTTGCTTTATACGTTATATTATTCTTATATTGCATGCTCTGCTGTGTTCTAGGACTCCTATGCCTTCTCATAACCATACTTCATTTTTAACCTCCTCCTAACCCAGGTTCCTTCCCCTGTATCTTTCCTATGCCCAGTGCTTTCAGCTGTAGGGCGATTGCATCCTAATAGCTTAGTTCCTTATGCTCCTGTGGAAGTCACGTTCTACAGCATTCTCTTGTTAATTAACATTTTTTTACTACTTCCCTGACCAGGTGACAGTTGTTTTGCTTGTGGAACCTTATACTCAGGAATAAATCTGCTTTACACAAGTGTCCTTTTCGTTTTGGGATCAGTTTTGGCTATATAGAGGACAGAAATTGCAAAATACTTCAGGAACATGAGAAAGCAAACAGCAAAATGTTAGAGATTCATAGAGCTCTATGAAACTTCTCTTAGTGAAGATGGGAATTTCCACAATTTCCATCATTTATAAGGACAAGCAAAGATGCAACTGGTTTGGAAAAGGGTGGGATTTTTTCCACTTCTTAGATGTCACTTCAGAGACTTTTATATGCTCTGAAAGTTACCAGCTCTGGAATTCAAGTTCAGTAACACACAGATTAGAAATTGTGAAGATGGGCGAGTTAAATTGTCTATACAGAAATATGTGCTATTGACTTTCTCTTTTTTTCTGTTTTGGGTTGGTTTTTTGTTTTGTTTTGTTTTGTTTTGTTTTTTACAAAAAGGCATTTTCTGCCTCTGATAGTCCGGAAGACTAAGTCTGGAGACTGGACATTGACCTGTTGGAGCGGGTCCAGAGGAGGGCCACGAAGATGATGAGAGGGCTGGAGCACCTCTCCTATGAAGACAAGCTGAGAGAGCTGGGGTTGTTCAGCCTGGAGAACGCAAGGCTCTGGTAAGACCTTATAGCGGCCTTCCAGTACGTAAAGGGGGCTTATAGGAAAGATGGAGAGGGGCTCTTTATGAGGGAGTGTAGTGATAGGACAAGGGGTTCAGTTTTAAACTGGAAGAGGGTAGATTTAGATTAGATATTGGGAAGAAATTCTTTAGTCTGAGTGTGGTGAGACACCAGGTTGCTGAGGGAGGTTGTGAATGCCTCATCCCTGGAAGTGTTCAAGGCCAGGTTGGATGGGGCTTTGAGCAACCTGGTCTAGCACCATGGGAGGTGTCCCTGCCTACGGCAGGGGGGTGGGAACTAGGTGATCTTTAAGGTCCCTTCCAAGTCTAACCATTCTGTGATTCTAAGACAGCTTGAACACTGCTTTTCTCTGAAACAGCAATACCCACTTCGTTCTGCAGGTTGCTAAAACAATGGCTTGGACGGGTGAAAAGTGCCTTCTGCATCTTATCCAGGTCTTCAGACAGTTCTGCCTTAACAAAGAACATGGGTTAATGTCAGCTACTCTCGTAGTACTGGAAGGTATCTGCTTTCTCACAAGAAGGAAAGGTAAAGATTTAGCTTCTTCTCAGAAGGGCACTACCCCTGGGGAGAAATAGAGGGGGAAGAGTTATGGACCTCATCCCACTGATGTACAAGCAGGGGCTGAATATGGTGAGTACAAGTAAAATGCCTTCAGCACTGGCTTTTGTAATTTAATTTTTCTGGTTTCTTACCTGCCCTGCAATTCTTATTATTAATCTTTTTATTATTGGGTTTAACTAAAAAGATCTTGAGCATATTAAATACTTCAGTGAAGTCCAGAGAGATGATACCTGCTTTAAACCGTCTGTATAGAAAACCAATTATCCATAAAATTTACCAGTTCAGGCTGGCACAATGGGTTCTTGGAAACTATCATCTTTCCAATTTACTTCCAGATCTTCAAGTATTCATCCTTCAAAACAAATATGTTCTCAGAACATGTAACTTTAGTAAAGTTTAGCCCCAGGTAGAAATCTGTCTTAAAGCCATACACAGAAATATAAATCTCAGGCTGTTTTATTGAAGTTTTGTATACTGTGCAATACGTGGGTTATATTTTGCGTTCCTCACATTCATACCTAGTCAAATACATATCCTGGATGAGCAGAATCTGGTTCTTACTTGCCTTTCTTTTGTTCCTTCAGTTTGGTATATAAAATGATCTTAATGCTTTCCTACTTAAAAGAGAAGCGGCAGAAAAAAGCATCTTTCGAAATCTAATATGACACAATACTGTTTTGTGGTAGTTTTGTAATTATTTGACTATTGTCACTACCATTTAATGCATAAATTAAAAGTTGTATGTGTTGTATGCTTCAGTGTTATTTGGCAGAAGCCTGTGTATCATGGAACAGCAGCTGGTAACAGGCTGTAAGAAGGCACTGTCTGGTGAGCACAACCTGGCACTTTTGCCTTAATGCCTGTAAAAAATAATCTGATTTATCCATACTTCGTTGGAGAGGGGAAAACAAAAAGGTAGTTGACGCTTCATCCATGTGTAAAAAATATTTTTAAGAGACGGTGTGCATATTTGTATCTATTTTTCCTCCGTAAAACATTACGTGTCTATGACCAAAGTGCATATATAGACGTAGGGACCGCAGCTTCTACACTGATCCTATGTCAGCTGCCCACGGCGAGGCTCCTGGAGAGCTGTAGTTATTCACCCGCCTCCGTGCACGCAGGAATTCTTCTTTGCGACTCTCGGGAGTCCATTTACCTTTGCCAAGAGAGAGACGATTGTCGGGGCCCGGCCCCTCTCCCCGGCGGCCCTTCCCAACTCACACCCGGCGGGGACGGCGGGAGCCGCCGGCCTCTCTTGGCCACAATGGCGCTGCCGGGGGTGGACGGGGACACCCCCTCCCCCGGCACCGCCTGTCAGCGGCCCGAGGGCCAGCCTGGGACGCTCAGGCCACTCACCGCCCGCGGTGAAGCCCGCTGGCCCTGCCCGCCTGCGGGGGCAGAGGGCGGGGAAGGGGCTCCCGGAGGTACCTCCCGCCTGCCGCCCTCCCCGGGAGCGGGCACCCGGCCTCTGCCCGAGGGACTCCCCGAGGAGCCGGGGACCGGCCGCCTCCCCCCGGCGCAGCGCAGGCCGCCAACAACGACCCGCCGCCCGCCCCCGGGCTTCCCCGGCCGCCCCGGGGCCGGCCCCGTCTCCGCCGCCCAAGTCCCTTGAACTTTCCCCGGGCTCCCGCAACAAGCGGCCCGCGCTGGGCTGCCTCGGCCGCCGCTGCCCGCAACAGCCCCCTGTTCCCCTCTCCAGCACCGCCTTTGCCCTCGCAGCTTCCGAAATCGCCCGCAAACCGCCCACCCCAGGGGACTCCCGGCGCGGCGCCCTGAGGAGAGCCCGCCGCCGCCTCTCCTCTCCCCCTCACACCTACCGCAGCCCCCCGCTCGCCGCCCCCCGCCCTCCCTCGCACGCCCACCCGCGGCACCCCCCCACCCAGCCCCCCGCCTCCCCTCTGCCCACCCCCGCCCCGCTCCGCACACGCCCACCCCCTTCCCCTGCCCCTTCCCCACAGCCGCCGCCGCCGGCTCCTCTCCCCGCGGCCGCACTGACCTCCGCGCTCTCCTTCCCGCCGCCGAGGAGGAACCCCCTCAACAAAGGAGGGGGGAGCGGCGAAAGGCGGGGGGACGGACAGACAGACACACAGACACAGACACACGCGGCCGCTCCGTCCGGATGCGGTGAACCCCCCGCTTCGCCTCCGGGGGGGCCGCATCGGCGCGGGTGGGAAGGAGAGGAGAAGTGGCGTCTCCCCGGCTGCCACCATGGGCTGCTGCACGGGGCGCTGCACGCTGATCTTCCTCTGCTCGCTGCAGCTGGTGAGTGACCGGCCGCCCCGGGGACACGCTTCGGCTTGGCGGGGCGGGATGGGATGGGATGAGATGGGATGGGATGGGATGGGAGCTCTCCCCGCCCCGGGCACGGCCGCGGGGGCACGGAGCTGTCCGCGCCGGGAGGGAGCGCAGGCGGGCCGGCCCCGCTCCCGACGGCCCGCCCGCTCCTCGCCCCGACCCCCGGCCCGTAAGTTTTGCGGTGCGGCGGGAGGAGGACGCGGTGGCGGCGGCGGCTGGGGAGGGGACAGGCGGCGGGGGCGGCGGCCCCTCAGCCCCTCCGTCCGGCCGCGCTCCACGACTGAGGGAGGGGGACTCCCCCGCCCTGGCCGGTGCCAGGCAGGGGCGTCCCCCGTCTGCCGAGGAGGAGGAGGAGGGGGAGGACGGTTGCCCCCGCTCGGCCGGTGCCCGCGGGGCGGGAGCGGGTTGGGGCCGGGCGATGCTGGGGGCCGCGGGTCGCCCCTGTCAGGGCGGTGGGGAGGGGTGGGGGGGCAAATCCGCCGTCCTCGCCGCCGCTTTGCTTTTTCTGCTTCTCCTAACCTTGGTAAAAGCGGCGTCTGCCGGCCCTCTTCTGTGACTTTTCCTGGGATTCCTTTCCTCCGGTTAAATATTCCTCAGCGTGCAATTGAAACGGCGGAACGGTGCATCTTCCTCTCTTTGTTTACTGAAGTTGGCATATTTGTTTCAGGGAAAAGAGTTGTTGAGACAAAACAGCGCCAAACAGTAATAATCCTTCCTCCGGCTCATTAGCCGGATGATAAAATAATGCTCTTCCTTTAACAGTAGTCCCCAGTCCCAAGAGTATTTTAAAAGATTTTTCTCTTTTCTAGTGACTCAGAGTCATCATTTTGCCACATGATCTTTCTTAAGATGCGTGCTGTTCCTTGGGTGTGTGTCTGTAAAGGGGAAAAGTGGGATTCATTTACTCTTGGTTTGGTTTTTTTTTCCCCACTAATCCTTTGCTAATCTTTCTAGTTTTCTGTTACAGCACTTTGAAATCGCTTCTGTTTCAGGGATAATACACTTAAATGCAATATGTACAATTACTTCATTTGAAGATCCTCGTTCATTTTCAAGGCTTTGTGCCAGATTCTCAGCCTGTGTAAACTGGTGTACCTCCATTGTTTCCAGTGTGAGTCTGAACCTTATTCAGATGTTCTTTAGCGTGATGGAGCTAAGTGTGGTATAAGAAGTACTTCAGTGCCACAACCTTGCCGGAAAGTAGAGATGACATGCGGTTTGTACTTCTAGTGTGAGGAAGGCTTTGTTTATACATTTCTGGCCTTTTTTTTTTTTTTCCCTTGCTTTGCATCAGTTTTGCAGATTCTGTCCTCTCAACCGCAGCAGAAACACTCTTGATTTACTTCAGTGGATGTGGGAGGGGAAACAAACCCGTTTGCTTCAAATATATCTCTCCACCAGTTATGACTGGTTATAATAACTGTATTTACTATTCTATAGAATTACTTGGAGGCTATAAAAATTGGAAGTAAAGTGTGAATAGCCACCATAATCTGCAGAGAAATGCATTATAAAGTCTTTCTGAAAAAGATTTGTCTTTTATTGAAGACCTATCAGATGCTATAACAACTTTCAAAAATGCCTTTAATATGTACGTTTTTTCTACTGTACTTACCTGTTTTATAATAATGTTCCACTGTCGTATCCATGTCTTTCAGGCACTGGTAAGTGTTTGCATGGCAAAATGTTTTCGTTTTGATTTATTTTCATTTAAAAATAAAAGTGGTGTTTTAAATCCAAGAAGTAGTAGACATGAACTTAAAGCTCAGGTACTTTTTGTGGTCTCAGTGGTGGTAGGGGTCAGTTCATGTCTGTAGAAGTTGTTACCACAGGTGGTTTTAGGTCTTTTTCTAACACCTCAGAGGTCAGGAGTGGAAAGCGTGCACAATAAAACTGCATCCTTGGATGTTACTGTCATTAAGCAAGATTTGTTTTACCGTGCATCCATTTATGGAGGGGTGAAAGAGGTATCTTTCACTGTAGTAGTCACTGTAATAATCATGGTATTACTGATTGTGGGTGACATTTAGATTAAATGTTACCAAACCCAAAGCACTTCTAGTGCTACTTCGTAGCATTTCAGTAGTGCAGACAACTTACGCGACTTGAGGAAAAACTTCAGAAAAAGAGGCAGATGGGCACATATTTTAAAAAAGGACCTTAGTCATATTCTGGTCGTGCCGGAAAAGGTCTTGGGAACAGTTCAGGCTTAACTTTAAGATTAACCTTTAGATATAACCTTCAAAAGAGATATGTTATAAAATATAATATGTTGGCAACACCTGTAGCATACATGTACTATGTAGGGTCTCTTTGGTATAAGATAATGTGAAGTAAAAAAGCCAAACTTCTGCAAACATGTCCATACCAAAGATTTGGTTCTTGTTCTAAAGAAAGATGCAGTGTTTAGTGGCCTCAAAGCACAGTTTCTTGATTCCTTAAACTGTTGTCTTAAACTGTTATTCCTTAAGCTTAAAACTGTTATCTTCTTTAACTTTTGCCTAGTCTGCGTGTTTATATGCTGCTGGGATGAAGAATTACAAGGTGAAGAGAACAACAGTTATTGTGTGACAGTCTATAAAATACCCTTCCTCCAATGATAATGCATTAAGTGTATTAACTTCAAGAAGATTTGTTTGTAATTTTCAGTGCCGTTTGTCAGTTGGAGGATTTTGACGTAAAAATGACAATAATAACAGTTTTCAGTTATGTTTTGATCCATGAAAACGTTTATTCCTGACTGACAGCTTTTACGTTTTATAATAAACACATTTTAATGTTGAATTCAGTAATCCCAGGGACAGTCTGTAGTTAGTCTTCTATCGTTTAATGATAACCTCATTCTTAAATGTGAATCCATGTCATTATGTGTAGTACAGAATTCTGGAAATAATCACTGAGAAGGGGTTCTAGGTAGCACCAGGTCAGGAAAAACTGTTAGCCACGTGGTTTCCTTCAACCTCTGCAGGTGGATTCTGCTTCTGAAAGCCAAGGGAATTTTGCATAAGGAGAAGAATATCGTGCTTTTCCCCCAGCTTGCCCCCCCCCCGCCCCTTCCCCACCCCGTGATCTTTTACTGTTTTCCTCCTCCTGACAGAAGCATTGTCATATGCCATTTCCAAATTTGTCAAGCTAAGAACTCAGAAGTATACATGTATCTTTTTGTGCATAAATCTGTCATTAAGACTATTAGGAGCTACATATACATCAGGAAAATATATCATAAGGATATATGAATCCTTTGGATTACAGCCATAATTCTTACTGGTGCCACTAGAAGTCTCAGATGTTGGCCTTGTCTGTACAAGAAAATTAAAGCAGCTGCCAGAGATGGTGCCTGTGTGGTGTAGCCACCCTGCCATAAAATACTGCAACATGAAAATGTTTGGAAAATAAAACAAATTCTAAAAATATTAAATTCTGGAAGGGGTAAATTGACAGCGAATTGCAGAGAGATTTAGCTGTGTGAATCCAATTGATGTTAATATGTGTCACACAGTGAAAACCTTCATGCTGCTTTGAAAATGTGTTTCTGAGAAACGACCGTTGCAGGATAATTTTGTTACAACATTTACAGTAAGTGGAAGTTTTTGGTACCTAGAGGTATACAGATACACAAACACAAAGAACTCTAAATAGCGGAGATGGTGAATGAAATTTTCAAAGCAGTGAAGGGAAGATTAATGGAAAGCATGTGGCTAAGTCCCCTTCATTGCTTTGAAAATCTCATTTCATGTGTTTATCCTTGGACTTTCCTGCACTGTGTTCATTGTATAGGTCTTGATTTAGAAGTGGATGTTTTATCCAGTATAGTTAGTGTAAAATAAGCTGTTCCCTCTTTAACCTGTTTCTTTCCAAATAATTTAAGTGCCAGCAGACCACACTGGGAAGTGATTCCGGTGGAAACATAGCTTCTGTGTATTCATATTTTGACTAGTGATTTTTTGAGGAGTGCCGTTGGTCATTTTAACCGACTAATTCCTCTCAATATTCAGAAGATTTATGTTTGTGATTGCCGTTAACATTAATTATACTGATGTATGTAAATCCTTATGCTTGGAGATGAGACTATATCCATTAGCGTGAACGATAACTTTTCATCATTTGTTGCTGTACATAGTGGAATTTCAGCAGTTATGTGGGGAAGTGATATGTGCCATGCATAGATTTTCATCTTATTTTAAAGTGCTTTATAAAGCTGGAAACTCTAATTTAGGATTTTGGCTCTCTGTGCTTGTATGTTAGAACCGACAGACGATGGTTATTCAGTTAACAGCTCAGGGATTCAAGGGATTTGATAAATTTGAGAAAGTAAAACCCTTGAACCGGTAAATTGCTGCATCTTTTTATGTTGGCAAAAGAATCACTGGCCCATTGATCTGGAGATGAAGCATCTGTCCACTGATAAAGGAGGAGGAAGTATGAGGGGGTGCCTATTGTACTAGCAGGGGTGGAGGAGGCTTGGGATTTTAGCCCCGGACAATGCGCTGGTTGCAGAATGTTTCCCTTTCTGTTAAGGCAGCTGACGTGTGAATGGTGATTTGCTCCGATAACTCAAATGACATCCCCCAAAACCATGTAGCTGTTGCTGGTGGCTGGGCCTAAGAGGCTGATACGCTTGTTGTACGGATGTATAATTGTGTTTAAGATTGGAAGTAATACACTTAATCCAGTAGAACTACATGAGTTAAATCTTTGCAATCCGAAAAATGTATGAGACAAATGAAATGTATCATTTTTAGGATGTCTCTCATCAGGGACAAATGCGTGACAGCTAGCAATAAGTGGTTTTCACTTTGTGGTTTTGGTTTATTTTACAGAATTTTTGGGAGGTACCTGTTAGAAAAACACACATTCCCAGTGCATCAGCACTCTAGTGTTAACCACACCATGCACCAGAAATTCAGCCTTGGTAGTGAAATCCCCTCCTGACGAAGCTGCACGAAGTTCAGTGATCCAAAGTTGGGAATTCAAAACTTGAGGAACTCTGAACTTGCAGAGCATCCTGAAACTTCTGAACTGGGTGAATTGCTTAAAGAAGCCATGCAGATCTTGCTTAGTTTTAGGCTCCGTTCACCACAGCAGGCTATTTTTCTACAGTTCCTTGCGGCTGTATGACTGACGGTCAATTGTCATATGAAAATATAATGAATATTTTTACAGCGATGAAGTGACTTAAGAGTTCAACCATAATAATGGCAATTAATTCACTGAAAATTGGAAGTTATATAGCTATCCTTCCTGTCTATAAAACCAGTAAGTTTTGGAAATAATTGTTTTAAGAATATTGGAACATGCTGCTGATCTGCTTCTATTTCAAGATCTGCTACATTCTGCGAAGACACAATTCTTGGGACTAGGAAACAAAGATTGCAGTTTTGGAAATCGTTGAAATTCAGAAGGATGGCATTGGTGGATCCAAATGGGATTTGGGTAGGACTTGCAACTTCAACACAGAATAGGTTTATGCTTAAAGATGAAGTGAGATTGACTGCACTGGAAGTTGATTAAGTGTTTAAAGCTTGTTGATTTTGGAAGGTTTGGAAGGTTTTGTGAGGTTTGGATCTGCAATAAAAACTTGTAAAACTAGGTAATCTTAGGTCTTGTCTTTCAATATGTATACATCTTACATGTATCTTAGAGGTATAAAGTGGATTCTTTTAGTTTTGGGGTCACTCTGGTAAGTTGTCAAATAAGTAACAAAATCACAATTTAATTTTCCAGGTAAATACTTTGCATTTTGGCTCCTCTGTGGTATCGAAATTACTTTTGCACACAAATGAATTAATTTAATTGATTAGGTGAACAAAGAGAGAATCAAATCAGTCGCACAGACCATTGGCCCTGGTATTGCACAGGAAAAGTGAGCAGAATAAGACTATTCACTTGAATAAGACTGGAATCAATTCATGTGTTCAGTACAGATATTGGTAATATGGTCTCTTTTTGGATGTGCACAGTGAAAAGAGGAGAGGCAATGGACCCAGGATGCAACAAGGGGCAAATTCTAATTTAATGTTAAGAAAAAAATGTCGCAGTAAAAGCAGTCATTCATTGGATCACATTTTCCAGAGAACTGGTGGAAAATCCATCCTTGAATAAATTCAAACCCCAGCTGAACATAGCTCTGAAAAACCTGATCTAACTGAAGTACATCTGATGTTGAATTTGGCCCTGCTATGAGCAAAGGTTTTACCGAAAGACCTCCAGAGATTCCTTTTAACTTAGGTTATCCCATGATTATATGATCTTACTAGAGCATACGGAATAAGGGCCTTCGATTCTTTGTTAAGAGGGTATTTAAAATACACAGTAATTTGGGTTGCTTTGAAATAATTAGTTTCTTAATTTGCTGTGGGCATAATAGTGTGGAAGTAGGCTTGAAATGGCAATAACCATCCTACCATTTGGTTGTATCTCTTGGTATCAAACTTCAATGTGAAATTAAATAAGTACCTGTGATGGCCTTGTCATTTATTATTTCACAAATAATAATTCTGTGATACAATATAGTATGTCAGATCTTTTGAACTCATTAGTACTGAAGCAAAATGTATTTTATTCTTTCAGTCCTGTAATTAATTTCTAAGCAAGACTGCAGTCATTTTGAGGCAAAGAGCCTGTTATTTCTATCTGTACAGGGAAATGAACTGCACGTTTTTGGTTCTAGATGAGTAATATAAAGGAGCAGTAATAAGTGACTGCGTGGTTCAAGAGACTGATAATATGATACAGTTTTTCACCTCTAGGTCACATTTTGAAATCTGCTGCATGTCAGATGAGGGCAAATGTCATTATGGTTTCTATGAAATGTTAGTGGTCTTGATATAGCATCAATATAAAAATATCATCTCCATATTAGTCCTCATTTCCACTTTTTATGTTATACTGGGAGGGTCAAGGTTGGTGGCCATGGTATTGTGAAGACCAAAGAGATCTTTTTGCCCATGTTTTCTTTTGGTCATCTTTTCAGTGGTGCTGGCAGGGCAGCGTAATGAAGTTTGTGCTGCCTTTGCTTATACCGGACATGGTATTTTTGCTAGGGTTGTCAGCATAAGGAGGCATTTGTAAGTTTTACGAGTCACTTTAAATCAAAATGAGATATAATGTTAATTGCATTGATTTTGTGCAAATTCCGTCTTTTTCATCGCTCAGAAAAAAGAACATTTCTTACTTCTTTTTATTTAGTACATTTCGCCTTGAAAATAGAATTCAGGCAATAGCAAACGGAAAATGTCTCGCTTTGAATCTTGAAGCATCTCAGATCCGTCTAAGATGAAACAGTTTTCTCCTCATCTATCAAGAGCCGTTAATGCATACCTTCCTAAAGGCTATGCTAGCAGGTTTCAGATCATACACTGCTACACTTAGCGAGACCTGCAATTCCTTGACAGAGCAGTGCCAGCAGCATATAACAGGTTTTTGTATGTCATGGGCTTTTTTTTTTTTTCCCATGTGTGACCAGTGAAATCTTAGTGATCTCGCTACAGATCTGTGCCATTGGCGGGTCTGTAAAAGCCAGTGGTAAGCTGGATTTGATCACTGTTCTCTGATCTCAGGAACATACAGAGTGCTTAAGACCCTGGTAATAAAAAGGTAGTAAAAGATTTTATTTTAGTCTTTTTACTTTTTACTATACTTCCTTATCATCTTGTCTTTCTTCAAACACAGCCATACCTTGCATGTAATCTCAGCTCAGATGGATTTTTTAATGCTGTGGTGATTTGGGACTTGTTCTTAGGAGTTGCTGAATGCCCTCCAGCTCTCATTAAAGTTGCTGAAAGTCATTCTTTTGCATATAGGCTCTTTATAATGATAGGTTCAAGCAAAAGCAGCAGTGAACCCCTTCCACCTAGTGAATGCCAGCATTACAGTAAAAGGAAAGGAAAAATAAAAGCTTTGTACTTAGTACAACAACCAGTTTCTGCCAGGCAAATATCTCTTACAGAAATTAACATCACAAAGTAGTAAAATTGAAAATTTTATGAAATGCATAAGGAAGGTAGTTGTAAAACAATTATTTGAGAGTGACTCTCTTGAATAATCACAGTTGATTCTTCCACAGATCTCTACAAAAGGGGTTGAGAGAAAGTTTTTTTTGTTTATTTCATCAGTACACAAGTTTTGACTGAGAGTAAGTATAAATATATACAAAGAGCATATGTTTGGCAATGAGCCAAATGGAACTTCCCTAAGGAGGGTTTTGACACACACCAAAGAAGCTACAGATAAAGCAAAGCAAGAATAATAATTAGGAGATGAACCATGGGCAGAAAGATCCTGAAATGCTTTTGTAGTGAGGGAGATTACGTGGGAGCATGAGATGAAAAATGTAGAAAGGTGCATTTAGATGAGTGTAAAGAAAGTGTGACACGGAAGCCCTCTTCAGCGGACAGATGAAAGTTAGCTCTGTGTGCGGGAGGAATTCCTGCCCAAGGTTTCACTGAAAACAAGATCTTAAGAAAAAAATTATTTATCTGTCTTTTCTAACATGCCGCTGCTGATAAGCCAGTTTCTCACTGTTCTATTGTAAAGTTACTGTGTTAGTGTCAAACCTTTTGAATAAAAAAAGCCAAGGAAGCAAAACCATATTAGGATGATTATTTTCTAGGGAGATTGGAAGGAATGGCAGTCTTTCTCATCCAACTTCAGTTTTTTTGCCTTTGGTTGAGCCTTGAATACTCTGTGCTGTTTCTGGGAATGCTGCAGCTTCACTGCCCTGCTGGCAGTTCCGGGAACCTCGTGTGAGCAAAGTGCTGCTGGAGCTTATGAGCTCAGTGCAGCTGAAGCTCAGCACAAGCCACAGTGAAAATGAGTAGACATGTAAATCCTTATCAGCCTTGTGCATCCCTACAGAAGAAAAACCAAAACAACTAAATGCAGATTTTTAGATGGATTGAAAAGACCTCGTAATATGTCTAAATGCATTTTGGAAACGTGATTCTGTTAAAATGGAGAGCATAGAGAAAAATCCTTTCAGGTGTTTAGTGTCCACAATCAAAGAATAAAAAGCTGAAGAATTCTAAAGCTGAAAACTGTAGTGCATTATAATGCAGGAATAACATCACAAAAATATATAGTTCTATCTCTGCTTGTGAGCCATTTATTTTTTCCTGATAAAGGCTTGCTGTATCTTTCTACCACAGAGTGTTTCATTTCTCCAATATGTATTTTTTTCATGAATTAAGTAGACGTCATTGAGGTAAGTGTGTTTAGATTTTAACTGGAACAGAAACCTTGCTGCTCCTACAGATTGAATAATTTACGTCATAGAAACCTCAAAAGGCTCTCTGCCCTCTAACACAGATGGAGCTACTCAGAAAACTGAAGAGAGATGGTCTTCTCATGGAGATCCCCTGAGCTACTGGAGATTCTTTAGTCAGTCATCTCTACATTTGTAAGATGCTTGCTTTAGTGTACCTACTAACACGTTCATTCAGGAAGCCTTAAAAATGCCCAGATTTGGAAGATATTTTCACCAATTCCCACTGTTTCCAGTTGATTCTTATGTTGGTGAAAGTTGCAGATTGGTACTCAGCCTCATCCGACTTCTGATAAAACGTTTCTGTTCTCATCAACAGAAAACTCTTGGCTCCAATGTGTAGCTGTGAAATGATACGCTATTTCCATTCTCCTCTTCCTCTTTTTGTCTTGAGCCAGATGTTTTGTTCCCAACTCTCCTCCCAGTTATTTCGGAGCAAGTTCCAAGTTCCGATCTTCATCTGTTTTATCAAAGTAGGGTTCAGACCCTGTCCCCCCACAACCCCAAACCAACCAAGACTGTTATAATTTACTTGTGGCTGTAGATGGGCCCACTGAACATCAGATTTAAGGTTCTCCCCATCCTGAAAATATCCTTCACTTCTGGGTTGAGTTCTCCCACAACCTATGGCTGAAAATACTGCATCATTCTAGACAACTGGAAGAAATGGCAAATGCGTTTTCAGTTATGAATGACAGATAGAATTCCTCTGTTAAAACAGAGCAATTAATGCTGTTTAGCAGAGCACTTTCAAAAACAAGGATGAATTTCCAGTCTTAAGGATCTATGTGTGTATTTCTCTGACTTCTCTTCCAGCATTATTAAGAAAAAGCAGAGGCATGCACAAATGCATTTATGGTACTGCGGTCCATTTCTTTTCACGTGTAGGAAAATCAAGTATGTGGTTGTTATCTGATTTGCATCTACACAATGTGAGTAAGATTTCTTTTAGTCTAAGCCACAGTTACTTGTGGTTCTTCAAATCATGTTGGTTGCACAGCATTATAAGAAGTTCTGGTTAGTTCAGAAAAGAAGGCAAAGTGAACGAGTGATACCTGATAAATGAACTAGAAGTGTGATTTACTGTAATGCTGTTATCAGAGGACTTCCAATGGGAGTCTTGGAATGGAACGGAGGAAGTGCTTCCAAGTCTGAATTTACAATGACAAATCAGATGTATGAATGACAGTAGCCTAAATCCAAACTTAATTCAAATGTCACAAGTGAGTTTAAGTATATTGAAGTATATTAGATGTCATGAATGGTTTTAAGTTGTATTACTAATGTATAATTTATTCATAGTGGTTTGATGAAAGCCAAAGCTGCCTGAGTTGTGCCAGAAGTAACCACAAAGTGCCAAAGTTTATTTAAATTGGATTCATTTCTCCAATACATATTTTTTTCATAAGTTAGGTAGACATCATGAAGATAAGTGTGTTTAGATTTCAATTGTAACCAGTTACATCTGTTAATCTGTACCACTGTAATCAGTTGAATGTACTGATGACTCAAAATGTAGCCTGTGCAGCCGAGAGGCGGTGTGCTGCCTCGCACAGCAGTACAGTGGGGTGCCTGAAGCCTTGTCCTTAACTGCAGCGTGGTGTGGCCACACCAGGATGTTACTGAGTCCCACCACGTAGGTACATGCACCTTGTTGCTTGTTCTGTTGTGGGACAGGTACTACACCTGTTTCCGCCCTGATCTGCTGAAATTCTCTACACACCCTGCGTTTTTAAAAGAAACCTGTTGCATGGTGACTGGAGAACAATACTACCTGTAACCTCTCTTGGTCACATTTAACAAACGTGGATCATCCAGAAAGAGTGTGGGAGAAACTGATGTCAAATAGTTTCATTGCATTTTTGTATCCATGAAAGGTTCCAGGTTTCAGCATTTGGCCACTATATGGTACTTCTTTGCATTGGAACCTGGAGAACTGTTTCTGCAGAGCTGTGTGGCCAAAACAGTGTCAAGGTTAATCTGAGATCTCACTGAGTAACAGGGATTCTGGCCTTTTCCTTGTACAGGTAATAATTTAATTATTTGTTATTTAGCTTGGTTCCCTTGGCCTATCTGTCCTGTGAAATTCTTGGCCATGTGAATCTCTCAGCTTTCTGTGAGATTTCTAGGCTGTAGTTAGATTTTTAGGCTGAAGTGTAGTTAGTGCGCATGCCAGACGTGCCGAAGTGCTCCAATACTGCTGGGGTTTCACTCTGCTTATTCATCTGTTGAGAAGCCGAAGTAATTAATGCCCCAGATCTGGTGCTGGGTTTGCACTTTCAAAGATCATTTGAAGAACATTGCAGCTGAGTTTGGCTCTGGAGCAGGACGGGTATCTGAGATACATCATTCCTCAAGTGCTTACAAACAAAAACAGGTAATAGAGTCAGAAAAGGAAGCATGCAAATGTTTTGCTTTAGGCCCTACAGAAAGTCTCTGGAGTCCTAGTTCAGGCTGTTTTTCTACTTGGTGCTTCTTCATGTTTTTGCATTCAGTTACCATAATTCCTTTTTTATATTTGCCACAAGTGACTATGAGCACATTAACATTTCGATAGGCAAGTTCTCTGTATTTGGGTGGGCTCATAATTTGGAGAACACGTTTCATTTCAATTGTGTACTGCTTCCAAAGTGGTTTAGAGGTACTAAAATTCATTGCAAAGACAGAAATCTTTTTGTGTTTGAGAAGGAATGTAGTAACTGTGGATTTTCTTTTGGAAAGATTATTTTCAGGTGTTGACAGATTTGATTTGATCCTGGCACGATTAGCTCTCCTGCAGAATGAGACTTGCAAATATCTACACCTGCACTGACTGCATGCTTAGATGGGGATTCCCACTTACATTGTCGCCTCTGGACCCAGGATCTTGGAGAAGACAGGAATCAGTCTCTTAAGGGTGTTCTGGAGAATGGGAAAATAAACAAGTGTCCCCAAAATGCTGGAACTGACCATCTGTGTACAGGGAAGGGACAATTTTGAGTCAGGGAAGAGTTTTGTTTTCTCTCTGCTGGTAGATAGAAGCACTGTTTAATTTGCATTAAAAGAACTGTGAGTTCATGGTTTTCTTGGTATGTTACCTTTGTCAACCCTTTTGTTCAAGTCAGTTTTCGGTAACTGGAATTGGCTAAGAAATTACGGCATATTCACTGCAATACAAAGAAGAAATGCTAATCTCTTGGGAGGCAAACCTTCATTTTTGCATGTACCCTTTTCTCTGAATGACAAAACGCATCTGACAGTGAATCCCGACTATCTAGGCAGAAGAGTAATTTCCAAGGCAGCGCATTCACATTCAATTCTCTTCCGCTAAAAACAAAGCAATAAATTATGCTGGTGTTTAAGGGGTAATATCTGTGGCTTTAAAGAACATAAACTATCAGAGTCATACCAGCCTGACTGAGCTAAGTGTTGAGCACCTCCTCTACAGGAGTGAGTAACCTCATCTCCCACTGAGAACAACAGGCGTTACGGATACTGATGTCCTTCTGCTCAGGCATCACTACCCGGAGGGACTGAGCTGTAACCGAGGCAGCTGTGCCACTGGCTGGGCTGGGTAAGTGCAGGCACTATTAAAGGGTGCCATTAGATGAAGCCATTGAACTATTAGGAAGCCTGCAAAAATGGGTGCCCTCTTCTAATCTGAAAAGTGTTGTGGTTGAGAATATACTCATCGGGCATCCTCAAGGGAAGATTTCTTTCACACATACTGACTCTGTCAGTGTTACCAGCCAGCATTTCACTAGCACGAGACTTAGCTTTGTAACATTTCGTGGATCCCTACATCATGCTGAGTAGTGCTGGTCATCTATTATTAATACGCTCACATTTTTCGCTAGACTAAAAGTATCTTATTATCCATTTTCTTATTAAATCTTCCATTACTTTAAGATGCTTTCAAGGTCTGTTCTGCTCTCATTTTATTAGTTGGGAACAAAGGCTTTTCAAATGTCAGAAGTTAATATATGCCGATTTCTGGATAAGCAAGAAAATACCTCATTTTTTGAAGGCCATTTTATTATATAATGATATCCTTAAGCCTCATATACAGTTTTTATAAAATATTTCCTTTGTTCTATTTGAGTGCATATCTATATGCAGTTACAGTTTTGCATTAGAAATACCAGCTGTTTGTCATGGTGAGACTTTTTCCTGTTATTATAACCAGTTATTCTTTGACACACATACAGAATTTAAGGAACTCCTAAATTAGAGAAGTAACATTGTGTTTGCTTACACAAGTCAATGGAGACAGTTGTGTGTTCGTTCTGCCGGAGGTAAGCCAGTTTGCATCTGGGAACCATGGAGTTGGCATGGTGTGGTCCTTGGTTAATGAGCCTGCAGAGAATATTGTAGCTCAGGCAGTACAGTGCTCCCGTATCCACAAGGCTTCTGGACAGAAGCTGGTCTGTATCTGGACAGGCTGGAGCATAGGCAAAGCAGTCAGACCCACTTTGGAAAAGATATGCACCTCAGTAAGATTAATACTGTTAGATACGTGCTTATTCTGTAAAGACATGTTGTTATCTGAGTTTCTCAGCTACTGTCATTGAGGTATTTCATGTTAATTCTGATTGAGGAGTTGCTAACAGAGAGCCAAATGCTGTTGTCACTGAACAACCTTAAACAAAGTTTGGACCCCAGTGATTTCCATCTGCTAAATCATCTATCAGGATGATTAAACCAACCACATCAGAAACTGGAAAGTTATTGATTAGCATACAGACGAGGGAAGAAAAAAAAGAGTAAAAGACGGGAAAAAAAAAAGAGTAAGAAAGAAATTCCAACTGTATTCAAACTGAATCATTACCCCAGATATATTTATTTGAGCCCATTGTAAACTTCCTGTGAGCAAAGAAACCTGGCTGAGTTTTCTCAGACTAAGTTAAAACTGAGGTCAGATTATGTAGTGTAGGCTGGGGTCGCGGTCCCCGACTGAGCATCTCAGAGATGTAGCTCATGTATGTGCACCCTAGGTCCCTTTTTGGACTGTATGTTTCATTCCTTTCTCATGGGGGAAGGTAACAGGGCCTTTGTGTGTGGGTCTGAGGTATAATCAGGCGATTCACCTGAACATGGGAGCTGGAACCTGTCCACCAGCCTCATTTAGATTTTTGCATTGATCAAGATAACAGTCATAATAGTTACTTAACCTGTTTGAGGCCAACCGGCATAAAAAGAGGAGAGTTAGCAAGATGTGAGGACACGCATTCTTTGACATGCTCAGGATGCAAAGCAGCTATTGCAAAGAGATACACTGGGAGAGCAGACTGGGTCCACCAGTTACTGCTTTGTTGGATTCCAGTTTATCACTTTGATGAGAACTTGATTTGTTCATCCCACTGATGTTTCTGCCTTGTCTTGGTTATTCTTGAGCATCAGAATCAAATGGGCTATAATGCCCATAATGGGCCATCCATAATCCTGTTGTAATGTGGTTTTAGGATTAGGTGAAAGGCAAGAATGAAGAGGAGTACCATGACAGAGAAGAAGTACACCAGCAGAATCTCAAAAATGCTGCATTAATATCCTGCTGCTGAGGGCCAGGTTTATCAGGAGGGGTTTTGCCTTTGTCCCCCTGTCGCTGAAGCTCAGCAGAGAGGGACAGATTCTAGGAACCAGGTTGGAAATGGCATTATGTTTTCCAGAGTTCCCCTGCAAGTCTCTTGCTATTTTGATTTCTGGACATCTGTTTTCTAAAACTCTACAAGGAGCTGTTGGTGGAATAATTGTTATTTAGCTGGTGTAGACCTAATTTTAAGTGCACCACTTTTGCTCTGCTAATTTCTAGTTTCATTCTTACCTTACCAGTCATAAGCATAACACAAACATTACATTTTACCAATAACCCTTCCTGCTTAGTTGATCTGTTTTTTCTGTCCTCTTTGCAGGTTATTTTTAATCTTTTGGGAACTCTGAACTATTTCCCACAGCTATGCTCAAAAGTGGATTTGCAGCCTTTTACTGCCCTTGCTGCTCGTAGACCTTGCTTGAGGCCATAGGGAAGTTGGGACAAAGCCAGGAAAAAACCCCAGACTTACGGCTCCCAGGCTCATGTCTTAAGCACAAGATCACCATTCGTCTTTTATAAGCCTTTCTTGTCTGATGCTTTCAAATTCTCAGAAAAGTTGGCCTTGAGATTGAAGCGTTCATGCTTGTTTGTAGCACAAAGATAGATTTTTCCCTTGTGAAAGTTTGGCCATGTCACACTTGTCTGTTTATGAGCAACAAGGTGTGTGGTGATGATACAACTGAGATCATTATCACTTGCTTTTTCTGTTATAAGACCACTCAAAACTCACCTTCTCTGGCTCTCTAGCCTCTGTAAATCCATTAAGTTATGGTCATTTATACTTGCTCAATATCAGTTTTAAGAGATCACAGCTGAATACTAGATAGTAAATGTCCTTTGCATATATGAAAAAGTTGCTTTGACAAGTTATGTTTTCAAATATTTCTTACCTTCGTATGTCAATAAAATGCTTAATAGGGTTTGAGATTATAATGGTGTCACTGTTTGAAATATATATATTTTAGTAGTGTCTCATACTACTATCTTCGTTAGTGGGTTTTTCTCTCTATCCACTCTACCTCCTTTGTCCTTGTCCTATTTTGAAAAGGGTAAAGATCCTAAATGCAGCGCAACCCTCACAGTTTCTAGCAGAAGGCTGTTGTTACAGGGAAGAGTCAGAATAGCCCTGTAACTTTTGACCTTTCCTGAACATGTTTTTATGTCTCCTTTGAAGGATCATGGAGGGATGATGAATGTAAGGGAGTTGAAGGTGCAGCCAGCAGAGAGGGGTGTGTTCACCATCATTTCCCTTTGTGTGGGTGTGAGAAGCAGCTGTGGTTGATGACTCTGCTCGTAGACAAGTGATGCTGTTATTTTTCAGATAACCATTGCACACCTTTCAAGGCAAGACCCATTTATGGTTCTTGGCTGTTGCATAGGCTCAAGAAGCATAGGATGGACTTGAGGACAGAGCAACAGTCACCCGGTATTTTTTAATAGATTTGTCTTTATATACCATTAAGGATTTGTGTACCACTGGGAATGAGGTGTGTTAGAATATCATTAACCAAGATTAAGGAAAAGCTGCAACACTGATTTTTTTTTTAAGACTACAAATCTGTAATTATGGATGCCCCCATTTTGGCCTTTCTATTGTATTTTTTGTCTTTACGACATGTTTTTTTGTTATGGGAGAAAAGAAGAAACTTTGCAGGGTGTAACAGTTACAACTTTAAACATCTAACCTATTGCTAGCATCCACAGAGACATGATTCAGCAGTTTATCAGTTCTTTCTGTCATTTCTACCTATACTCTCTGTACCCCACTATCCCTCCAAGACACGTCGAAGAGGTCTTGGAGACCTCAGAGTTTGTAACAGCCCCTCTTGATGCATTTCCAGAATTTACACTCTGTGAGTCAAGATTCTGTAGCAAAACAATGGATTCATAGTGGGAACGTATGGGGGGTGGGGGGGATAAACTGCCATTTCCTCATATTTCAATGTTTTCCTTTGAATATTGGTATTAAAGAAAAAAACAACCCACACTTCAAAAAACTAA
Source organism: Rissa tridactyla (assembly GCF_028500815.1). Lineage (NCBI taxonomy): Eukaryota > Metazoa > Chordata > Aves > Charadriiformes > Laridae > Rissa > Rissa tridactyla. Next base: position 40,218,138 of record NC_071467.1, on the reverse strand, counting down.
GGGTGTGGCCTAAAACCTATTGGAAATCAGTGGAACAGATCTCACTGATTTCAGATTTTGGAGTCAGCCGTGCACATAGTTTTCTGCAATGCCTTTTGTGTTTTCTTTTTTTATGACACTTAAATGCACTTTATTAGAAATGCTGCGAGAGGCAAGATTTAGGCTCCCCTGACTGTGGTTCATTGAAAATCTCAACCATAACATTGCATTAACAGAATTCTTCACATTTAGCACTCTTACTTGACAGGGTAGAAACTTACTTGTGTCTGGAATGGTTGCCTAAAGACCTTTTCAGAGGTGTCAGGAGAGACACATTATTTATGTGTTCTTCACCTTTCAGGAGAAAGCAAGAGCTACCTGCAGCTCAGGGCTGGAACCAATGCATTCCATAGCACCATGCTAAAATATCCGTAGAAAGTGAGAAACTATGATAAACGGGCACTTTCCTAAAAATTGCAGACAAGACTTTTGAAATACGCATCATTTTAGTTCTTATCCCAAGGAGTGGTGAGAACTGGGGAAATGAGAATACCAAGAAGACAGGCAAAAGAGGAACAGTTTTAATCACGTTTTCAGGTACAGATGCACTTTTCCACTTAGGCAGGTGAAGAAAGCTTTGGTTTGGTTATCCTTTTTTTAAAAAAAAATAGGAGAATGCTATCACAGGATTTTCATGGAAAAGGGGTTATGGTTCTGGTTTGCATGGTGCACATTTTCCCCTGTCCTGCCTCATTCAGGAATTATTTTTGCTTGCAAAGTATATATATCATACAGTTTGAAAACTGTTATACTACCTCTTAGCTTAGCTAAGACAGCTGTTATCTACTGGTGCAACCATATCAAGGGTTTGCCATCCTGGAGCGGTTAGCTGTGGTGTTGAAGTTCCCATGTGAGCTAATAGACATAGAGGGCAGTTACGGCACAACTTTGTGATGTAGAATGCGTAGAATCTGCCTATGCAAAAGTGAGCAACGTATTCAGTTGCTATCAGTTCTGACATGTGAATGTGAAAGCTGTCTGCGCTATTCCTATTCCATGCTAACTTATGAGGCAACCCTCTTTCCTTTCAATATAGTTAATTGAATGGCACGTTTTGAAGAGTGAGAATTTCATTAATGGCAAGCAGAAGATTGTGCACACCATTTGAACACTGATAATCAGAAAGGTCTTTTGTTAATTATGAATTAGGTCAAATATGTTTGTTTCATGCTTGTATTATGTTGCTTTAAAAAGTAATTACAAAGGGTTGTAATAATGCCAGAAAATAAACAGACAAAGGGAGGGGAGGGAGGGCAATGGGAGGAGTAAAGAAAATGGGCGTGCTTTTGCATGTGAAGGTCTTGGTTTTGTTGCTGTATCATTCCAGCCTTACTCTTTTAAAGTATCATCTGACCTCTGATAGACATACTGATTCCAGGGGCATTCCTTGTTGCTCAGACTCTAAATAAAACAAGTAAGTCTGCTGGGGTCAGCTTCTCTGCTTCTGTGTCTTTAGTCTGGAGAGCTCACACTTTCTCACAAACTTGATAAAAGGCCCATTTCTGCTGAATATCTGGCAGTGACTTAGAAATATATTTTTTCAGTCTTAGGTTTTATGGTAATTTTCTTCCATATACATGTTGCTATTTACTGAATGGATTTACCAAAGGATGACCCTGCCTTAGACTACCCAAAGCCATTTACTGAGTGGATATTTTTCATATTGAATTATACTGAATCATATTTCATATTGAATCATTTCAGTCAGCATGGATTTATGAAAGGCAGGTCCTACTTGACAAACCTCATCTCCTACTATGACAAGGTGACCCACTTACTAGATGAGGGAAAGGCTGTGGATGTTGTCTACCTAGACTTTAATAAAGCCTTTGATACCATTTCCAACAGCATTCTCCTGGAGAAACTGGCTACCCATGGCTTGGACAGGCGTACGCTTCACTGGGTAAAAAACTGGCTTTATGGCTGGGCCTAAAGAGTTAGTGGTGAATGGAGTCAAATCCAGTTTGTGGCCGGTCACCAGTGGTGTCCCCCAAGGCTCACTACTGGGGCCAGTTCTGTTTAATGTCTTTATCAACGGCCTGGATGAGGGGATTAATTGCACCCTCAGTAAGTTTGCAGACAACACCGAGTTAGGTGGGAGTGTTGATCTTCTTGAGGGTAGGAAGGCTCTGCAGAGGGATCTGGGCAGGCTGGATCAATTGGCTAAGGCACAATGAGAGGGGGGAACGAGCTGTTTAGAGGGACAGTGGTATTTCCATCCTTGCAGATATTCAGAGGTGGATATTACAAATGTGTTTGATAGGAAAGAAGATCTCTAGCAGCTCTGCCTCAGCAGTCCACCAGCAATTTGATATATATGGAAGCTGGAAGAGGTTTTAGAAGAACAATGAAGTGGTTAATGCAGATATTGTTAGTGGAAAAGCCCACATATTTGGAGAAAAAAAAAAAAAGACTTCAGTGGCAATTTAGACTTTTATTAATCTTCACTGTCATGCATTTATTTTCTTTATCCTCACCCCAGGCTGCTAAATAAATATTTTTGAAACCTCACAATTAATGATGAATGTCTTATCTTGGTGGCTTTGTGAATGTCTGGTAGGTAAAGCCTCACAGAGTTACACTCTAAAGTAAATTTCAGGTGAGATCTTCCACTTGGTTGGAACTTAGCCCGGAACACTGCTGATAAGATACCATTGTAATATGGGGGCAAACATGATAAGACTTAGAGATCTGCTGTAAGTTGCTAGGGGAAAATCTTGGCACTACTGGACTTAACATTTTCATAGTTGATTTTTTTTTCCCCTAACTCCTCATCCTAGTTTTTAAGAAGTTGAGTCACACACTTTATTCAGTTTGAAAACTGTATTGTATCTGCAGCATAGCCATCTACAGGGGGCTCTAGGATTTTTTTCTGCATATTGAGCATAGCATTTTGATATTGCCTTCTGCTGCTTGGGGTTCTTTGAAGGTTCAAAGCTCACTGGAGTTTCAAAAAGCGTTTCTAGTAAGGGCTTATTTTTAATTATCATCATTATTTTCAGGATGTGCTCTGTTCGTTACAAACAAATAAAAAAGACCAGCATCTTGTTAATGACTTTAAGGTCAGCAGGTCACCCAGCATCCACTCCCTGTGGACTTACAAAAGAAATGGTGATGCTCTTTCAAGCACCATCGCAAGGTTAAATACACTTGGAACTACGGGTTCTTTGGGATAAAAGGTTCAAATATGATCCTGTTGCTTTCCTGGCTGGTGAAAAAACAACCATAAAGAGAAGTGGTCAAAGGAGTAAATGGGTACATGTACTCTTTTTTATTATCCCCATAACTTAGATCATTGTGTTTGGTCAGTGGAGGTCAAAGAGCCCAGTTTCAGATAACTGGCAATTTGCTACTTAAATCTTAATCTCTTAGTTTGTATAACATCTGACACCGTGGAGCTGGAACTCTGAGGCACATCCATAATAAAATTAATAACATTTTTTTACCTTTTGTAGATTAGAGTCTACGAACTATATAAACATATAAGATATGCAGTATAATGGTATGTTCTGTTATCAGCAAAGGTAGGGTGTAAAGACCAAGCTTTATATATTAGCTTGTGGAGCGTCTCCATTAATGCATTGGTTTAAGAAGAAGCTACACTAATGGTCACCTATTTCTAACAGTCAATAAAGTGTGTTCCCTGTGGGAGAGTTTTCATATTAATGATAGCTCATTGTTCAGCAGGATGTTTTCACAGCTAGAAAAGCAGCAGGATTTTTGGTAACTACTGATAACAGATCTGTCAATATTTTTCTTTTTAATCTTCTTTTTAATGCAAACTATAAAATTCTTGATGCTGTTGCCATACAGGGTGAAGTGCTGCATACTGCTCTACTATATGATGGTATTGCTTTACTTGAAAAAATTAGAACTAGTAAAGAAAAGAAAAGCTTCTTTTTAATAGGCAAAAATACCTTCAGTATGAAATTTTTGGCAGAGAACATTACCTTTATTCAGAAATTCTCTTGGGGTGGCTCTCTAAGAATGGACACCCCTTGACATACCTTGAGTTTTCTCTGTGGATGTCTAGATGGCTTCTGCTTTGTGTAATGTGACATACATTCCTCTGTTGACATATGATATGGATCTCTGGTCTTAATGCATCACAACAGATACAGTACAGGTGAAGAGTACCTAGAAGAAAGAAGACAAAGCTGCACAAAAATTGCCAAGAAGCATTACAAAGTGCTGTCAAATTCAGTTTGTTTGAATTTTATGCGGAATATTTTAAACTGAAAAGTCAATTTTTCACCTAGTGCAAAAACTGTAATTTATTCAAAAGTCTGTCTGTGGTCTAACAGTTATTACAGAGAAACTTCAGCTATCTCTGTAAAAAATATGAGTAGCTATGTATGTGGAACAAGAAAATAGAAGTATTTTAGAAGAATGTCACTAAAGCTGAGTAAGAGTGTATGTGTGTGTGTGTGTATGTAAACACAGCTTTTGGTTGCTTTCTGCTGCCTACCTTCCCTTGTGGTTGACTCTTGGGAAGGAGTTGCTCCATGAGGAATTGTTCAGTCAATCCAGAAAAGCAACCGCACAAGGAATTGGGGGGTCTGGACTTGTAGAAAACCCACATGTTTTGTTTCTGGTAGGATTTTAACAGTTAATGGATTTTTGTGGAATAGTTTCCTTACTGTTGAATCAGTATTTTTGGATAAAAGTCTTCCACTGTAAAATTTTTTGATCGGTTTATTATTCATGAGCAACATTTAGACTGCATTACTGCAACTCTCTCCAATAATTCCATAACAGTCGACGTATACTTAAGCACAAGCCTGTGAGCAACGCCTTTGATAATAAGGAATGCAAAGCTCAAGCGTAAATTTCAGCTATCAGTGGATAGGCTGCTATTTAATTCTGGGTAGGTTCAGCATTTGAAATAAATGTATAGGGAAAAGATTCTCATCCTGAAAAGCAAACTAATATTTGTTATTTTGCATAGATTGACAGGCACAAAATTCAATAAATACATGTAGCTGAAGTTAAATGGATGCATGAGCGTATCTTAGACTGGGCTTTAAGCTATGAATTATTGTGCCTTACCAATTTTATTGTGGCTTTTTTTAGTATAAAACTGTATTTTCCCTGAAAGGGATTGATAAGCAAATTGTGGATGTGACATAGGAGCTAAATAGTGCAACCACTTCATACTTAATGTATCAATTTTATCATAAATTGTCTGGAGACTTTAGCATTGGCAGGAAAATTACAGTAGGCACCAAAAAATCTGGCAACTGCATTTTCAAATTTATAGATAGAAATAAAAAATAAGTAATTGTTGGAATTCTATGTTGTGTGATATATATGCTCGCCTAGTCTTCCTTTTCTTTCTGCAAAGGGATTAATTTATATGTATATGAAAAAAGACAATTTTTGTGCATTTGAGCTCATAAACAATTTTTCATACACCTCTTATTTCTTAACCTTTTCTTTAGGACTTGCAAATATTTATTTTTAAGCGGTTTCATAGATTATACTCTACTATATGTGGCTCTCATTCTTTCTGTCTCCTATTAAATGTAACGTGGAAAATCAGACTCTCAGGTTGCAGCAATAGCAAGGGGATGTATTTCAGTCAATGTTGGATATGGTTTCTTTTTGATGCGAATGTGATTTACTAGGTTTCTTATATCCCATAAAATAACTCACGACAGCTACGTGCTAAAGCAGATAGCTTTTCTTCCTCCCATAAACCTTTGACTTGGCTGTTCTCTCCGTTGCCTTTCACTAAATACAAAGTTTGTGCTAACCCTTGCCCAATAGGTGTTCAGAAAGTATGTTTTAAATGTGACAGAAACACACGAAAATATTTTCAGGGATCAGTTGGCTCCAGGTCGTGTTCATGCTGCCAGAGCTGGAGGTGATTTATCTGAAGTTTTGTTCCTTCTTGGGGCAGGACCAGTAGTTACTTCAGCATGGATGAAATGTCTATACTTACTAGTAAGATGCTGGTTTGGGATATGGGATGGCAGTGACTTCCCCCTTCTCCCCTTAAAATCCACTCTGACCAAATCTTCCTTAGCCTTTTTTCCCATCACATTGACAGGTAGTCCAATGTTTCTCCACTTTTTTTTTATCAAAGGACTTTCTGAAGAGGCTGGAAGGTGTAGGGCGTTACCACAATTCTCATTATTCAAAGCCACGCTGAATATCTAAAAAAAAAAAAAAATTTTTCCTATTTTTGCTTTTTTGTGTGCTTATGCATAGAGGATCATGCATATATAATTAAAAAAATATTTCTAATTATTTTGTAGGCAATTTTATGATGTATTTTTAACCACCAGTCTGCAAACAACTCTGACTGCTAACAGTTCTAACAGAGCAAAACTGTTCACACTGGCAATAATGTTGAACTCTATCAACAACAGCAGGGTTATGACAGTTTATTTTAGCTATAGACTACATTTTAGTGAAGTTTCCAGAGTGGCCAGGTGTGAGGGAAATGCAATATTAGAATATTATAAACTAGGCACTATGAAGGAGGTCAAAACAAAGGCTGGAAACAGTATGCTGAGTACATTTATGAAGCTGAAACTATTCAGAAAATTGCAGGCAAATTGGGTTCCCCTTGCTTTATGTTGGGTGGATTCTCAGCATGAATTTTCATTTGTGGAAACTGTGAAAGCCTAAGGACTACAAATGCACCGTATACCCTCTTTAGTGAGAGAAAATTTGAATGAACCATGCATGACTTGGTCAAACATAAGGACAAAGTGGAGATGACAGTTATGGGTTTGTACTACAGACCCGACTTTTTTGTGATTAGTTGGTACTAAAGCAGCCTCCAAACCCCACTGGTTTATACATTGCTTTCTTCTCATTTAGCTAAGGACATGCAAACTATTTTTCATAGCTGTTTTTCAGGAACTATTTTTCAGGAGCATTTATGATAGGTGTAAAACTGCAGATAGTCCCAGTAAGTTTTTACGGTAAAGCAGGTTTATCCATGACTACTCTGATAGTTTAGATATTGCCCGTTTAGTACCTTCTTCTTGAAGACAAGCAGACAAGTTACTTGGGTAGCAGAATGGAGAAAGCAGGTGCTACATGTTGTACTTTGATAATCAGTTTCACTGTAGTGAAGCCAGAAGGATTCAGAAATATAATAATTAGAATCATAGAATTGCCGAGGTTGGAGGGGACCTTTCGGATCATCTAGTCCAACCATCAACCTAACTCTGACAAAAACCATCACTAAACCATATCTCTAAGCACTATGTCTACCCGTCTTTTAAAAACCTCCAGGGATGGTGCCTCAACCACTTCCCTGGGCAGCCTGTTCCAATGCTTAATAACCCTTTCAGTGTAAAAAATTTTTCCTAATATCCACCCTAAGCCTCCTCTGGCGCAACTTGAGGCTGTTTCCTCTTGTCCTATTGCCTGTTACTTGGGAGAAGATACTGACCCCCACCTCTCTACAACCTCCTTTCATGTAGTTGTAGAGAGCGATAAGGTCTCCCCCCAGCCTCCTTTTCTCCAGGCTGAACTACCCCAGTTCCCTCAGCCGCTCCTCATAAGACTTGTTCTCCAAACCCCTCACCAGCTTCATTGCCCTTCTCTGGACGTGCTCCAGCACCTCAATGACTTTCTTGTAGTGAGGGGCCCAAAACTGGACACAGTACTCAAGGTGGGATCTTACCAGTGCCGAGTACAGGGGGAAAATTACATCTAGCAGGAATAGATGAACCTTAATGGTTAAACATTGGAACACGTGAGAAGAGCTGGAGGCTGTAATTGGGTATTGTAATGCTTTTCAGTGTGTGAATTCAGTCTTCAGGAGCATTACATTCAATCTACAGCTGTACCAAGGGACCAGTGCTGCATTGTGTGCGTGAAGATCCAACTGTGGCCAAATTCTGCTCACTTGCAATAGAATTTAAATAAGTAGTCTTCATGGTGACGAGTGTTGTCTTTTCCTACTAATTTCATCAATATGCACCTGCCATTTTGCATCTTAATTATTACATCTCTGTTCCACTATTGCAATCAAGTAATTTAAGACTATTTCTTGGTAATTTGAAGCTATGTGTACGGTCCAGATAGTGCTAAGAAAGAATTTGAGTTCTTGCTTCTGCTGTAAATTTTCTTTGAAATTATTTTAAAAATTGAAAATCAAAAGCTGATTTTCCATGTTTTCTAATTGTTTGAACTGAATCCAGCAGAGTTAGCTGTTGGCTATAATTTTAATCTTGTACTGGAGTTCTCTTCTTGAAGCAGAAGTACCGTATCTTTATGAAAACGGCATAAACACATTTTTCATGAGTAATAGCAATTTTAGTTGTATTTCTTATCAAAGTTGATTTTAATCAAGTAATATAAATGTGCTTTTTTTCTCTTTAGTTTCTTATTCTTTTCTGTCAAATATAGGCATACAAATGCACATACATATATATGCATATGTATTTATTTAGTTTCTGTCTCATACCGTTACTTGCTGTCATGTAGGTATTAGCATGTGGAGAATTTCCCGTTCATTTGTTCTTGTAGTGGTGCCGAACTGTTTGGGAAGATGTGGACAATACAGAAAGTTAACGTGTCCCCTGTAAATGTCACAATCTTTGAGAGGCATGTTTATTTTGAAAGGCTATTAATATCTGTGTCTAGACCAAGCTCATAGGGTCAGATCCAGAAATAGTTTATAATAATGCTTATTGTCTTCAAGAGCACTGATAATGCTAGTTGGAGAGCTCAGGGCTTTCAGCATCACACATGACAGTAAATGTTTTAATTAACAGGTGAATGCTGGAGCTTTTTATTGGATTTTGGGTTCTGGGTTTGGGGGGGTGTTGTTTTGGTTTGGTTTTAATACTGCATGTGTCCCCTGAAACTCTGGCACTGAGTTTCTGTGTGATGACTATTAAGTTCAAAGATCCAGGGGCTAAGTGGCAACTTCCCCCTCCCGCCCCCGCCTTTTTTTTTTTAATTTTTTTAAAAAAGAAGTGCAAGTGAAGTGTTTTTTTATTTTTTTTTTAATTTGCATGATAAGTGCCACATTCCCCAGCTTTTTGTCTTGAGACATGCCTATGTTTTTCCATGAAGTGGTGATGGGTCTGCAAGATTTAAAATCTTTACAAAGTATGACAAATATTCTGAACTAATAATAATCACATGATTACTCTCTTGTATGACATGCTTTACTGACTCACTATAGTTTTCATGTGCCGAGTATTGGTGACATATACTTCCTTAAGGGTGTTCAGTTGTAACCTCTTTACCATGAAGTGGTGGGTATTTGAAGATTGGAGTGCACTGGATAGAGACATTCCTTAAACCACCATGAATATCAATCACCCCCTGTTATCCTGCACAGATTCCTGCAGGGAAGAGCCTCTCCACAACTGGACTCATCCTGTTGTGCTTATGGAGAACTGGCCACTTCTCTTGAGCTGATCTCTTCCCTAAAACCTAGTAAGATACATCTATTTGGATATGGGTATGCAAGATGAGCATAGGGCATATATATCCTTCACATTGTTCTACTGCAAAACTCTTGGAAATTCAGTATGTCAATGTATTGTAGGCTAGCAGCCAAGCTTTAGGCTCTGGAATAGGTATGGGTATTGCTGGACTCACGGGTTACTGAAGTTAGAAATGTTTTGGGGTGAACATCCAACCATTGACTAAAAACACAGAAATACGGATTCTCAGTCAAGAGGATGTCCAAAATATGGAAAAGAAGATGGATAAGAGGAAAGTCTTGATGGATGAGAACTCTTATTTTTTAGGCTACTGTATGTTTACATGCCCTGAATCTTCTGTAGTTCTCCAATTACAGCTTTTTATTGCTTCTTAGCAGCTTAGCATGACTTAGGCAGAAAGTAGTTGATGATGCATGAGAGAAAATGGTATCCACTAGGGTGTTGTTTTTTTTTTCCCCACTTCATTTTAACGCACTGCATGTGGATATCTTCAGTGTCCCATTTTATGTATTTTTACTATCAGTGCAGAGAAGTGGAACAAATGTGAGCAAGAACGGATTTCATTTGCTATTCCACTGCCGTTATCCTGTTAGTACTTTATTACTTACTGAAAACCTATCTCGAAGTAATGGTATGGTGCTGCTTAAGAGCAAAGTTGTGATTAATGGCAAGGTTTTGATCCCTTTTTCTTTTGTAATGGGGGAATGCTAACTTAAAGCAGAAGTTATACCATTTACCTTACTCACTGGGAGTTTAAAGTAAGCAGCGTGGAAGATGCCTGCTGTTTGCAGTAGAGCTGATGGCATTACTCATTAGACGTATTTTCTTCCAGTGGATGGAGGCAGATTCTGCACATAGAGATCTCAGTTTTTACATATCTATGCATTATTCAAGATAAGTGATTAAACACTTTATGTGGATGTATTTCAGGCTCTTGGCTGTTCAGAAACCACTCATGGTTTTTCTTCTAGGTATCAGAGCTACATGATCAGTTGCCTAAATTCCATGGGATTACCTCTATTTCCAAACAGGATGATCAAACCTTATTGGGTATGCGACAGTGACAAAGCAACGTGACAATGCTGTCCTTTCCTTTTCCTGTCAATCACTGTTTGACCTTCCAGTTTCCTGAGGCAGTGGATGGCCATGGCTAGGGCAGCATTCCTAGAAGCTCTTTGGGGAGGTTCTTCTTGCACCTGCTGAAGAGGTCACTTTGCAGAGGCATTCACTGTGCTGGAGAGATACCAAGAAATGCATGAAAGTACGTTACCCTGTCACTTGTGAATGAGGCTATTAACACTGGAAAGGGTTCTGAATGTGTTTTCAGGGCTGCTTTTACATTTCAGTAATTGCCCAAAATATAGCAATTAGCCTGGAGAGGAGCCTGAACTGCAGGTGGTCTGATAAGTTCTGAGATACGGATTTGCATTCTTCTCTGTTGCCAACAAAATGAATGAAATAGATACCCCTGCTTCCCCATCCTCTTCTAATCCTTCTTCTCCATTCATACAAACACTCGCTGTCAGAGTCAGACTGGGTGACAACCTAGTGTTTAGAGTCATAGGTTTCCCTTTTTGAATGCTGAAGCAGAAGGAATTGAGCTTGAATCCCATAACCTGGGCAAGTGCTCTTACTGCTCTGGAGAGGAAGCAGGGAACTCCCCAGGATGCTTTTAAAAAAACTAGTGATGGAAGCTGCTCTGAAAAAGTCACTCTGAAAAGTGTGAAAGCTCCAGTGTGAACACCCAGCTCTCAAGTGCCCAAATCAGAATATTTCAGATCCTTATTTTCTGGGTTCAAATTGATTTAGGCATGAACAAGATGTCAAACACATTGTCCCTCTTTAAGAAAATTTGGCATAAAGCAGAAAATTACATTTTAAAGTGTTGAGGGAGGTCTAAGGAAGCAGCTGTGGCTGACACTGAGGTTAGGAATAGTTAATGGCTATGCAGAGTTTATCAGGTTCAGAGTTAGGCATCAAAATCCCCACAGCACTTTTAGTCTGTAATCTTAGAATTGCTGATCCAGCTGGTTTCTTATTCTTAAGATGTTTCCTTTGATGGCAGTGGATCTTTAGGGGATCATAGGATCACAAGTTCTATATCAGGATTAACCCTCAGTTCATGAAATTTGTTCATTGAAATAAGTTTTGGCATTAAATATTTTCACAGTGCTCATGGGGAAAAAACTTTATCGACAGAAGAGTGGCAGAAGCAATGAAAAGGCAGCGCAAGCCTGACTGAAAGGAAATGTTGTTCAGAATCTGAGGGAAGAGCAGTGGGTGGTTTTGCTTCTCTGTCTGTCCAAACTGACCTTGGGACCCTCTCTAGTCTTTGAACATCTGCTCTCTGATATCTTTGCGCTTTTTTTCCCATGCTTCTCCTGTCATTTCTGGAGGGCTCTTTCATAACATTCAACATTCTTGGATTGTCCCATCAAAAACTCACCTTGGCTTAGGATGTATTTATACCTGGTGTAAGGAGCTGAGGAATTGTCTTTCCCTTCCTTTCTTAGCCATATTTGTACAACATACCCACTGCTTAGTTTTTAATCCTTAAAATACCATGTAAACTCCTTACTGAAGTCCATGGTATACTTATTTATGCAATTACTTATATGCTTTACATACAAAAGCAAATTCCATTTCAAGCTGCTTGCGTACCAGAGTGAATTTGGAGAGCAGGGTCAACAATTCTTTGCTCCTTTCCAGCTGTGTTTCCTGTTGTAAGCTTAAAACAATAATGGGTTGGATAAAATAAGACCTAAAAATCAAAGCAGATTTACATCAAAGCACAATTAAGTAGTCCAAGAGCTGCAGCACAAAACTGGTCTCTCTTCTGCATCATTCGTGGCAGCAATGTAGTCCATACATGCCATCAGGTAAGAATGTACATCTGGGCTAGGCATAAGAAATTTTATTCTTCTTTGCTACATGACGGAACGGAATTAAGAAATATTTTTTCATGCTTTTTAGATAACTAGTGCGTGGACGTGAGCTATCCCAGTGTGTGTTATTGTCTGGCTTAATTCCTGTGGTTTATCTGAGCTATAGCACTGATGTTTTTCGAGGCAAAGGTTTATTGATTATTACGGTGCTCTCAGGGCATCATTACTATCTTTCTAGCACAGGTGCCTGTAACCTTTTGAGAACTGACTTCTATTTAGATGAATTGTCATCTGTTTGATCTCTGAAGAGCCATGAGAGGATTAGAGGTGACATGGGCATCGCACTTTTTTGATAAACAGCTTTTCATTGAGTCGAAATGCATGTTGCTGTGCTTTTAATTATTCAAGACACACTTAAAAAATGCAAAAGCAAAGAGAGAAGAAGGAAATCTGAAGAAGTTATTAATGACTCAAAGCAAAACCAAAACCAGAGCATATAAAGGAGAAGACACAGTCTCCTGTTAAGTAGTTCTAACAAAGAGAGCACAGTTAAACAAACCCTGTAAATCTAACTATTTTTTTTTTTTCTTAGAGAGATGTAGGAAGCCACCAAGACAAGAATCTAAAAACTTGAGACTGGCTGCTGAAACCTAGGCTGATAGAGTACACTCAAACCATTTCAAAGACAATTTATTTGCCCAATTACATGGGTTACAAAAGTGATGCTATTTAGATTTTAGGATGCATTTTAAATCTTTGCAGCAGTTTATAAACATTAATGAATTAATTCTTGCAACCTGAGTCAGTTATATGTATTTTGAAACATACATAGGCTATGCATAGGTTTGGTCAAATTCACAGGGTAGTTTAATCTGAAATAAAAATAAATATAAAAATTAAAAAATTGAAACCGTGCATGTAGCACTTCATAAATAAACCATGATAAGTTTTCAGTGACTTAAAAACTGTACATCAATGTTAGTGGCCCATGAAGACTGCAACATAATGATAAATGATATAGAAGGGAGCCTTTTGAAAAGACCGTTTGTGCATGAAAGCTCTGTCTCTGGCCAAGTGAACTTTTCTAGGGAAGTTTTCTGCAGGCTCATTTGGTGTCCTAATTATTAAGCTGTAGTAGATGAGACATTATTAATTGATATCCTCTGTGAATGTTGTCTAAAGAAACTTAATCCAGCCCTGTGTTTCCAAATTGTCTTTGTTTTGATTAACAAAGTTAAAAATGACCAAAGAGGAAATTGGTTTTTTTTTTTTATTCACTAAAAAACTGGAGTAAATTTGGTTTTGTATTGATCTGCAATAATAATGCATGTATGTATTTATTAGAATTGTCAGCAAGGCAAGGCAAGATTTTTCCCCATTTGTCATCACAGCTCCTCTCTGAAGAGTAAATAGAATAATTTCTGTTTTAGAAATAGAGGAAGGGGTGTGGGGAGAAGTAAATTATTGAGGATGAAGTTTGTATTATAAATTTCAATTTATAAAAGTTTGATTAAGAACAGTTTCTTGTTAGTTCTGGTGAGAGCATACATTACTCAAAGCTTTAGTATTATTTATCTCTACATTATGTAAAAGTAACAAAGTCAAATAATAGCAAGTGCTTTTTGTTTTTCCGAGGATAAAACACTTACTTAAAATTATTTTCAACAATAGTGGATATGAAGACTTCAATTTTAAACCCGGGAAATATCTAACAAGTTCTTCTGCAATGAAGGCAATACTTGTTTCAAAGTCTACCACATTCAGAGATTAAGTTACTTCTTGAAGTCTACAGTAAAGAGCTCTTTACTGTAATTACCTTTTTAAAATACAAAAGATGAGAATATTAACACATTTGCAGTTTCAGGCCACAGATTAAGAGTTTTGTTTTCCATCTCTCTGTCTTTTGATCTCTGGATTTGAAAAGCATTGGGAGTAAATGTAAGTAGTATTGTAAGAATGAACCCTGTCACAAAACACGTTTATCCTCTTGGGAGACAACAATTAGGTTAGAAAGAGTCCAGCTGATTTTCTTAGTTTGCCAAAAGTTTACTTCTTCCTGTTGCAAGCATAAATTGATTGTTTGGAATATTTAAGAAGCCTGTAAAGGAAAGAGTTTGACCTTTCCCATTTTCATTTTTGCAGTTTTGAAACTATTAAATAAGCTCTTTGCTTTGGTTTGCAGCTTTGTAGAAAGCTAATAGGCATTTTATGTCCTGAACATTATCTACAAATAGAAATTTTGTCTGAAATTTATAGTAAATAACGTGCATCGTGTTCTAAAATACATGAAAAGAACTAGCGCTTCATGTTGGAAGAATGTATTCTATACATAGGATGCCCATGTAACCGTTAGAAAAGACAGTACTTCAGTTTTCTGAAGCATAAAGAAACTGTCTATACTTTTATTCCATCTTGCAAACCCTGGCTGAAATAAATCAGAATTTGAAGGTAAAATATATACAGAGCCGTTATATGCTGTTTTAAGTACATGGAATATATATTTTTATATATGTATAAGCACTCCAATCAAATAGCTTAGATAGATTCAGTTATTCTGGGGCAGAGGCAAAACTGACAGGACTGAATGCACATGATCTGTATGATATGGAGGATGTTTTTCGGGTTTATAAGCAGGCCATTTGTTTTTTGCAATACTTTAAAAACAAATTTCAGCCAGGAACAATATTGCGTCCTTGGGGTTCACTTTGATTCAGTTGCCGTTTTCTGACATTAAAAAGTAATATGGACAATTATCTTCTGAAAGGATTGTGCAGACTTTCAGAAGTCTGGGCTGGACTGTAGCCCCAAACAAAACTCAGTGTTCTGTTTTCTTACAAAATCTCTTGATAATCAAGAGATTTCCTGATCTTGGTCTTATTTTCAGGGTACCGAATAACACAGTGTTTTGACCAAAAGCATCCCACTTTGGAGGATCATTACAGGTGAAGACACTTAAGTGTGAGCAAGATCTGATCTCAGTTTAAGATCTCAGCTGTTGGGTGTTCAATGCTTCTGAAAAAACAGTTTACAGGTAGCTAAGGATCTAGAAACCTAGATCCAGCCATATGTTTGTGAAGTCAGTCACTGTAATACAGCATCTAAATAATAAAGAAGCTATGAATCAGCCAAAAAAAGTCAACAAGGCTGAAGCATAATGCCTACATGCACTTGGATCAAACTAAGATTGCTCAGGTGACCACAAAACTCAGGTCTCCTAATGTTTCAGGGCATTATTCAACAGCTAAAATTGAATGTATTTGAGCATTCTATTACTTTAAATATTAAACTCTTTTAAGTAGATTAAATCTATTTCTCATTTTATTTCCATTTGGCTTTTAATAAAAATATAAAACCAAGTTCAATGTTATCTGTTTTTTTTTTGTTATTGTAAATACTTAATTCAACAAGTAAGTAAGTTGGAGAATATTTTACTTAATATGTAACTGAATGGGGAGACTACACATTTATACTGATAATGTGGGGTCAGGTTAACTTAAAATATTTTTTCTACAGATAAAGTGGAAATTCTCATTTCAGGTGACCTCTCAGGGTAACAAAAATTGATCTCACAAATATTTGTAGAAAATGTACACAAGAAGATCAGAGCATCAGGTTAAGAATTGACGTATAAAACAGAGGAAACATTTTCAGGATATTTCTTATTACTTCCCTTGCTGTGAATTTTCTTAAATTCAAAGTCACCTTCCCTTAATTTATATGAAACCAAATTAAGCATAGCCCTGGTTAATATTTCAAAATATATTATGGAATTTCAGTAGGTCTAGCAATAAATAATTAATTTTTAACATTTACATAAATTATATTTTCAAAATATGCTCGAAGTATATTTTGTATGTAATATTTTGTAAAATACCATTGTATATGAATCTTAATGTAACCCCAGGTTGTTCTTTTGCAGTATACAAGAAAGGCATTTAATATCTAAGTATAATTAAACACAAATTGTTTGGCATTTTGAAGCCAAGAGCCAGGCTTGTTTCCTAAATGATCTAGAAGGGCAATTATCTTTTAGAAACAAAAATGTTAGCAATCACAGCGATAAGTGGCTGTTGGGAAACACTGTACAAGTGCTGTCGCTGTCTTTGGAATACTTTACATTTCTTTATTTAGACCCAGTAGAGAATTGTTAGAAGCAAAAAAAAAACCAAAACCATTTCCATTCTTAGCAGCCATCTCCCTTAATTGACTGGGTATTTCTGTCAAGCAGAGGGTTTTAGTGCGATGGGGCGACGAGGCTGAGGAGCTCTCAAACACTCTGTTTCACAGCAAATGGGTTCACGGTGGATTAGCCGCGTGCCTCGTACCAGAGCGTGACAGACCCAGATGACACGAATTGAGGTCCTCTGCCACCATGCAAACAGATCAGCGTCTCAGCGAGACCGATTGGGATGCCATTGATGTACAGTGGTCCTCAAGGCACGAATTTGGATCTGGAAACTTAATCCCCTGGATAATTATCCTTTCCAATATACTTCAATACAAATGAACTTTATTTTATCATTAGTCCTCACAAATAAGGTTGCCTTGACCTCAAAACTTTGTTTCGTCTCTAGACCGGTATCGATATTTCTCTGAACTTGCTTACTGCTGGCAAATTTTAATATCCCAGTCATGTTGCTGTCTGTCTTCTGATACGTCTGCATCTTTTATTCAGGAGAGGTGTTTGATACTGCTAATTTGTGGTACATTAACTGTAGGGTCTTTTACTGTAATGATACTCAGAAGAACAATAACCTCGCAGCATTTTACAGGAACACAATATCATGTGTTGAAGTGATTTAATTGCAAAGCTCAGGCTTTTCATATGAATTTGTATTTGTTTGTGTTTAGATATGTATAAATAGTACAATAATTTGTAAGTGATATATATTGCAAATCAAGTAACAAAACCACATTGGCTTGTGTATGGGATGCTACTCTGTGAGGATGAACACATTATAACTACTCTGGGCTTGATGTTAGCTTGTCATATACCTGGAAAATCTTGTTCTCCATTGTGGGTTTTGTTTTGTTTTGTTTTGTTTTGTTTTTTTTTCTGTATGGCACCCTCAGTAAAATGTCCCACAGCAAAGACTTTCAGTCTCTTAACTCAGCCTCTTGAGATTCATCTTCCCCTATTACCTATCTCCTTTCTGCATGGAAGGGGAAGTAACTTCGTTTCTAAGCAGGCCCTTCATGAACTTTTTTAAGTTCAGAAAAAAAGTAGTGGCATTGCTTTCAAAGTTGGACTGTCTATGTACATTTCTCCATAAATTTCCACAGCTGAAAGAGAGGGGAGTCTCCCCTCAGGGCAGCAGTTATTTTATTATTCATGGCTCCATGCTGGCCCCTTCCAAGAAGATGCCTACTCCCAGTTGCCAGGTTTCTTGGTATGATGTGAAGGTCTTCCTTTATGGTTTGACCACCACAGTGGTCAAACATTTGTTTTGTTTTGTTTCTTTCTCAATTATACATAAAAAAAAAATCTCTGTAGGTTTTGAAACATGGCAGTTGAATTTATCTAACCAAGGTCCAAAGGAAAATCATCCATGAACTCTTTCAGGCCTGAACTAACCACCTTGCGAGGAGATCTAAGTGAACTGTTTACCTTCTTGGAAGGAGAAACTCCCATCAGCTGTGTAAAACCCTGCGTTCTAGCTCAGTGGGAAGAAAATCTTTCCAATGCTACCTCTAAGACCTTGTCTTCTGCTGTACAAAGCGATGAGTTAGACTTATGCCATGGTCCAGATTTTGTGTCCCTCAAAGAAAACTGCTTCCTTGCAAGATGCTAGGAGATTCTGACTGCATCTTTATCATGGAATTTTTTTTCCATTGCCATGTGTTGTATTCATACATTTCTAAAAGATATTTAAATTATAGAGAGGGTTTTTTTAATTTTTATTTTATTTTTTGCCATTATCTGGGATTATTAAAATATGTTATGCTTTAAGTGCCCTTTTTTGTGCAATAGCATTAAAATCAGTTAGGAGGAGTAAGTAGTTACTAATATTGCTTGTCTCATCTACAAGATTTAGGATGTAAAGAATTGCTGTGTGGCATCTGAAAGACACTTGATATGGCCAAAGAGTAACAGGGGATTCCTTCTTTGGATGAGGTGCTGCTAAAACTTTTTTCAGTAGGTTGATAGAAGGGAGAGAGTAGCAGTCATCAGCACATTTGCAGGCAGCAAATCATTTGGGAGTCTTAATTCAAGTTTGGGGAAGAATGAATGGGACTCCGTGTCGTGAAAGCCTGAGAGATTCATTATAAATACATGCAAAGCAAAGCACAATGGAAGGAATAATGTGAGATGCCTTGGATCCAAATTTTTTGTGTCCACACAATTAGACAGTTCTAAGAACCTAGCTTGGTTTTTTTGGGTTTTTTTTTGTTTGTTTGTTTGTTTGTTTGGGGTTTTTTTTAAATCTCAGGGAGACCCTGTGCCACTTCACTAAGGGTACTGGTACCCTTGTGGTTTCTTACTAATGAGCTAGCTTCTCTAACGCCTTCTCAAAGGAGACACTTCATCAGCAGGATTGTTTGGTATGTCAAATTGGAAGTGCGGCCCTTCAGGAAACATTTTGAAACCTGCAGTTCTTGCAGAGTACACCAAGCGTGCAGTCGGCAGCAGTGGCCAAAGGCAAAGGCACGCTGAGCCAGCTACCAGAAACTTAGGAGCTATCATCAACATGACTCATTATCTTAACATTAGTAGCTCCGTTACGTACGTAAGTTACTACTTTGCTAAAATGGACAGGATGGCTGCAGTTCAGCATCGTTTAGCTGAATTAGCAGGCAAAATTTAATAGCGAGCTACTACACAAAAGCAGCAGAGGCTCACAGAGAAAGCATCAGTGGATGAAGGCTGGAAGCGATGTTTACCCAGGGAGATCTAATCGGTACTCAGGTGGCTGGGAACAGGGATGGCCAGTTTTAATTAGTCCTCGGAGACATAAGAAACATGTGGCAAGCTCCTTACGGTTCGTTTTGGATAAACAGACAATACGAAATGCCCGGCACTATACTTGAGGCTGTAATTAAGGGTTACCGTGTTACATGCTGCTGTTTACTCAACCAGTAATTCGCACAGCCATGTGTTTTGATCTAAGCAAGGTTCGTTCACCTAGTTGCTATTAAAGGTTCTGGTTTTCAGTTTAGACAACAATAAATCAAAATCATGGAAAAAATCGGTCTGTTTACCTTCATCAGTCAGTTTTGTACTACTGGAAAGCAGTTCTGGGCTGATGACCTGAAACATTCCCTTAGGATTAGTTAAAATTCTGCATACAAAGTGGATTTTTACAGCCCCACATTGAGTTGCTTCTTTCTTCCTCCTCACTCCCCTCTTGTTCTCAGGAATTACTTAAAAAAATAAAAACTAACCATTGTGGCGATGGCTTTCTCTTTGATATGCCTGTCCAAAACTAACCAGATTTATTCTGACTTCATAACCAACTCCTATCCAAAATAAAGTTTTATTATGTAGGTGTTTTTTTTTTTTTTTCTGTAAGACCCAGCAGCAGTGTATTCAGAACTGAAATCACAGCCACCGATTCAGCATCATGCCAGCTAAAAGTAGTTTTTCTCACAGTAGGTTACCTCTTGTTACCTCAGCATGCTCTGGAAAGGAAAAAGCTCACCATTCCTGTATGAGTTTATTCAAGGAAAAATGATAATTGGTAAAATGTGAAATAATCCATTACAAATTTACTATAGATTTTATTTAAAAAAACCCCTGCGTTCCTTCCTCCTGAGGCAATATTTAAACTTCGGTGCTACTATTGTATCTTTAATACTGTATCATTATAATGTGTGTAACAACTAAAGCATGGGCTTGTAGGGGCTAAATGACATTAATGTTAACATAAGCACAGCTAGACAAACCACAAGTGTGCTCACGTATGCTGTCTGAAATAAATGAAGCGGAAATTTACCACTCTGACCTGTGCAATGTGAGATATGGTACCATCTCATTTGATTGCAACAGATCTTTAGGCACGTCCACTGGGTGCAAAGAAATCTAGACACCTCTTGTTTGTACATTGCAAAAAAGGGATGTGACTCTTTTTAGCATATCCTGAGGGAAGCAGTACCGTGTTGGTACAGCAAGGAAGGAAGCACAACACATCCTCTCTGTCAAAGCTGGTGGGCGTTCGATTTCCCATCCTACACATGGTGTAGGTAACTTTGCTTCCAAAAGTGAGGAACATACTGTAGAGTAACTAGGACACTATTTTTTAGCAAGTTTATTTCAAATTTTCACTTGCATTCTTTTCACGAGGACTAGGAGTTTTCAAAACTAGGAAAAATAATAGAATTTAATTTTAATGTGGAGACAGGGGTCAATTGACAAGCTTGAACTGGAGCATCATCCTTTTACAGTTGGTGCTCACCTCATTATATGTTTATTCCCTTTGGTTGCCAAAGCCTGATGTTTTGGTCCTCAGCATTGTCCATATAGATGCCTGTGTTATTGAAGAAGTTTTGATTGTGCATCCAATTTCTTTATCACAGTTTCAGTTGCAGCCACGTGTTCCGTAATATGTGCCAGGAGGATAACACAAGAGCACTCATGGCGTGACCATAGCATTTCATTGCCACCTTCTGTGCCTGCCCCGTTGCACAGAAGACAGCTACCTGCAGGGATTTGAAAGCTTACAGTATTTATGTATGTGTACAAGCACAAATTGAGGAAATGGATTTAGTAATTTGCTCCTTGATAGGAGTTTGCTATGATATGCTTGTCCTGGAGTGGTGCCATTCAACAAGGAGGCATAAGTGAGTTGACTTTACTCTTTGGGGTTTTTTCAAGTTAATGGAGCTTTTCATGTGTACATGAACAAGATCAGAGATTATGGCAGTATTTATGGACTTGCTTCAGAAGGAGCAAGGACTCAATGTCTGTCAGGACTGGAACCTATAAAGCAAAAGGGTGATGGATATGCCAAGCTGCTTTTGTTCTTCCTGAGCGTTTGTTGTACGCTGTAATCTTACTTGTAATTGTAATTTCCACTCTGGTGCCACGTAGTGCTTCACTCTTAAAGACCATATTATGCTGCATTTTTTCTCAGAGAACTGTGAGGATATATGAAAAATTTGGAATCAGGTTATTTAAAGAAGACCATTGTAAAATCTTTGTTAAAGTCATGCCCCTGCTTGCTCTCTGCTTGTGGGTGCTCCCCAGGCTGCTGTTTGGGGTCCATGACTTTTAAGATGACTGAATCTGAGGGCTGTTCAGAAACTGTTTTATGTCTGGACTATGGGATACTGAGCTTCCCCGTGGCGTGGAGGTCTGAGACTGGCTGCCGTACGACCGAAGATCAATGAGGAGAAGTCAGTTCCTCTTTACAGAGGATCCGAATACCTCTCCAGAGCTCTGTGCTCATGGACATACTGCATTACTATTTCACCTTGAAAAGGTTTTATGACAATGTAAGCCACAGACACTCTATCACGCACACAGCACAAGAGACGCTGAAAAATGATAGGTGTCTACCCACGAAATCTTCCTCATTTGGCTTCCTGACAGCCCGTTTGGGGCTGCTCGGGGTCTTCCAGAGACTGTGCTCCCCTCCCCGACTCTTTCTGTAGATTTTCTGTAGCAGGCTTGTCCTTTCTTCTTGAACTTTTCCCTCCTCCAATCTTCAGTGAGTTACAGTCACTAGAAAAGGAAGAGCCCTGGGCTGGTGGTCTTGCTGTGCTACTAGGACAACACTGTGCTACGAGGACAGGATCAATCAATTGCTGAAGGGTCTTTCAGGGACAGATGAACGGAAAGACGCAGCAAGTAACACACAGGAAACACTTCCAGAAAGGTTGTAAACTGGAAATCAGGACTTCAAATAAGATTAATTTCTATGTAGTCATAGTTTTGATGCATTTTAAGGGTGCCACAGGCTAGAGCTTCATAATAAAAGTGAATTAGTATTTGTTGGGAAAATGTATTCAAATAAATTTTTTGCAGTTGTTGATTTAATATTTCCTTTGAAAGCAGATGTAGTCTTCGGCAACTAATTCTGTGACAATTAAAATGAAATGTGTAAAAGTGCTGAATTATCTCTGTCTCAGCACAATAAAGCTGGACATACTTGCTAGTGTGAGTAGATCTTTTCCCTTCTAATTTGCTAAGGTTATCACAAGACTCTTGAAATATAGCCTATTTGTGCAGGTCTAATTTCCAGCCAACTCAACCCCTACCTCATGTTTTTTTAATATGTTTTGTACAAAAAATAAATTAGGTATTTGGAAGGAACTCACTGTATTTCAAAATAACCAAGTGGGCCTTTTGCTACAGGGATCACAGTGTTTAATCTTAGATAACACTGCTGCAAAACTGTGGCTCTTTTTCAGTATTTGTTCGACGGGGACGGGTCCCTAACTGAGTACAACCAAATGGATGGCTGCAGGTGACTGACCTTTCACTCTCACGTGTTACCAATTCTCTCTACTTTGGATGCTACTTTGGCTGTTGTATGTAGCTTTCTTTTTTAAATTTCATGGAGCAAAAGATATAACACACCTCTGCTGTTTAGCCGTATATCAGAAAATAGCTCCCATCCTATTTTTGGTTAAAAGTAAACATAGCATGAGAAATGTTCATTGAGTAATTAAAATGAAAATATGAGAAATGTACACTGTCTTAGTAATGGAGGAGGCACTATGTAATTGCTGATTGTTTCGATAATGCCTTCAGTGAGGGAACCCCTGTTTTTTTAAGTCTTCTTTATTAAAATAAATAACTTTACACCTTATAATGATGATAACCTCTATTTACAAGAAAAATGAAAAATAGTGCCTGAAAAGGATGTTGATAGTGTAATTTTAATTGGCTTCTGATTGCAATATTTGATAGTTTGAAAAAAAATCATAAAGTATAAACTTTATATCCAGTTTTCAAGCCTTAATTCTATTTCAGACTCTGTGGATATAATCTGCATATGTACGTTATGCTGCTTCAGGCCTGGATATTCACAAGACAGAATAAACAAAAATTAATTCAAACACATGCAATGTAGGCTGTGGTTTTGGGTGGGGACTTTTTTGGTGTTACCAGCAGGCTACTCTTTTAAACAATAAGGAAATCAACCTACAACTAAAAACCCGAAGATTCTGGATAGGAAATATGTTGTTGTTTTTTTGTTTTGTTTTGTTTTTTTTAAGTGCAGATCATGGCGATTAGCCTAAGTACTGCGAATTT
Source organism: Rissa tridactyla (assembly GCF_028500815.1). Taxonomy (NCBI): domain Eukaryota; kingdom Metazoa; phylum Chordata; class Aves; order Charadriiformes; family Laridae; genus Rissa; species Rissa tridactyla. The sequence goes on along the minus strand of NC_071467.1, from coordinate 40,194,592 downwards.
AGTTGGAACTAACGAAAGAGGGGGTGGCAGCTTTTTTTGAGTGTGGAACTGTTGATCTACAGTGAGGATAGTGGCCTTGAAAAGTGGTTTTGGAGCCAGTTTTAGCATTTGCAGTGATGACCTTGCACAAGAAGTAGCACTTATGAAATTCGGTGATGGAAGAAGCCAGGATGCATTGTCAAATCAAAGGCCTGGTGACTGAATGGAGGGAAATGGGTTGAAATTCAACACTGCGAAACGCAATACCCTGTATTTAGGGACTGGTGTTGGGATTTACTGCTCTTAACATAGAGCTACTTTGTTGCAATAGCTGAGAAAGAGAAAGATGTTATTTTGTCATTTGCTAAAAAATGTCTATAAGCAGTTAGGAAAAAGTGCTCTAGCAACAGGCTGGAAACAACAACCCATGAAGTCCCTTTCAGTGTTCCCCTATCAATTGCTGATTTAACAAACGCGCATACTATTTGAAAGCAAAAGTGAATACAGAAACATTTGTTGAATACCTGGTGTCTTTAATCACGGAATCACGGAATCACGGAATCTTCAGAGTTGGAAGGGACCTCTAGAGATCATCTAGTCCAACTCCCCTGCTAGAGCAGGATTGCCTAAAGCACATCCCTCAGGGCTGCGTCCAGGCGGGTCTTGAAAATCTCCAGAGAAGGGGACTCCACAACCTCCCTGGGCAGCCTGTTCCAGTGCTCTGTCACCCTCACTGTAAAGAAGTTTTTCCGTGTATTTGAACGGAACTTCCTATGTTCTAGCTTGTGCCCATTGCCCCTTGTCCTGTCGCTGGGAACCATTGAAAAGAGCCTGGCTCCGTCCTCCTTAAACCCACCCTTTAGATACTTGTAAACATTAATCAGGTCCCCCCTCAACCTTCTCTTCTCCAGGCTAAAGAGTCCCAGCTCTTTCAGCCTTTCCTCATAAGGGAGGTGCTCCAGTCCCATAATCATCTTGGTTGCCCTACGCTGGACTCGCTCCAGTAGTTCCCTGTCCCTCTTGAACTGGGGAGCCCAAAACTGGACACAGTACTCCAGTTGTGGCCTCACCAGTGCAGAGTAGAGGGGGAGAATGACCTCCCTCGACCTACTGGCCACAGTCTTCCCTATGCAGCCCAGGATGCCATTGGCCTTCCTGGCGACAAGGGCACACTGCTGGCTCATGGATAATTTGCTGTCTACCAGGACCCCCAGGTCCTTCTCCTCAGAGCTGCTTCCCAGCATGTCCGCCCCTAACCTATACTGGTGTTTGGCGTTCTTCCTTCCCAGGTGCAGGACCCTACACTTGCTTTTGTTGAACCTCATTAGGTTCTTCTCTGCCCAGCTCTCCAGCCTGTCCAGGTCATGCTGGATGGCAGCACGGCCCTCTGGAGTGTCGGCCGCCCCTCCCAGCTTGGTATCATCAGCAAACTTGCTGAGGATACACTCTGTCCCCTCATCCAGGTCATTAATGAATATATTGAACAAAATTGGTCCAAGTATTGACCCCTGAGGGACACCACTCGTTACAGGCCTCCAACTGGACTCTGTGCCGCTGATCACAACGCTCTGAGTTCTGTCACTCAGCCAGCTCTCGATCCACCTCACTGTCACCTCATCTAGCCCATACTTCCTCAGCTTCCTAATGAGGATGTTATGGGAGACAGTGTCAAAAGCCTTGCTAAGGTCAAGGTAGATGACATCTACGGCTCTCCCCTCATCCAGCCAACCCGTTATAACAGCATAGAAAGCTATCAGATTGGTCAGGCAGGATTTGCCCTTGGTAAATCCATGCTGACCACTTCCAATAACTTCCTGTTCCTCTATGTGTTTGGAGACGACATCCAGAATGAGTCGCTCCATTACCTTCCCAGGGACAGAGGTGAGACTAACCGGCCTGTAGTTCCCTGGGTCCTCCTTCTTGCCTTTTTTGAAGATTGGAGTGACGTTAGCCTTCCTCCAGTCCTCAGGCACCTCTCCTGTTCCCCATGACTTTTCAAAGATGATGGAGAGTGGTCTAGCGATAACATCTGCCAGCTCTATATATATAATATAATATAATAATATATATATAATATAACGTATATACTTTTATAAGCAGTTACATGTAGTTTGTGATGGAATATTGGCACTTATAATTAATTTGTTATTTCTTCTCACTTAATTCAGTGTTTCTAAATAGAGAATTATCAGGTGACAATTCAAATGATTAATTTTTTTCCCTTCATATACTTCCATGCTAGAAAACACACATACAACTTTATGGCTGCTTTGGAGAAGGCTCCACAGCTTGTAATTGAGAGACATCAAGCTTCAGGGAAAGTTACATAAAAAAGAAAAAAAGCATCCAACTTTGGAATAATAGATGGAATGTGATAGGCTACCCTATTGCCTGGAGCTTAGTGTCTATGTTTCTGTATTGATTGAAATACTTTAATTTTGTATTCTGTCTCAGTTACAATTATGCACCCGATACTGCAATTCTAAGGAAGAGAATATTGTAATTAAATGATTTTTTTTAAAAAGGGAAATGTTTAATGATACACATGTTTGTGTGATCACTCAGAACTCTTAACTTATTTTGGAGCTCCAGCAACTGAAACACAAGATAATTTATATCATATAGTGGCTTTTATACAGAGTATCACAAAATGATTCAGAAGGAAGTGACTTCTAAACAATAGAGACAAACCAAGCCTTTAAGGTGTGATTTAAGGAGATAAATTGCCTTTGCGGCTGAGAAAGGAGGAGGCGATTGAATTACAGACAAAGGAGGTAGAGAAAGCAAAAGCCCAACCTTCCCAACTGGGGAGGGATGCAGGGACACCAAAAAGGGTGAGTGAAGCACCACGAGAAGAGCCGGTGGGTGAGCGTGAGATCAAAGCGGTCACAGGCAAAGGTCAGCAAGAAGTTTTACATTACAGGAATATGTTTTTGAAAACAGTATAATGTTTTTTCCTTTAGGTTCGGAGGTCGACAGGCTAAAAATGGGAGATACATCTTCTTGTCTGACAGAGTAAAATAAGTAACTAGCTAAGGTGTTTCTGGTGTTTTTAAAGCTGAGGGTAGAGAAGTGGGAGGAAAACAAAAAAAAGAATGACGGTAAGATAAGTTGTGTTGAAGAAAGTAGTCCTACAAGCCACCACTTCCTCCCATGTTTACTTCCTAACGAAATTTTTGTCTCATCTTAGGCTATTGCAGGTAGTTTTCTTTTTTAAATTTCATGGAGCAAAAGATACAACACACCTCTGCTGTTTAGCTGTGCATCACAAAATAGCTCCCATCCTATTCTTGATAAAAAGTAAACATAGCAGGAGAAATATTCAAGTACAATTTATTTATCTGTTGTAAGACATCTTATGATATTTCACTGTAGAATAATCCTTGAAATATTTTTTCTGCCATCACTCAGAGCTATTGAGGGAAGCTCACGCTGAAGGACTTTGGGAGCTGTTGGATTTCTTCCAGTTCAGTCCACTAGATGCAGGTAGCTGTGGTCCTATGCTGCTTGGTCCCAGCAGTAGAAGGGCTGAGCATGTGTTCCCAATGCACACGCACAGTTAGTCACCAGCAAAGTAACACACAGAAGAGAACATTGCTGGGTCCAGAGTCTCACTTGTAGATGTTTGCTCATATGACACGAACGATACAAATGTGCTGATTCTGTTCTTCGCATCTGGCTAATCAGACTCCAGGCATGCTAGTAATTCTCACACTCACGCATCCATACATAAAGACACATGCACACAGCTGTCTCCAGACCTGTGGTTCCTGAGAATAGCCCACTCTCAGGCTCTGCAGACCATGCTTTTTCTGGTAGCTGGCTCCCAGACCTTTTACCCTACTTGTCAGCTAGCCCAGCATGAAGTTTCTCCCACACACGCTCATACACAGAACAGAAAGCACGTTTAAGCACCATTACAGAGAAAACAGTTAGGTGTCAAGTTTAGTAAGACAGGTTAGACTGGTGATCAGGTACTGGGCTTGGTCAGACAACTGTACTGACCAGCAGCTTGCTTACGCTTGACTGGGCCCTTTTATCTCCTCTTGTCTCCATTTTTCCATGCTTGTTCTTTCTCCCCACCCACTTTTATCTCTCTCGGTCTCTGACCTTGCCTCCTTCCCAAATAAAAAACCTGTTCCTAATCATGTTCCCCTGCTAATCCCAGTTTCACTGCATGCATACCCAAATTTGATATTACTGACAGCATTACCTAGGGCTTCTCAGCCTCATATGATATTACTCCTACGGCCACCTAGGATTCTTGGCCTTGCAAGACTCTTCTCAGAGGTCCCCCGTACTCCTCTCTGCTTCTCAGCGAATTTTGGACATTTCTCACATAGCTTCCCCTTAACTGTTCACTTTAAATAGTGAGAACCACATTCTGTAGTATCTGTGAAATTATCTAAGCAATGGTCATCTTTGTGTTGTCAGCTTTAAGCAATTTGCAGCTCTTTTGAAACTGTTGGTGTTTTAATAAAGTAGAATCCTCTACTTATATATTACTTTGTAACAGTTTTTCTTCACACATTCTTGTCATGAAAAACCTGGCACATTAAGTGCATCCTTTCTGCTGTCATGTGGTGGAATTTGTAATTTGCCTACAAAATGTACACTGTTTTGGTTTTAATGTACTTTAAATAGCAATCAAGCATATGCAGAAGATAAACTATACATCAAGAAATTCTGCCCTTGGTCCAGCCCCCTGAATGGCAATTCAAGTTCTGTTTCACTACTCAGAGAAGCTTATACAGCTTTTACTGTTTTAAGAAGATCCCTTGAATTAGATTGACTATGTTCTTTGAGAGCGTGTGCTATTCCATCAGAAAATATCGAGGAACCTTTTGCATGACCAAGTGCTACGACTAATGGCAAAATATCTACTGTGTGTATTTATTTTGAAATCTAGAGTACTTCAGCCCTTCAGTAGAAACATAAGCAAGTATCCTGAGGTCTACCAATGTCTGTATAGGATGCTGATGAGAAATTTTCTTTTTAAAATAAGTCATTAGTCAACTTTTGCTTTCTGAACACAAAGTTTTAGGTTGTGTGAAAGCTATAGTAAATGACTACGGATAAGTCACTTTACTGAAGTAAAATTGGAGATTTATAAATACAGAATAATTTTGGTTTAATACTGAGCTTTACATGCCTTGTGGAAAGTTCAGAAAAAAATTTGTTGTGCAGCTATATTGTTGTTGAAACACAAATGACACAAGCACTATTGTGGTGGGTTTATTCATAATTGTGTTGGAAGACAACAGTTTCTTTCTACTTAGGAAAATAAGTGCCCAAGGGCATGTATATCAGCAATTTCATGAGAATTCTTATTAATTATTAACAGCTCAAGGGTGAAAAATTAGATCTCACCAGTGGGAATCTTGTGGATAGGAAAAGCTGTATTCAGTAAAAAAGGAGATGCTTTCTGCCTGTATTCCTTCAAATAAAAAGCCAGCAGCTGCCAACAGACTTTCTACAGTGGTACGTGAAATATGGTCTTTTTGTTCAGTCATCTTTGTCAAAAGCTTTGGCCACTGTGAATGTATTTGACTAGGTTGTGAGAAAGTATAGAATCATTCAGTAGCTTCAGACCTGTTAAAAACCTAAGTTTCTAGGTCTTAGCTTTTTAAGATAGTGCAGAAAAGTGCACCGTGATGGAACCTGAATTTTATATGCTGTTTCTCAGTAAAAAATTAAGGCAAGTCTGCTTCATGTGATTTATGTAAAAAGACTTCTGATGCATTGTTGGCCATCAGTAATGCAAAAGTGTGAATATCCTAAGATATAAATGTCCCGCAGAATTCAACAGCAAAGATGAACTTGTGTTTTACAGAGGACACCCAATGGCTGATGTTAAACTATGAAACTTCGTAAACACTCCCTTTATGCTAAATTAGGCTCTTTCTTATATAATTCCACATTATTTTGTTGTCATTCATTGTTGTCTCTTTGCTCGTGCTCTCAGTCTAGCGTGATTCTCATGTGGGTTGAGTAGCATCCTGTGCTTCAGCTGGTATTTACAAGCAGGAGACTTGCTTTATCGGTTGTCAATTGATTTTTCCATTGTTCATTTTCATCCTTCTTTTAGAAGGTGGAGCAACATGTTAAAGTACAGGGATGATGCTTCAAGAGAGGAGTAATGGATCACTGTGGATCATTAAATGGAGAGTGTATTCCAGTCAGATAGAACAGGTTGCGGAAATTGCAATCACAATATGAATTAATTTACATGAACACTGGTAGCTGCTACTTTGCTGCTTTCAGTAATTTTTCTTAAGACAGAAGACAGTTTTCAGAAAGGCTCATGGAAGAAGTGGAGCGGAAGCAGGATTCAAACCTGGTGTCACAGCACTAGCCAAACCATACCTGGAAGAAATAGGAATCAAGTTTGGCTTTAAGACTAGGCCACTGGGTGCATCTAATTGCATTTTGAAAATCATTAGGTGTTTCATATTCTAAATTTTATAAGGAGGGCTACAAAGGCAGTGTACGTGCCCACCAGCAGAAATGAGAAGCTACACCTGCTGATGTGCTTACACCGGATAATAGGAGTGAAGCCATCCATATGTGCCTGAAGTATCCATGCCATTTCCATGTTCAGCTTTCTCTTTCTGCATTGGAAAGTATAAAGAGGAACACTCAGAAAAAAAGTCTCAATGCAGTTAGTGACTGTGTGGATGTCGGAGAGGGGGCGCTTCATTTCCCTCTCAACAAAAGGCCTCAACAAAAGAAAAATCCAGGGAAGCACTTCTCCTCAGCTGTGTGTCATTCCCTTCTTTTGTGCCAAATTTGCACACGCTCCATTTCTTTTGTTTAAAATCTGTGGAAGGTCGCCTGTATTGCACAGTTTTGGTAACCCTGAATAGTAAATTCAAGCCACAAATCCTCAAAGCAGTTAATAAAATCACTGCAACAGGCCTCCCACTGAATCCTGCTGGGGCTGCTGAGAAAAATAATTAATCTCAAACGTACTTATTTCAACATTGTTCACTCACTGAACAAATGTGTGGAAAAAAGACCTTCCTGAAATAATTACCTAGTTCACAGATTATGGTTCTGAGTGAGAAAAGTACTTAGCCATAATGGAGAAGCCAGGCCACTTTTCTTATCATTTTCCTGGTGTAGATTCCCCAAAGGGAAGAGTTAAGCATAAAAGACGATGTCACTGAGAAGATGTATTATTACTATTGGTAATATTTTTATTTTTGTGGTGATATTTAGGAGCTTGTATAAACCACGTTCCCACTTTGCTAAACATTTTGTATGCAAGTAGCAAAGAGATTGGCTCTTCCTTTACAGGGTTTACATCATAAATAATAAGATGAAGAGTTCAGCAAATTAATGAGCAGCTGAGTTCTTGTTGGGGGGAAAAAAAGGATTAAAATTATTGTGATACATTGTCTAGATTGTTTTCCCTAATTTTGAAATCTGCAAATTTTCAGTTGTTTTTGCAAATTTTTGGGGAAGAAAAGTTCAGTTCCCTCTTCCAAATTTACAACAGAATATAAAATGTGTGGTTCATGAAGGGCTGAAAGCATGTGGAAAGGATTTTTCATGGCCTTAGTCTATCCTTCACTGAAAATAAGAGAGTATGATCAGAAAAAGGAATGTGAGCACTGCCCTGTGGCTGGGCAAGTTGTGGGCTAGTTCATGGGCTAGTTCCCCTGTGCATCTGGGGAAAGAAGCGGAGCAGCCTCTGCAGTGTGGTTGCATTCCCAGTCTGCACAGGTGAGCAAGAGCTGCAAAAAAGGTAGGAAACGGGCAGATCCTTGGCTTTATATTTGTCACTGTAGGACGTAAGAGGCCCCTTGCACAATGATTTTCAGAATACCTCATTGTTTCCCCATTGTGGGAGATGTAATACCAACACCTTGCATCAGCCGTGGAAAGAAGGCAACTGCCACCCAATCAGGTATTCCTCTCCAATCCAAGCCTAAGGACTTGGTACTTGGGCACAGTTGTTCACTTCCAGTTTCTTGTCATTATCATCTCTCTTCTTGCCGTACTGTCTTTCAGAAATGTAGTAGAAATAAATGGACTGGGTTCTCGGCATATCCACGTGTCCATTTGGTATCTGCCTTTACTGCTGTGTATGGATTGTTTTTTGAAGTAAGAGCATCTTTTTCAGGAGCAGTGTCTCTGAAGTCAAGAGCTCTGGGCCCTGTTCTGGTGGAGCCAGCTGGATGTTTTATTTAACTTCTAATAAATTTCACTAAGGTTTGATTTTAGCCTCATCTGAAGAACGGCGGGTAATTCTTACTATGCCAGGGAAGTCTGTAAGGAGGCTTAAAATCCCAGACTAGGTGGTGGCGTAGCAGAGCAGGTTTAAAACCATTGTGCAGTGCCTGTTCACTCAGTGGCAGAAGCTTTGAAGATGAACAGCATGATATGTGACAGTACCCCGCTGGTCAAGGTGTTGTGCCACACGCTGTTGCTGGCTGTACCGGCTTGCAAAGGAGCTCTGTCGGCTGTGGTTGTAGGTGCATTGGCCAGTGTTTGTATGCCAGGTTTGCCTGCAGGCACCGTAACTGAAGGTAGTTCTGCTTTTATCCGTTTTAGCTATTCTGAAAACAAATTGAACTACACCACAGAAAGCGTTTCATTTGGAAATATTTATTTGTAGGCAAGCGAGCTGTGAAAATATAAATCTCTTGATAAACTCTCCCTGCTGTATCAACATCGATGGTACACAAGGCAATTTCTTGCTGTGCTCTGTTCTTTCATGGGAACCACAAAATCCCAGGAAACATTCAATTTGTCTTTAAAGCACAGCACTAATGATCTTGTTATAAGTTTACATCCGACACAGGAGCAACTTCATCTGTGTTTGCAAATGTTTTCTTCCTCTTGCTAAATAAGTTTTAGCAGTAACTCATTTGAAATTTAATGGGAGACTTGTAGCAGCATACAATAAATTAACTCTTAATTCAGATGATCATATTTTGAATGCTAAAATTTCAAAACAATTAACTTAATAATGATTTTTCATATTGCTTCCATCCTCAACACATTAAGCGCTCGTTACATCTTTGTATTTTCTATTGATCCATCTATTATACCAGTTTATTCCATTTTCCTGCTTACCAATTGCACCCATGAGCCTGAATTTATTGGAACAGTTAAATGACATTTAATGCACTGTAGCTGGGAAACAGAGCCAGCAGACAAACCCATTATTATACTAATGGAGTTTTTTGAATTACATCTCACTACACTCAATGTTATCTCCCATGATATTCTCAAACCCAGTGACAGGTGGGATGGTTTAATATCGTCTGAGCTGTGTACAGTTCTGGTTTGTTTGCCTAATGAACCCGTAGTTTCAGACATTGTTTTCCTTTATTTCTAAAGAAGCTTAAAAGTTTAAAACAGTCGTAAACAAAAGAAGCAAGCAGCAAAATTGTTCTAGAACATGGAGGTAGTTTTCCTTTCAAACACATGAGGAAGCAGCACTGCCCCTATTTTTGAATAAATCAGAATAAAATTACTTGAAAAAATCCTTCTAGAAACATAAAACAACACTAGTATAAATGAGGATGACTCACCTACTTCATGTGGAATTATGTAGTTAAAAATCGAATTCTGTCTGTGGATTGAAAGTTACATCATTTCGGAGAGGTAGGAAAAACCCCACCCCAGAGGGCCTTTTCATGTCTTTGCTGAGAAGCAAGAACACGTGCTTTAAGGTCTAAGTAGAGTAAATAGAAACACTTGATCTCAGATATTCCTGACTTAAATTGCTGATGATTACCTTTGGCTAGGACTCAGTATAAGTTTGAAGAAGATTAATCAAACCACAGCCACCAAATCTTTTCAAATTCGGTTCATTCCTGTGTTCTTCTTTTGAAATTCAGCTGACAGTCATATTTGAGAAGTCTTTGCCACCTGGAGGGTGCATGACAATGTTCATGTCTTGGCACCCATTCTCCTGTAGATAAATAGATGCAGAACAACCAACCTCGTTTTGTCAAGTGAATAAGCAAGCAAAAGCTGCCAATCGGCAGGAGATGAGGAAAAGTAGTTCCTCTGCAGATGAGTAACTCCTTCCATGTTCACTCGGCCCCAGTAATGAAACCCTTAATTATGTTTAGGTTCTTAGCTGTGGGAAGAGATGATGGCCCACCTTATTCTTGGTACCATCAGCAAGAAAACAAATTCTCTTTGTGAATATGAGGAGTTTTACTATATAGTAAATATAGTATTAGCAGTATTAGCTCAGTTCTTGCTGGTCTGATGGAGGCAGACACACCTCAGGCTCTGCTGGTGAGGCCTGACATTAGTAAAATCCATTGCAGAGGTGACAAAAACCTCTCCTGAGTGCGAGCTATCAGTGCAATCCTGGCACTCTTCCTTTGTAATAGGGCTTTTCATTCTCTCACACTCCGCATTCATGGAAGCGGATTGAATCCCTCCCTCTTGCACAAGGGCAGGTTCATGGCTCCTTGCGGTGCTGGAGTGGGGAGGCTGCAGGACAAAGGAACTCCCAGAGCTTTTCATTTTTATGATCCGGTGGCATAAGTTACTCGGCTCGTCTTTCGTTGATGAGCTGCATGAAAGAGGGGTTATTGCAACAGCCGCAGCCTACGTGGCACTGCCTGCCTACATCCTTTGTCACAGAGCCTGAAAAGAATATATTACTGGCATCAAGAGTTGTCTTGGGTTGTCAGTCAGTCCTACAGCAGCCTGTTTGGAGAGAGTTGAGTCTGGAGAGTCACCTTGCCCCCATCCCCCTGGCTTTATTCACTAGGAATGTTCTGCAGAGGTGTCAGGAGAAGCCACCAGCGATGTTAGAAGACAGACGGGAGACCTCGCTTAGGATTCAGCAGTGAGCTGAATGAGATGACAGAGCTTGATTTGTGCCTTCCTGAAAATCAAATAAACGTACCCCATGGATCATCTGTCATTGCGAGATAGGATACACCTGTCCAAGAGTATTTAATCTTTTCAAAAATCTCTGTTATTTTTACTTCTGCAATTGTTTCCTTTCCTGTAACACACTTTTTACTGAAATATCACATCTGCTCTCCCAGTAATAATTCCCATGAGGGCATCTGACAAGCCCTTTAATATCTGAGGTCTTAGCATGAACTGTCCTGGGTCTTTTAAGGAACTTACTCCTGTGGGACTTAGAAACAACCAAAGGAGATATACAACCATTCTTTACAAGTATAGAGAAAGACAGTCTTTGAGTAACGTATCTCAAATTAGCATTATTGGCAGTTTGGCAGGTATTAATACCTGACCTAAATATCATCTATGTGGATATGTTTTGGGTTTGCGCTCCAGAGTCATTCACTGTTACTTTTAGTTGAAATATCAACAAATGAGGTTGTAAGAGCACATATGTTTTCTGTGGTCTGTCAAGAGCTGTGTTGCTTAATGTTAGGAGTATTTAGATGTGGTTCTCTTGGAATCATTCTGATTTTTATGTAAGTAAGAAAATCCCTCTAGAATTTGCACAGAATTTCAGTGCAGTCCAGTACTGGAAGACATCCAAGATCAGAAGATGCATCTAGTGAAGACATTAAATAGCTATCTCAGCCTAGTAATATGACATACAGGTTTAAAAAGGATGAGGATCCTCTTAGTGCCTTTTTGTTTTCCACTTTGAATTCTTGCAGCTCTCGGTTTCCAGTGTTTTTTCCAACTTTACTTTCTATACTGTTAATGCCACTGGGAACTATTGGTGAGTCAAGAAAATCAGAATGGCTTATCTGTGACATTCAAGGTGACTTTTTAAAAGAAGGGTGACAAAATGTCTAGCAATCACTGTAAATCTATGTTTGCTAAATTAGAAAACAGTTTTCAATACCAGGAACTTGGCAGGAGTTTGACCCAAATTATTTCAGTGCAACCTTGGTGATAGGAATCAAAAATATATTCATCCAGGAAAGGGATGAATTATTTGTTATAGGCAGTTTTATGTAGAGTTTTTCTTTTTCACGAACAGTTCACCGTCAGTTCAAGCACAATTTAACTATTATGTTTACTTCCCATAAAAGTAAATATAAATATAAAAGTGTAAACTTATTATATAAATAAAAAATTGTAGACTCCTGCCTTTCATGATAGTACATTCTCCCATTTGCTGCAGAGGACCTGCTGTGATTTCACTTCCCAGTTTTTAAGAAAAATAATCATAGAATCATAGGATTGCCTAGGTTGGAAGGGACCTTTTAGATCATCGAGTCCAACCATCAACCTAACTCTGACAAGAAGAAGAAAAAGAAGAAATCATCAGTCCTCCATTTCCTTAGAACAATAACAGATTAATAGGCCTCGGGTGCTGATGAACTTTTTTTGATCCTACAGGTTGTGGGTGTCAGCTGTGCTGAGGAGACTCAATTTTTACTGACTTCATTATCAACAGTCATTGATTTTTGGTGAAATCAGCTAATGTTCAAGATGCTCACCATGAGGAGATGCTTGACACCTTTTGGGACTGAGCTACTCCCATAACCCTAGATTTAAAATGCCTCCTTGGCCATGAAGGAGAATGAGATATATGGCACTTACCGGCTGTTGGGTAGATGCTACAGTCAGCATTCTTCTCTTACATAAGCACAAAGTATTTTTGTTTGTATTTGCATATATAGTGCCATTTGCGAATGGTGAGTATGGCCATTGCTGTCTTGCTTTTGGCAATATTAGCATCTTTTTTATTAACTGCTGTTCTTCGGATCCGGGCTTGCTCATCTGGTTTCACATCTTCTGTATGTGCGCTTGCAGCCCAGAAAGCCAACCGCATGCTGGGCTGCATCAAAAGCAGCATGACCAGCAGGTTGAGGGAGGTGATTCCGCCCCTCTACTCTGCTCTGGTGAGACCCCACCTGGAGTACTGTGTCCAGCTCTGGAGTCCCCAACATAAGAAGGACAGGGACCTGTTGGAGCAGGTCCAAAGGAAGGCCACAAAGATGACGAGAGGACTGGAGCACCTCTCCTATGAAGGCAGGCTGAGAGAGTTGTGGTTGTTCAGCCTGGGGAAGAGAAGGTTCCGGGTAGACCTTATTGCAGCCTTTCAATATTTAAAGGGGGCTTATAAGAAAGATGGGGACAGACTTTTTAGCAGGGCCTGTTGCAATAGGACAAGGGGTAATGGTATTAAACTGAAAGAGGGGAGATTTAGACTAGATATAAGGAGGAAATTTTTTACAATGAGAGTGGTGAAACACTGGAACAGGTTGCCCAGAGGGGTGGTAGATGCCCCATCCCTGGAAACGCTCAAGGTCAGGCTGGATGGGACTCTGAGCAACCTGATCTAGTTGAAGATACCCCTGCTATCCCTGCTCATTGCCGGGGAGGTTGACTAGATGACCTTTAAAGGTCCCTTCCAACCCAAACTACTCTATGATTCTACCCTTTTTGCGATTCTAGCTTTTGCAAAATCCATGTGCATGACGTCATTCCATACCATTTGCAAAATAGCCATTGTTTTAGCTTGTCTTATGCTGAAGTCTAGGACTTTCCAGCTGTAGAGAGTCAATGGGATGCAAAAGAGGTGAACATTGAACAAGGTTATCTTTTTTTTTGGCATGGCCAAAGGCTATAAGAAAGTAAAGGAATTTGTTGAGAGTTGTGAAAATGCTGAGGACAGTAGTGGAGCCACCCTCATGGCCTGCAGTGCTCCCCCTGTGGTCCCTACACAGCCCTGCTATTGCTGCCTTGCAAAACACCGAATCCCACTGGCCCCTGTCACTGCTGAGTTGTTTTACCTTGATTAAAGTCCATCAGGAATAGGGCATTCTGTGCTTACACCCTACTGCTCAACAGCAGTTTAAAAATGATGGTCACACATCTTTTGTGTAAAGGCTTAACAGGAGAGGGGTTTATGGGCACCTCATCCGAATTCCAAAGGCTGAGGGAAGATATGCCAAAAACTACCACAATAATAATAGAAAGTCCATAATTTGAGGGTTTTTTTTTGTGCTGAGATTTGCTGTTAGCATCTCTGCCAAACCTGATTATGTTTACTTTGGAAAATTAGAGATTTACGTGGGTGCAGCAGAAGAGAAATGCATGAAGCAGCTGTAGCAAAGCTCCGTGGATGCACAATTTGTAGAGTAGACATTCCTGATTAGTCTAAATGGAAGATTGTAGTGCAAAATAACTTTCAGGCTTAGACAAACCATAACACACACTCTAATGTTAATATCATGCTGAACTTTCTGAAGTTCATAAAGTGTGTTGTTGGAACTAATTAATATGCTGCTTTTTTTAATACTCCAAAGACCTGAAGTTAGTAGTTTGATAATTAGACTGTGTTTCGAATTTAGACACAAAATGGAGATGATTAGAAATGCTGAGGCACCATGCAGGTCAAGTGTGCACCATTATTTAAGCTATTTAATGCATTTTAATGATAGCTGATAAGGTGCAAAGTGCTTTGTAAGCTGGATGGAGAGGTTCTTTTCCATTATAGGTTAAATCTGTAGGCATAAATAGATTTACATTTTTCTACTTCAGTTAAAAGAAACAGAAACCCTTCATATGATGCTACAATAAGTAATCAACTACTGCTGACAGCAACATCTCGTGACTAGGTACATTAGGCTTTTCAGGAATGAATTGTCATTTTATACTTTGTGCTAGGGTGAAAAAGAAAGGTGGTTTTTAACAATGCCACACCATGTCAAATAGCTTTGCAGAAACCCCAGTTTCTCAATTTTCATGGCCTTAAGTTGAGCTGCCTTTATCTTCTGCTGCCACTTTCTGTTCCATCTTCATCTGCTGCCAAAAGGTATCCAGCTCTGCCTGAGGTATATGTCAAGAAGAGCTTTGACACAATCTTCTGTCAAATATAAGCTATAGGATGGACACGCTCTACAGTAACAACAGCAAAAAAGTTACAGAAATTTTAAAATATAGCAACTAAAATTTCAGAACAATTTGTGTGCTGTGTATTGCCAACTTGAGTTTTCGAAGTTTTGGACACTAATCCCCTGCAAATCAAACCTTTTCAGTATCTCAAGTAAGGATAACCTTATAAATGAAAACATTACATATAACCTGGCATTTTGGAAAATGTTGAGAAAAGATTTTTCTGCCAGCACCTCCAACTACTCCACCTGCCATCTGTCTCTAGTAAATTTTTCCTTAGCATGTCTCCAGTGCTTAGAACTTACATATTTTTCTGAAGGGCTGTGTTGCAAGTCACTATGGGAAGGGGAAAGCATAAGAAATTCTCATTTGTTGCAGTGGTGTTTTTGCCATTTTCGAGGAGGAGTGAAAACTGATGCTGACCTGTTCTGAAAAAAAGCAGTTTGTTTTTTTGCTGGACGCCTCCAGCCCTAGGGATCTCATGACACAGAGGAAAAGAAGAAATGCTTTGAATGTCAAATTGTACAGTGTTTAGAAGCAGGTCCCCTTTGGGTGGTTTTTAATTTAGATTGCTGCACGGGAGCCTCTACTCGCTAGGGAAACAGGTCACGCATAGACTGTTTTTGAGCAGAATACGTTCCTCCTAGGGCTTTTTTGGTAAATGTAAAGAGGAGAAGCCCTTGCAGACAAATATGAGAGACAGAGAATGAAGAAATTCTGGTCCTAGTTTGAGTGTTATTTGGACCTACACTGTAAGACTTGTGTGATTTGTATACTCAGAGTCAAGTTTCTAGACTGTACTTTTATCTTCCTACAGGTGTGTATTGGTTGGTGCCTTACTTTAAGGATGCTGAGAAAATGAACAGTTAACTTCCTTAAACAGGTTTATTTAACTGTCAGTGCAGTGAAAAACGCCTCAGTTTTATCATTGAGAGTTTCTTGCAAGAAACAAGTTGTTCCCCTCTTTCTCTGCATAGGGCAAATGAGAACATATAGTCCCAGAATGACCATGAAAATAGAAACAAGTGGAGTCTAAATAGCATTTTCTGCTCCTTTACATGATGACATTCTTTGTACTAGTGCATCGTGACTAAGGCTGTGCATGCCTTGTGGTTGAATAAAGAAAGGATTTGTAGTGGGGAAACAGTTGGCAGATACATCTTGAGGGGACGTCAGTGAACTTCAGCTAATACAAACCCTTCTTTCACCAAGCCTGATGAGTTTTTATTGTGTGGATACTAACCTTTATGACGGTAGCTGAGACCAAGCTATCAATGGGAATGTGGTGGTCAGTAACTATTGAGGTAGCGGGAAAAAATGACTGGAGGTATTAAAAAATATTGATGGTGGAACAGAATGTGGGATCCATGTGGTTATGCATAGCTGGGGGAAAGAGGAAAACTCTACACTCCGGAAAACTGGGATCAGGAAGGGCTCATCTTCAGAAGTTGGAAGTTAGTATGGTTTGAGAGGTTGGGGTCTTATGTAAAACCAACAAGGAGTGCCAGGTCAGTGCCATATTTCAGTTTTGCTGTATTACACCTTACAACTTCTATTAAAGACAAGAAAAATTTGGAAGGGCATTTACATGTAATTTTTTTTCTCTTGAAATGGGAGACTTCTGCTGGGTTTTGTTTGTTTGTTTGTTTGTTTGTTTTTAATTAAAAAATCCTTAAGACCTTTTGCCTTTATCTCCCTGTTTGTATCTGTAGTGAAAGGTGAAAACCACAGAGGATGTTGTAACTTCTTTACTTCTCTTTTTCCTGCTTCATATTTTCCTCAGATTTCTTAGCTTTTTAAATTTCATTCATTCACATATTTATTTATTTACCTATTTTTTGCTGAAGCAAAATTTTTTGATTGACTTACTGGTCATCCTAGACCATTATGCTTACATTTGTATTGAGTAATTTAAAATCCACGGGAAGAAAAAAATCCTTCTCTGTGATTTCAAAAAAATATTTTCATTGAGCTATTTATTGTTGAAATTATTTGCTAAATAACTTTTAGGAGCAGCTGAAGGTCACTGGCTAGTGTAGAAAGAGCTTGTGTAAACATTGCAGAAATTTAGCAGTGCTTATAAATTTATATCTATACATATTCACATATCTATGTTTATATCGGTCAATAAGTATTTCCAGTTTGACTGCGGCATTTAAAATCAGAAGTTCAGGTTCTATTTGTTATAGGTCAATAAGGGACGATACAGTATTTGACGTGTCCAGTTATGCTGGTAATAAATCTCGTGTACAGAGAGCCCAACAGAAGTTGGCAGTACCCACAAGTCTTTTGACTTTTGACCGGTCCATTCAATGTACCTGGTTTAAAGTAACCATTGGAACTTTGTGTTAGCTGTCTGATTTAAAGGTTTTAAGATCACAGTCATGCAATTATCTTTGCAGAAAGATAACCAGGGAGATCACTGTATTGTAATCCTAACGTTGGATTAAAGAAAAAAAATGACAGGAATATTCTAGTACTATTAGTGCTATTGTTTGCAAAGTTTTTAATTGTCATATCTATGCACGTTTAAATCTGCAACTTTAGAAAAAAAAAATCTCATTCAGTTTTTTAATTTATATAGCTTATCTCAGTCCTTCCACAGTATTTTTGTGTCCTCAGTGATGTACATAATTCTCCCAAAATTTGATGTCATGAAGTGTGTAACTATGTTGGTACAGCAATAAAAGTCGGATCAGGTAATGAGAAGATGTTAGCTCTTCTTTCTAAGACAAAGACAGAAAGTTGACCTACGTACTTCATTAGACCTTCTGCAGGAGTGTAGCGAGTGACAAAAAAGTAATAGTTTCCAAATGGTAGCTCTGGGAATATTGAGAGCCACCAACAAGAATGCAAACAGCTGTGAGCTCAATTTATGCCTTGCAGTTTCTAGTCATTAATATGCTTTGGTGTACATGAGTAGGACATAGAAGGACAAATATTCTTGTTATTATCGTATTTACAGGGGACTATTATATATAAAGGCCCGAACTGATGTATTTTTGAAGATGCATATTAAAAAGGTCCAAGTCTCTGAGTTTTTGCAGGTAACTTTGAATATTCATGATGCGGCTGCTTTACTGCTTTTTTATTCTTAATTTATGGTTTAATGAGCTATAATGGAGCCAAGCATGGAGTCAGATCCATACAAAAGCAGAAGGAATGTGTTGGGGAGAGAATATCCCCTGCTTCGGTGCCACGTGGATTTTGCGGATGACTTGGGGCCACGGAGGGAGTCACTGCGCAGCGCAGGGGCAGCAGCTCCGATGGTTTCTTTTCACCACTCCCGATCATTTACTACTCGCATACACAAACTAAAGATGATTCCCTTGTCTAAATCAAAAGAAACACATTCATTGAATCTGTCATCCCTGGTATATTCAGTCATGTGTTTAATCAGGTTCTTACTTCTATCTTGCTTTTTTCCAGCCTGACTGAAGCAGCAGAAAGCATTCAGTGATGTATATAACAATGTGGAATTGATGCCTGCTGGATTGGCGTCTCGCCTTCATTCTTCTCAGTTTGACAGTTTATTGTGTTGTTTTTCGCATTCTCTACTGCGTGTCTATTCCTCCTACATTTCTCTCTCATGTATGTGCACCTTTTTACCTAAAACCAGATGACAGGCATGTATACTGAATATATAAAGGAGTTAATAATTTCTATATATGCTGCATTTTGTTCCCATTAAGTGAGGGTATTAAAACAAATTAGAGCATTACTTAATGTGGTGTAAAATGATTACCATATGAGCAGTCAATTAACAAGATAAAATTTGCAATAATGCCTTAAAGGTGAAATGTGAGAGCTTTTAACAAAAAAAGAAAATAAAAAAAAAAAAGAAAAGAAAATCCTTCCTGGTCCTCAAATCATTATCAGAGTATACAGACAAACAACCGTGACAAGTACATTTTATTACAGATGCCTTAATTACTGCTTTATGAAGGCTTAATTGGGTGCCCATCGTCACTAGGGCTGATAAAGCTTATGCAGCAAAGATGGCTCCAGGAGGGTTGACTCAGAGGAGAGCACCATCAGTGGGTGCAAAACTTCCCTCTCTTCTTTAGGCACTGGCAATGACCTCCTTTCCTTATTCTGTACTATGGACAAAGACATTTCTGACTCTAGAAGGAGACTGTGGGCTCCAAATCCAGAGATTCAGTCAGAGCAGGCGATAAGGTGCCAGTTCTCCCAGGACCTGTGACAGTCAGACTCTTATCTCCGGTGTCCATGACAGGGAGGGAAGTGCAGGTGCTCACCATCACTCACAGCTGAGCGTCTGGAAGGTGCCGAAGGTCTGGCAATCCACCTAGCAAGCCTGAAGTCATACTACTGGTGGTGCCTTCCTTATTTATACATTATCATTTTTTATTTTAAATACAACTCATACCAGAGTTCCGAAGAAAAATACTGCCTGCCATCTTGAATTAAATTTAAGCTGAACAATCATAGAATCACAGAATGGTAGGGGTTGGAAGGGACCTCTGGAGATCATCTAGTCCAACCCCCTGCCAAAGCAGGGTCACCTACAGCAGGTTGCACAGGAACGCGTCCAGGCGGGTTTTGAATGTCTCCAGAGTTGGAGACTCCACCACCTCTCTGGGCAGCCTGTGCCAGTGCTCTGCCACCCTCAAAGTAAAGAAGTTCCTCCTCATGTTTAGGTGGAACTTCCTGACATAGACTGCCAATCTGGCAGTCTATGTCCAAACAATGCCAAGCTTGCACGTGGAACACACAGATATGATTCTAACTGTCTTTTGGATGGGTATAAACTCTGTTTTCTGAAATACCAAGGTGGCTAAATACCTTCTAAAATATGACCTTGAAAGTTACTGTCTTATAGTCTTAGGCCATTGTGTGGGCACCGGTTCCTTTGAAAGAGGGAGGCAATGCCTTGCTTGGGTGCATTTACAAAGATGCTCCAAGGTGCAGACTCAGACTGAGCTCATGGTGTCTGGTTGTCCCTTGCCATAGCTGGATGTCTGTGACTCTGCCTGACTTACAATGTTATTCACCAGAAGTCCACTCAGGAAAAAGACTAAGAAGAGAATTCATTATTTTCATTTTACTTGACCCCTGTGGTATTTAACATGATCTCAGTAGAAACTGTTTGTGAGCCAGTAGTGTTTCTTTTCCAATAGACTTGCCTATTTGTTTTCCCAAAGAGTCAGAATTTTTAATGCTGTTGTGAAGTCCTAGCCCCAAAATGTCCTGCATACAGCAGCCACACAATTTCCATGATTCAATTCCTTTTCTAAGTCCAGTAGCTTATTCTAAATCACAGCATGTTTCTTAAAATGCATTTGAGGGTCTGTAAAGAAAAAGGGCTTTGTTCTGTGGTGCTTTGTTCTTGTGTATGTATAAAGTCCTTTGTTCCTATATACGTTCTTTATAACAGTGTGCGCGCAAGTTTTTATTCAAACTTCTGTGTTGTTGCTGCTCTAATGCAGGCTTCTGGTGTTCAGTGAAGATTTTGTTCTTTATGAATAAATTCAAGTCCTAAAGACAGCCTGCCTGATTAAGAGCGCACTTAACTTAAAAACAGTAACTTCTTTCCCTTGTACAGAATAATTTTAGCAAATATTTACTGTGTAATGGATGCACAGCAAAATGAATCAGCCAAAACCTTTGCTAATATCATTCAGTATTACTGTTTATTGCAAGCACAACTCCAAAATATGCTGGAAATGGTACAGA
Source organism: Rissa tridactyla (assembly GCF_028500815.1). Classification (NCBI taxonomy): domain Eukaryota; kingdom Metazoa; phylum Chordata; class Aves; order Charadriiformes; family Laridae; genus Rissa; species Rissa tridactyla. The sequence goes on along the minus strand of NC_071467.1, from coordinate 40,174,099 downwards.
AAGATAAAGAAACAGTCTCTGCTTGAAGAAGCTTAAAACCTAAATAGATCATGTACAAATGATGAGACATAGAGCCTAACAAATTGAAAGTAAATCAACAGTAAACTTTAATTTGTGTCTTATTGGGTTTAAAAATGGGAGGCACTTACTGACACTGCTTCTGTCCAAGCTTCGGTGAAGGGGGAAAGCTAAGGTATGGTGGTAGCAAATGTGTGTGCGTGTTTAAAGGAATAACTGTGCAAAGAGTCTGTTACAAAATGGATAGATTTCTTTCAATACTGACAATAATTTCTATAATATCTAGCATGTTGTTTTTCCTTTGTAAATGAGGTTGCAAATTAAAAAAGTATTACCTAGATTGACAAGTAAAGTGCTTCCTGATCATAGGATTTGCAGACAATAATGTATGGTTGCTATACATCTTTGGCCTGCACAAGAAATCAACAGAATCTGCCTGACTAGGAGAAAGGTTTGGACTGCAGGCCACCAGCTGTGCATATGTATTTTTTTAATATCTGGTATTTTTTAACTGCCCCACTGTGGCAGCATCAGGCTGTAGAGGTGCATGCTTGTAAACCTATTTGCAGACATTACGGTACATGGTTTGTGGAATGCACTATTGGATGTAGTATGCTTCTCTTTGCAGCTGTCTTTGTCTGAAGGATTTGATTGAATGAGTTGTCATATCAGGAAACTCGGGAAGTCAATTTGTTATACTGATATTCCTGTAAAATACATGAGGACCGAGCCAAGAGCTGCTTTCTTCCAAGAGGTGTTTCAACAGTCCTGTCTGATAAATCAGATGGAATTGCATTCAGTAAGTGCTGTAGCTTGAATTTCCTTCCACACTGACTGCAGCTAAACTATGAAGACAAGGGTATACAAAATCCAATCACAAACCACAAGGCTCGAAGCATGAGAAAGTGGAAAGAGGCAGAGGAAGAGGAGGATATCCTTTCATAGTTATCAGCATGCAGCCCTTGGCCCTCTATGTCTGTGCAGAGTGTATATGGCTGAGCAGTCTTAAGAAAACTGCTCTGTGAACAGTAGGAATAATTCAAGTGTCACCTGTACAAAATTACGGATGGAAAGAGCAGTGCCTATTGAAATATACTTAATTATTGCCAGGAGCCTGGCAGTTTCATTCCATGCCACTGTAAAAACCACAATATCTGAACTGATTACAAGTAGAAGCAGCAGGTAGCCGTGCCATGTTAGCTTATACGAAAAAGATCAAACCATATCTGGTAAGGATATCATCAAATGGCCTTCATATGTTACCGCATTGTCAGTACATAGCGTAAGGGACTGGAGTGCAGAACGGTACCAAAAGTTATGTAATTCCTTTATGGCATCTGAATCAGAATCTGGTTCAGAAAATGTGTCCATTTGCAAAGTCCTGATGAATGGGGTCATTTTAAGGATTCCAAGAGGCAGCCTGTGAGTCTTGGCATGGAGTAGGTAGAGAAGCAATTTACAAACCATCTGAGAAGCATGAAGCTGCTTTCTGTGTCTGCAGTTAACCCTTCCCGGTACTTACTTGCTCTTTGACATTGGCATCTGAAATAAAGCTTTTGCAAAGAGAATCTAGGCCTGGGTAACTGACAATTAACTTTTTCCATTCCACAGTGCGTGGACTTGCTTTAGAATCATAGAATCATAGAATTGTTAGGGTTGGAAGGGACCTTAAAGATCATCTAGCTCCAACCCCCCTGCCATGGGCAGGGGCACCTCCCACTAGATCAGGTTGCTCAGAGCCCCATCCAGCCTGGCCTTAAAAACTTCCAGGGATGGGGCTTCCACCACCTCTCTGGTCAACCTGTTCCAGTGTCTCACCACCCTCATGGTGAAGAACTTCTTCCTAACGTCCAGTCTGAATCGACCCATCTCTAGTTTTAATCCATTCCCTCTAGTCCTACCATTACCCGACATCCTGAAAAGTCCCTCACCAGCTTTCTTGTAGGCCCCCTTAAGATACTGGTAGGCCACTATAAGGTCTCCCGAGAACCTTCTCTTCTCCAGGCTGAATAACCCTAACTCTCTCAGCCTGTCCTCATAGGAGAGGTGCTCCAGCCCTCTGATCATCCTCGTGGCCCTTCTCTGGACACTTTCCAGCACGTCCATATCTTTCTTGTAGTAGGGACTCCAGAATTGGACGCAGTATTCCAGGTGGGGTCTCACGAGAGCGGAGTAGAGGGGGAGAATCACCTCCCTCGACCTGCTGGCCACACTTCTCCTGATGCAGCCCAGGATACGGTTGGCTTTCTGGGCTGCTAGTGCACACTGACGGCTCATGTTGAGCCTCTTGTCCACCAGCATCCCCAAGTCCTTTTCTTCAGGGCTGCTCTCAAGCCAGTCACTGCCCAGCCTATATTGGTGCTTGGGATTGCCCCGACCCAGATGGAGGACCTTGCACTTGGTCTTGTTGAACTTCATGAGATTGGCATGGGCCCACCTCTCCAGCCTGTCAAGGTCCTTCTGGATGGCATCGCTTCCCTCCAGCGTGTCAGCCGCCCCACACAGCTTGGTGTCATTGGCAAACTTGTTGAGGGTGCACTCTGTGCCATTGTCCATGTCGCTGACGAAGATGTTAAACAAGACCAGTCCCAGTACTGATCCTTGAGGGACTCCACTTGTCAGTGGCCTCCACTTGGACATGGACCCACTGACAGCCACTCTTTGGGTGCGGCCATCAAGCCAGTTCTTTATCCACTGAATTGTCAGTCCGTCAAACCCATATTTTATCAGCTTGGAGACCAGGACATCATGTGGGACAGTGTCAAAGGCTTTGCTCAGGTCCAGGTAAATGATGTGCAGCACCGAAATGCTTCAGTGTTATATATATAGGTAATTTTGATGATAGGCCTTTAAGATCAACAAGGGCTTTAGTAGAAGAGCGCATTTCTGGCTTCTGTTATTAATCACTTTATAGCCTTAGATCTAACATGACTATTTACAATGAGGAGGAATTCTACTCATGATGCATAAAATCTTTGCCGCCTTAGTCATTGTCTAGGTCAGGGTCAGTCTCTGCCTGGAAGAATTCACCCTCACTTGGGCCTAATCCAAAAAGCCTTAGTACAGTTTGTATGCAGCTTTTATGTATTTATTTATTTATTTATTTTTAAACTTCAGGGAAATAATTAGAGGTGGTTAGGAATTTCATAATATGGCTATTTTAGACTGAGAAGATTGCATTGCTGAAACTATGGTTTTCCAGCAAACACAAGCTGCAATTTCTCTTGCAAATGAGAGGCTGATTTGACTGTCCACACAGAAGTAATCAGGTGATGAGATGCTCACTTGGGACGTGGGAGATCCTGTCAAAGCCCTGATTGGAATTAATCAGAGTGAAAGCTTGTACTTTGGTCTTCTCTATTCTGGGCAAGTGCCCTGAACACAGAACTATTTATTGTCCTTGTGGAAGGAGGAAAAGGGCTAGGTGAAATAAATCGTTTCTTCTTGTTGTTGTTTTTTTTCCTCCCCCTGATTTAATGGAAACTTTTGAAAAGTCTTTTTTCCCTCCTTAAATAGCTGCAAGTTTTAGTCAGATTTGAACGGGGTAAGACTCTTCATTTAACTCCATCTTTTTACCAATTTCCCACACATATGTATCATGCCCTACTGCTCTCTAGAACTATTATTTGTGTTCTTCCAGTCTCCTCCCATTGTGTTCTTAATCTTGTTTATAACTGTATGGCACTGAAAAAGCTCTACATGTAATTAGTAATAATGATGTGGGTAGATATTAGCCTGTCAGACCGGCCTTTTTTTTTGTTTTTATTTCTGAATCACTTTCAGAAAAACACGTTTTTTTTAAGTAAGAAAGATAAAGTTGAATGTCTCATAAGTGTGTTGAAAGTATCTTATTTGAGTGAGAGAAAAACAAAGATGTTCTCAGAAGGCATTGGTAATATGTAGACAGCTAGCTAATGTAAGCTGGCAAAATCCTTTTCCTTTAAGTGGAGCTAAGCCAGTTTATACCAGCTGAACTTCTGCCGTACACATATTTTTTTCTGTTTATACAGTTCTCCTGATCGTAAAAGGAATCAGAATAATCAAGCCTGAATTTTTGATCCTACATAAGAAGACCCGCGCATTTTTTTTCAGTGCATGTGTGCTTTCCCTGCACTCCTTACTCCTGATTGCTGATTACAGGAAGATCATCTTTACAAGGGAAGATATAGTTTTGACCTTCTGCATCCATTTAATTTCTGCCCTCTCCAATGGCATTTCCACCAGGCCTACCAGGTGTGAGTTAGATTATCTTTCATTATCAAGAATGAAGCAAACATCCTTACATCAGCGTCAGAGCATCAAACAGCTACCGTGTAGAAGGTACACTGGGATTTTACTATCTTGTGTCACTGCACTCTAGTGATCCAGAAGCAAAATGGTTTGTTTGGCTATAAAACTACGCAGCGTCTCCTCTTTGCTTTTCAGCTCTGGTGAATGAAATCATGGCCCGTGTTTAGAGCTCATCTCTATTGACCACATCATTGTCCCCAGGCAGCCGTTGTTTGTAAAACTGCAGTGCAGTAAATGGGACCTCAACTTTAAAGCTGCAGCCCAGGGATGCTGTCTGAGGGGGAGGTGTGTTGGTAGCCTGCGCTGCTCTTGGGTAGGGAGGCTGGCAGGACGTGCAGGGGAATTGCCCTGGTCCCTTGGTCTGGCTACCTAGGCACCCTAACTGGAGCAGGAGGCTTCCTTAAGGATTCTCCCCTAGAAGGAAAAGGCTTCAAAAAATGTTTGCATGGCAGAACGGTTGTTGGAGAGACAGGAAGGTAGTGAGATGTGGGAGCAAAATCACAGATGTCTCTCCAGTGGATCACTTGAATCACGTCTAAGTCGTGGGTGCAGTGGAGCTTTTGATTAAGCCTTCCCTGTGGAATTGCTTTCATGTGAAGTTTAAGGCAGGTGCCTGAGCACAGCTAGTACCTCATTTTCAATTTCTTCTGGTAACGTAGCATCTGGAGGAGATCAGAGAAAAATGTGGCTTCTTACACCATTGGTTTTCATTGGCATCTCTCACCTACAGAGACACAATATATTGCACTTCTCCATTCTCTGGCCCTGTGTAAACCTTTACTGTTTCCCTTCTCTTTTCTACTGTATCTTTCTGATTTCTGCTGGGGACAAACAGATGGTGCTTCTAAGATCTGTCAGGTACCCACTGAAGTACCGTGAATGAAGCGGCTTTGTTGGTGATCATTCCATTACTTGCAATGGGCTTTGGAAAGATACGTGCTATTTCTCTCTTACTGATTTGTCCTTCATTCACTCATTTAACTGGGCCTCCTTATGGCTTTTCCTATCCATCTTTTCTCCACTCTTCCTAGTTTCTTTAGTACTTTGCAGAATTTGTTCCTCCTTCTCCTCCCGCTTCCCATCCACAGCCTCCTCTAGCAGAGCCCTGTGACCAAGAAAGAACTTTAGAAAGAATTAAAGGAGTTATTTGCCCTGTTGACATTTAGTTTTCCCTTTTTAAATATTTTTTCTTATTTGTGGGATGAGAATTAATTACTTTTCACAAGCATTTTACTTTCTCTTTACTCACTGGAGTTACTTATTTGTAAACAGATAATTTCAAAAAGCAGATATTGGTAATTGTTGCAAGAGTCAGATAGATGCCTGTGTCTTACTCTGCCACGTGATGGGTTTGGCTTGGGAAATCATGAGTTGGGTCTGGAGATGTCCTGTCATCAAGAGCAGATGATAGCAAGATTGGATGTTTCTATTTTTCTTGCATCTCCTCTAGAAGTTTTTTGCAATGCTACAGAAACATTTGTTTACTCCTGGCTGTTAGGGTTTGAAAAACAAATATATTCTACTTTCTTTTAGCCTTTTTGATCTGGAGCCTTCTCCCTCTTCCTTAGTCTGCCCAGCCACTTGGCTTGTTTAAAAGAGACCTTTAAGCTGTCTACATATTGAAGATTGTTTCCCTTGTTCTTGACGCTGCCTCTGAAATTTTGTTTCCTTTATAGATGACCTCTTATTTTCTGTCCTGTTGATCTCTTCTCCAAAATACTAGGTGGGTGCTGAGTTTGTCCTCTCTGCTCCTAGAAGATGTTGAGAGGAGATTTTTTTTTTTTCCCTTATTGATCCTTTAAATAACACTTTCTCTCCAGTCCATGCAGTTTAGCTGATCAATGATGTGGCACAACAGCTATAATGTGTGAGATTGTAAGAAAACCGCATGTTCAAAACGGTTTGTCTAGCCTACTGATAGACTATTATGTATAACCTCTTCTCAAATAATCCACAAAACACCAACATAGTATTCATGGGAGAAAATCCAATCGACTCCATTTCTTCTGCATCATTAACAGACTAAGCATGCACAGACATTTATTTAGATCACACAGCATGTTTTGTAACAAAGCAAAACAGTGATGTCCTCTAAATAGCAATGACAACAGTGCTGCAGAACATATAGATCCTCCCACTGTATACAGGGTGGAATTCTAATCTGTACTCAAATCAGTCACCCTGCTCTCATCCTCAGTATCATGAAGGGTTTGCCCTCAAAGTATATTTTCAGTGCAGTGGTAAGGTATGCATTGTCAATATAGCCCTGAAGGCTGAATCCCTTCTTTAAATTTTAAAAATACAGCCTTCATTTAACAATGTATTGGTTATCAGCTTTTGAAGAAGTGACGCTGTGAGATGAACCCTTTTAAGGCAAATATCATCCCTGAAAATCACCTCTAATACAGTTTTATATACAAGGTGAGAGCCTTCCAAAAGACTGAATCAAATTAATTAGCTCTAGCTATGTAGCACTGTTCCCGTCTCACCGAAGTGACAGCTGAAGTGAAAGACATGCTCAGGCTCCGCAGCACTCTTACATTATTCTGCACCTCTGGAGGAGTCTCAAGGGTCAAAACCAAAGAATATATCTGCTGTCAAAGGAAAAAATGGGCAGAACTTGCTGTTTTCTGAAAGTTCCTAATGTCATTTTGCACTTTGACCCATAAAATGAGGATTATTGGCAAGTTGTAAAGGGATACAGGCTCAGATATATTCTGCTGCAGATTTAATGTTATTGCTGCCCTTATGCAGTTAATAAGCAAAGTTGTGGGAATTGGGACGCTGTTGCAGACAGAATCTTGCTAAGTGGCTTCTAAAAGATGCTTCTATGAGCTTAAATGAATAGCTCCTGCCTACCCGCTGTAGTTTAATCGGTGCGTGCTGCCTTCAGAGCTGGACTAGTGCTGACTGTATGGGAAGAAATTCCACCTGCAAATACTAAATGCGCAGCTGGTGCAGCTGCTAATACCAAGTTGCAGGTTAAAATGCTTTCTCAGCCAGGGCTCTGAATGTGGGTTGGAACAGGGAAGAACTGATGCAGAAGTTATTAGAAGTTCCTAGAAGAATGAGGGGACAGCCTGGGTGATTGGTGGTGTGGGTTTTCGGAGAGGGTATCATTAGAGTGACAGGAAGGTCTTTAAACTTCTTAAAACATATGGGAAAGAAAATTCCTTTCAGATGGAAGGGAAATAGCTAAGGGTGAAGGATTCAGAACTTCAATAGTTGATGTTTTATAGAATCATTATCTAACTTAATATATTTAGATACATAGAGATTTTAAAGGTGTATCATTCTGTATGATCTGTAATTCTGTACATACATACATAGAGATTATAAAAGTTATAATTTCAAAATTGCTTCATTTCAGGCAGCCTGTGATTTTTTTCAGGTTTGTTTTGTTTTCTTTTGTTGGTTTTTTTTTTAAAGAAAAATACCCTAAACCCATCTGAGATTAGAAAAGCCTTTTCAGGATCCTTCATTGTGTTCCTGTTGATGATGGTGGCACCTGTTAACCCCTGGAAGTATCTGAACAACACACAACAATATTCACTATCACAGATTGTGGTTATAGTCCACATAATAGAATCGTGTCTTTCTCAAAGGCTCGTGATTCTTAACAACAAGATTAGTGACCTCTTGGCGTGGCTTAACCCTGGCCAACAACCAGGACCACGCAGCTGCTTGCTCACTGTCCCCAGCTGGGATGGGGGGGAGAATTGGAAGAGTAAAAGTGAGAAAACTCGTATTTTGAGACAAAGACAGTTTAATAGGCAGAGCAAAAGCCGTGCACGCAAGCAAAGAAAAACAAGGAATTAATTTACTGCTTCCCATCGGCAGACAGGTGTTCAGCCATCTCCAGGAAAGCAGGGCTCCATCACACGTAATGGTTACTTGGGAAGACAAATGCCATCACCCTGAATGTCCCTCCTCTTCCTTCTTCCTCCCCCCCCCACCCCCCCAGCTTTATATACTGAGCATGACGTCATATGGCATGCAATATCCCTTTGGTCGGATGGGGTCAGCTGTCCCAGCTGTGTCCCCTCCCAGCCTCTCATGCACCCCCAGCCTGCTTGCTGGCGGTGTGGTGTGAGGAGCAGAAAAGGCCTTGACTGCCCAGCAACAACCAAAACCATCAGTGCACTGTGAACGCCGCCCTCATCCCAAATCCCATAACATTGCCCCACACCAGCTGCTAGCAACAAAGTGAACTCCATCCCAGCTGAAACCATGACACCTCTGAAAAGTAGTTGTAAGTTCTAAGTCACTTAATGTACAAACAGCCCTGCAGTGCCAGCAAGGAGGACTGAGAGAATGATGCAAAATTACAAGTTGAAGAATGTTCTCCGCCATGCTGTGCATGTGTATATATAAAAATACCTGAATACCAATGGATTCAGAGTTTGTGTGGTATGATTGATCTTAGCCATCACGCAAGTCCTAAAAGACAAATAAAGTTTTTCCTTGACAGTTGCTTCTGTACCCAAATCTGACAGAAAATTCCTTTTCATAGGCATATTTCATTTTCTGCACTTCTTGAATGGTTACAACCCAGAACAGAAAAAAGCAGAAGAACAAATGAACTAGAATATGTCTAAAATCATGTAACAGTCTCACTCAGGACGGTTCTGTGTAGTTCTGAGGGGGACTGTTTCAGAGGTGGTTATGTCGCTGAAGGTTTTTCAATGGTGAAAAAAATACCTGAGATTTTGGTCACCTTCTTTTCTTTTTTAATAAATGAGAAAAGAATAGCTGTAGAAGAATCTAATACCCTAAATATTTAAAATTGCTTCATAGAGTACAAAAGCCAGACCGTAAAGTACACGTCTGCACTTTAAAGTAGAGGATGGATCATGAATGGAGGAGTAAAAGCTCAGAGATGATACAGGCCCATTTTCTTTGCCCATAACAGTTTCTGTAGGTCAGGCGGAGAGGTGCTTTTTACCAAGGCTTGTACTGACAGGACAAAGCTCAATGATTTTAAACCAGAAGAGGGTAGATTTAGACTAGATGTAAGGAAGAAATTCTTTATGATGAGGGTGGTAAGACACCGGAACAGGTTGCCCAGAGAAGCTGTGGATGCCCCATCATTGGAAGTGTTTAAGGCCAGGTTGTACAGGGCTTTGAGCAACCTGATGTAGTGAAAGATGTCCTTGTCCATGGCAGGTGGGTTGGACTAGATGACCTTCAAAGGTCCCTCTAACCCAAACTGTTCTATGGTTTTGTGACTACCAGTCCTTGATTTCATCAGGGGCACCGAAGGAATAGAGAGAGAGACCTAGAGGAAAGGATATCGTGCTGGGGCAATATATTGACAAACTCCCTCAGAGCACCTCAATACTGAAGGATAGTAATAATCAAAATATTAAGCTATGAATCACAACCATACAGCAGAAGATCTTAATAAGATTTTCCTCCCTCTTTACCTGAACAAAACTGTGGAATTATTGGACCACTTGGATAGGAACTGAACACTTAATTGATCATTTTTTTAAGTCAAAAGGAAGGGAGAGTTAATGGCTGACTAAAGTTGAAGGCAATTCTCAAAATTTATTCCAGTGAGATTTAGTTTTGAATAGAACCTAGGAACCAGTTATGATTATTTTTTTTTCTTTTTCTCAAACATCTTGTCATAATAAAGGCCAGGCTGAAAAAACAGAAGAGATTATGCCATGTCCACATTCATCGGGTTCTCACAGGTTGTTCTAGAACAGGGAGCAGCAGCCCTCTTGATTGATAGACAGATAATTGCTATATTGCTTTTGCAGTCAGTTAAATAATACATAGCTACCTTACTGGCAGATGCCTTAAGCCCGATTTGCCAGGAAACCTGTAAAATACCTAAAAAAGACAAGCCTAAAATTCGTGGACAGGGTAGGAAAGGTTTTAGCACATGCAGTTTTCCCCATGCCCTTCTCCCAGCTGAAGGGGTCCTGTGTTGCAGTCGGGAATTGCCTCTCTCTTTTCTTCCTGTCCCACAGGGACGAACAAGCTTTTCATCTGTCTCCTTGCTAGATTTGCTCTACTTCACAGATGCCAGCCATACTCTTCTTTAAATCAGTTGTCTAAATGATTAACATAAATTAAGTTTAACTCAGAGTAATTGTTCCCAAATTGTATTTAGCCTGAGGGTTGTTTTGGCTTGGAAATGGAGCTGGTATTTCCAACCCCACCTTTTTTTTTAAATTTAGTTTAGATATAATTATATCAGTAGCTTTCCTTTATTTTTTTTCTCTACAGATGAGAACTCTAGATCACTGTAACTCATTTCATGGACCTGTAAAAACTCAAGATCAGAGGTAGTGATTTCCTTAAAAGCACAAAGTCCTTTCCTCCGAGCAGTGCATGGAGTTATTGATGAAATTGTAGGAGGAATTTATAATATCTGATGAGATTATATAGGAATTTATATCTGATCATCAGTATAGCAACTCAGCCAATACAAACAATTGCTGCTGTGGTCTTTTGAGCTAGCAAACATATTTTGTGAGTGAGATTTCGTATTTCATTAGGGGCGGAGAACAGGACGAGCAGTTTTCTAAATGTCTATGGTTGAATGAAATCCTGGCTTCTCCTAGCTGAGCTAGCTTCTTAGATCAAGAACAGCAAACAACATGAGTTTTAGAACAGTTACATCAGTAATTGATCCCCCTTTTTGTCTCTCCTGTTGACACGGATTAACAGTATTTTCCCTATTTTTCATAATTACTTGTCTTTCAAGTATGTTTCTGTTCCAGTAGTACCACAATGCTTCAGTAAGTCATAGTCCTGTTGTATTAAAAGCTGAACAGAGCTGTACTAAGACAGAACCTGACATTCGGGTGATTTTAATGGAAACTGCATCAAACTGTGGTGATTGTACTAGTGGAACGTAAACTGACATGGAAGCAATTTGTGCAAAACCCTATATAGAACATTATTTTTGTTAGTGTAGCCATTTCAATTAGAGGCAGATGCAGTGAACTGAAATAGCTTCATTTACATGTGCTTAAGCTGTGTAGGTAGATGACTCTTTGGACTGATGGAGCAAAGTATCTTAAATTGCAAAATTAATTAGAAGAACAGAGTGTTACATTTAATCTCATCCTATAACATTGCTGAGAGTGAACAACCTTAAGGGAGAGTATGGAAGAGCAGGGAAAAAGAGGGACTGGAGCAAAAACGTAGTGGCTATTTGAACTTGCTTTCTACTAGTTTGTCACTACTTCCAAATCCATTGGGATTTTTTTATTTTTGGTATACAAATGACGCTGCTAATTATTCTGGCTGCCTGCTCGGTCAGGCTGGGCTTGTCTCCCCAAGTGCTTCTGTTTGGTGTTACTGTGCAGAACTTGCATTCAATTATTTGCAGTAATTTGGGGCACAACTCATCTTCTAGATGATTCTTCATGCCACAGGGGTTGCAGTGGTTCCTTTTGTTTAGCAAAACAAAACTGAATTCTAATGAGAAAGTTAATGTATTGGAAAATGACTCCAAATGGAATAAAATTGCATTTTGCTAACTAATTAAATTTATTTTTCACCCTTTAACATAAAAAATATAGTAATTTCCAGAATTCTGGTATTTCTTTGTTTTCAAAGCCTCCAGGGGATGTATTGGCACTCACTCGCTATCTTACTTGCTCTCCATTCAAAAGATGGTTTCAAATGCAGACCCATTTTCTCCGTCTCAAAGATTCCTATACTTCTCTTTCTATTGCCTGGTTTCTTTGTATCAAGGATTCTTGCTTTCCTTTGCAATCTGAAGTGCTTTTATGCTGTAAATCTTTTTTTTTTTTTTGTTAGACCATGTAATGTTAGAACATGTAATCTAAGTTAAATCAGGCAGCTATTAAACATTTGAGTTTTCTCTGATTTTAAGTTCTTGTGTTGGTGGGAATCCAGAACAGTTCAACATTTTTGTTACATTTATTATAGCTTACCATTGTAGCCTACCATTAGTTTTAATTTCATCTTGCAGCTATTTACTTGGGGTAGTAAGAATGTTGCATAAGTGATCCATCGAGGGAATCAGAATAGCCTTAGTTCTGTGTCAGCTTCTGTTCTACTTTGAGTGACTTGGGCAATGTGCTTGCTGGGCCACAAAGGCAGCAGGTAGAACTCGGAAATGTACCTAACTTTTCCTTATTACATTGTAAAGTCACAAAAAGGGTCTGAAAAAAATTCAGTGCTTTCATTCAGCTTAACATGGTGAAATTTGAGTGTCTGTTCAATTATTGGCCTGAAGACTTATCTGGGAGTCCTGTAAACAGGCTTTCTATAAAATGCTCCTTGTCCCAGCTTTCTTACACATATCATGATAAACAAAATCATTCATTCTACTTCATTTTGTGATAACTTTCAAATTTATTCAAAAGTTGGAAGACCGTTGACAAGTGTTGTTTTTTAAATACTAAAGAGTAAAAAAAAGAAAAGAGAGATAATTCAGTGATGTTTTGAACATAGGCTGCTGTCTGGGTACATGACCTAATTTGTTGTTGAATGGTGATGACTGATGTTACAGAGAAGTCTGAGTTGAAGAGATCTTTGAAACTTTTATCCAGTCTTCCAGTGTTTTCTTGCCTTTTCCCATTTTATGCCCTGACATTGTGAAGTTAGAGAATGCAAACTACTGTGAGTCAAATGTGATGGCAGTACTAGGCCTCCAATCTGGTCCCACCAATTTTATGGGCTTCTTGACACATCAGAGGACATGGGTTCACAGAGCCCTGGCAGGGCTAAAGGCCTTCCGTTCCCATTAAGAAAACCATGGAAGGACCTGCTTCCAGCTGCAGTTCCAAGACCTCACCACAGTCTGGCCTCGCACAGACTTGTGGCAGGGAGGCACCTCAGAAACCACTACTCAGCTGTTGGATTTCAACCTCCCAGCTTTATGTGGAAAGTCCTAGAATTCACAAGAGCCTCCAGGACAACCAGGATTACCATTGAAAGCTTATTGATAAGGTAATTCCATGAAGCACTTCAATTTCAGTTAAAGATAATTTTTAATGAAACATATTTGTATAAGGATATTTCTAACCAGCTTTTGTGTCAGACAGGTGCAATTTTCGTTTTCTATTTACTGAACGAGTAACAAGTCCAAGGCTTTAATGCACCTTTCAGAGTAAACAGTATACTACGGAAAGTTTAAATCAAAATATCATTGGATTTTGGATGTACTGCAAAACCCTGGCATTTTCCTCTTGTATCTTTTGTGTACAGGGGCATTTAAAGATTGAGAATGCTGTTCCTTGAATTTGTAATCTCAGCTCCATTCAGGAGTATACAAAATTTAGATTGTTCCAAAAGAATAAGGAGAATGAAAAGAGATGTGTAGTACCCTTGACTTTATTCACGTGACTCAACTGTTTTTAAGAAAAACTAATGATGCAAAAGAAATCACCGTGGGTATATTCAGACATAATTCACCATGTAAAGCAGAAACTCTATTGTATTATATGTTAAAACAGCACAGCATCTATAAAGTGCTGAGAATTGATTTTTATATTAAGAGGTATTCCATCCCCGTCAGGGTTTTATAATTGACTTTGTAAAAAACTCATTGAGACTTGCTTTGGCTTTGCCTTTGAGTAGCACAAATTTATGAATATTTCTTCAAAATGGAGCCTTTTTTGAGTTATTTGCCACAATGTTTTACGGGTTACAACTTAAATGAAGTGTCATGCTCTACAAAACGTCAGTGAATTCTTCCAGATCTTTCTTGCCCTTTCAACGCTTACAGACTATTGCTGCAATCACAGAATCATAGAATCATCTAGGTTGGAAGGGACCTTTAAGCTCATCTAATCCAACCATCAACGTAATGTTTCTCTGCTTGCTTGTCTAATGTCAGCTGCTATATGTATTTGTAATATGGAATGGAAGTTGCTTAAATATTCCCATAACATTGCTGATTTACCCTTCTCTCCTCTCTAGCCTCTATTGCCCCGCCAGGGACCCTTCCTGGGGGGAGCTAGGGATGCTTCACTCCCTGCCTTCTCACTTCAGCACATGAATGGGCCAGAGAGGATTTACTCAGAGGAATGCATACAAGGCCTTTCCTTCCCTTCTTCTGAACTGTAAATCACCTGCACATGCTTATCATCGCCTTCATCAGGTTCAGCCAGAGCAGTGTTGGTGTGAAAAGCTACTACAAGCTACTTTTAAGTAGCTCTGCCGTTAAAGTTACTGCCACCGTTGCTATTTCCAATAAGATTATCAAAATGTCTGACACTTATCTGACCTTTACTCCATTCAATTCTTGGGGTATTCAAGTTTAGAGCGCCTGACAGGGGGAAAAGAAGAAAAAGGCCATGTAGGAGCTTCACCCCTCTCATGAACATGACAATGTAATAAATGTAGCTATGCATGACTTGCTGTTTTAATTAATGGTCTGTTACGATACATGTAGTGAGCCTAGATGGAGAGAGTCCTAGCTTAACTATTATTGTTCGGGTACATTGGGCTGAACATTTCTCTGAAATCAGTTTAAGATTTGGGCCTTTTTAATTTTTAAAAATTAATAATTAATTGGAGCAGTGGTTAATTAAAGTGGAACAGTGTTGTTAAGTTAGTTGGCAAATCCTGTTTTCTAATACTCTAACAGGAGACATTTGTTCATTCCCTGGTATTTAGAAGAGAACTTCCAAACTTTCCTCATTAGCTGGGTTTTTTTTGGTGGTTTTTTTTGTTGTTGTTGTTGTTGTTGTGTGCAGTTTTCTACAAGAAAACAAACCAGGAAAAGAAGATGTTAGCAGACGCAAATTGCCTCTCCTCCTTTCCATAGCTGTAGGTACCACAGCC
The DNA here is from genome assembly GCF_028500815.1 of Rissa tridactyla. Taxonomy (NCBI): domain Eukaryota; kingdom Metazoa; phylum Chordata; class Aves; order Charadriiformes; family Laridae; genus Rissa; species Rissa tridactyla. The sequence goes on along the minus strand of NC_071467.1, from coordinate 40,159,009 downwards.
TCAGAGGTATCTGAGTCTTCAAGTGAACTCTTTTTAACAGGATGAAACACCGTCTTTAATTGCCATTTAGAGCTTTTTGTAACACCAGTGGGAATCTGTTAAAGAGCACCGTCTGATGAACAGTACTGTATCAGGGATGATTGCCAACTTATTAGCACCAGCCTGACCACGGCTTCACTGCTGGCATGTGTGAGTAGTAATTTGTGTTCAGAAAGTAAAAACAAGGAATCTGTCATAGTGGAGTTTAGTTTTGTTGTTCAGTAGAGTCACAGGGTTTATTTTGTTGATGCCTAATAGACAGTTCTTCATTTGAGAATAGCGTGACCCAGGGAAGGGTATTTATAATTTTTAGATTTATTTTATCTGTGCTACTTTATTAAAAGTCCCAGTAAAAAATTAGACTATGTTCTTCTTAAGCATCCAAGTTACACTAGACCCTGGATAAGGAATCCCCACAGACTTTGAATCTTAGTCACTAATTTTTAGTGAACTTTGTGCAGGTGCATTTTTACATCTGACCAGAGACATCAGAGTTAGTTTCTACCTATGTGTTTTGACCAGAATTAAGGTAAAAAGTTGGGAAAAAAAATGAGCTGAGAACATACAGAGCAGAAAAAACTGATCAGAACTGTCTCAAAAAATGTCTGGTAAATGGATTTCAGTAGCAGCAGTTGTGGCTGTAGGACTTCTTCAGGGAAGATGAGGCTTGATGAGGCTCTGAGCTATCGGATCTAGTTAAAGATGTCCCTGCTTACTGGAGGGGGGTTGGACTAGATGATCTTTAAACGTCCCTTCCAACCCAACGCATTCTATGGTTCTATGATTCTAAGATGATAGCTGTATGTAGATATGATGCCAAAGATTTCTTTTTTTAAAAGAATAAGTCATGAGAGCAATCAAGTCACTCGTAATACATAAGCACTAAAGATCAGTTAGTATCTCTGCAGTAGTCCAGTTCTTTTTGATGGCTTTGGCATTTGCTACCAGTACTTTGCCATTCTTCAAGAACTGCTGGAGAGCTTTCTAGTCACACTGGCTTGCTCAACATTTGAGAGCCCCTGCAGCTCGTTGGGAGAAAAACAGAGGTTAGATACAAATAGCGTAAGACTGTACTCTTTCCTTAACTCCAGTTGAAACCAGTTGGACCTTTAAAGGTTTCTTCCAACCCAAACCATTCTATAACATAGATGTAAAAATATATATATTTAGACCATCTATAGTCTTTGGCACTCTCTCTTAGCAATGTTTTGAACATTTAAAGAATAATCATACACACTTAAATACCGGGAAACGAGGGTAGAAGTGACATACCCAGGCGGATCATGTAAGTCAGTGGAATAGCCACAGATAGAATTGCTGCCCCTGCTTTACGTTCTGTCTTTGAACACCACTCATAGTCTTCACAGAAAAAATAAAAGCCAACAAAGAAAAGCTGAACAGTGTTGTCAGTCCTGGTAAAAGTCTGTGGAAGGAGTAGAGAAAGGAGAAAGGACCATCTCCCGCTTAAGCCCCAGGGTTGATAATGTGAAATAATATTTCTATGCTGAGATCTGTAGGTTGTTTTAGTTATAGTGACATGGGACAGGTATCAATTAGAGAAAATTTCCATAACATAATTAAGAGATAAGACTTTGCTGCTTTCATTTTTTTTTCTTTCACTTGAAAATTCTCCATTGATTTTAATTAAGCTTGTCTTGGACTCATGACCATAATCAATGTGATTTTTTTCCCCATTTAACAGCTAGCTTTGCTCATCAAGGAACTTTTCCCAGGTGTAACATGCTCTAGTTATGAAGCTTCATTCTGTGCTGTTCAACCACTAGTTCCTACAATGACTTAAAAATGCCTTCAAAATGTAGAGCTAGAGCAAAAATAAGTATAATTTTCCCAAATTAGTTAGTGTATATTCTCAATTCACTGTGAATGCTTTATCATTCCACAAAAAGCAGATACTTTAAATATTAGGTACTCGTTGGAAAACACCTGAAAATATCTTTTTTTCCCCTGTGCCATTGTATTAAGAGAAAGGGAAAAAGGGGCACTTGCTAATCTCTTACTTGTGAATTTGAATAATCATTGCAATTTTCATCATAGCAATTTGAGCAATCTACTTACTGTTTCTGGAATCAACATAAATGCTTTTAATCTACCACAGTATGTACAATAATCCTGGCAAAGGAACCATTCTGAATTGTTAGTTAAACCAAATTACGTGTGCTTGAATGCTGCGAAAGCGTTTCCTTAGCAAGGGATTTTTGAGTTCCCTGTGAATGTTGTTGCTAAAACTCAGAACCCGATACCCCTTTCTGTAGTGTCTCATCGTTCCTACAGCAGGAAGTAACATCGACTGCCGCTGACTTTCAATAGTTTTCTTCATTTTGTTGCTTGGGGAATTTCAGGCAGTGACCCGTAGTATGGGCTCATGTCCTTCATGTCTGATTAAATTTAGCTAAGAGACAAAGGATCCACTAGATGTGCAGATAGTCAACAACTTTGTAATGGAGGGCAGCATGTTAATAAAACCCTTATGCCAGTAGTACTCAGGTCTTTTGAATATGTGGTTATTAATTTCCTCATGGAAATACTCAAGAGCACTTATCTGCATAATCAGCGCCTCACAAATATTAACTAATTTCTTCTCACAAAACTTTAGTAAGAATTATTTTTCAAGTAACTCAATTTTCTATTTGGGGGTAGATATTTCCTTCAATTGGAAATTTCTTGTTTAAAAAAAGTAGGTCCTGGGAGTCTCTCACCTGAGTACCAAACACGTGAAGTGTAAGAATAAATGGTTACCCTGAAAAATTTAGATGAGGTTACTTCCAAGAATATCCTTTAATTCAGGTACTTTTAAACTCCTGAATATTTGCTGTAACATTCTTTCGTAACACATAGTGATTTGAAGTTCCTTATGTTCACGGACTGAGTATTTGAATAATTTTTAATATGTATAGTTTAATAGCACTGTGAAATAAGTGTTACTCCCATTTCACAGGCTGTGAAGTATCAGACTCTCAGCTAATGGATTTATATTGGTCTGGGATCTGAGCTCCCAGCTCTGCTTGGTACTCCACTGAGCTGTATCCGAGATTTCATCCAGTCTGACTCTAAGCACCTAACTGAAGTGCTTCAACAAGAAAACCCTAATCTGACCCTTTGGTCAATGGATAATTAGAGACCTCTAGATAGTACAATTTATTACATTTAAGGTGTGAGGTGCCTAAATGCAAATTAAATGTAATGTTATGTACTTATTGCCATTGATTGCAGAGGGAGACTATCCTCTTCCCTTAGATTTAGCTAAGTTTAGCACCTGAGTTGCCTCAGCAAGTAATCCAAAACCAGCAAGGAAGGCTGTGAAGAGCAGAGACTGACAACCAGCCATGGGCTAGAGCTATTAGTAGGAGACCTTTGCCCTTGTTTTCTAATACGGCTTTTGTATAAGGTAAATATAAGGAGTCTGTATACCAGCATTGCAAAACAGATCTGTCTAAATAAACGAGGAATAAAATAAATCCCTGTGACCCTGATGTACTTCTACAGGCCCCAGAGGCTCTTTGATTAAGTAAAACTGTCACCTACCAGTGTTATCTTTTCACTTTCATTTTACTCATTAATCTTCGGTACTGCTAACAATAAGACATATTTAATGGGTACGTTAAGTCACTTGTAGCCCTTTATCTGTAGATTGCTGGCTCCTTTCCAGCTGCTGTAAAAGTGATTAAAACATGTTATTGTCTCATGGCTGCTCAGTAGCCGAGACATTGCAAGTCCTCCGCCAGTGTACAAGTGCCCACATCCGCTAGGCTCAAAGGAATCTTCATCCAATTTCTACCAAATTCAGAGTCTGGCTATGACATATTGTAAAAATAAGTTAGTCATGCCGCATGCATCAACTCCCACCCCCATTTCTGTCCTGTGTCCACTCGGTGACTGAGAGGAGCTCTTTGGTCTTCAAGGCTACCAATCAAGGAACTTCTATGGACTGAAGATACCTAATAATGAATTTTGAGAATCAGCAAAGTTTATTATCATTTAATAACTATGGATGATATCTCAGAATGTTAAATTTCACCTTGGTCTTGCAAGTCTAGAGGTTTTTTTCACTGCCTAGGATCCTAAGGGCTACCTCTTGGAGCTGCCGCCAGGATGTGTTTTGTGTGCTACTGTGAGATCAAGGATTTGAGGCTTCCAAGGCAAAGTTACGTATTCATGCATCAGATATATCTTGGTCCAGGGTCTTAGCAAAATTCTGGTTGAATCAAAACTTCACAACAGGGAAGCTGGAGGCACAATAAAGCTCTACTTCAATCAATGTTTTCAGCACTTCCAGATTGCCTACCGTGAATTCAGGAGCATGGAATTCAAGAGCTTTCAAAAAGGCTTGGCCACCTTAACAAAAAAGAAGGTCTTGATCAACTAGATGAAATAAAAATTCTGGATTTGTAGTTTTCATGACAAGAACCTGAGGATCTTGATCCTTATTCCGGTAGAGGGAAAACTGAAATTTCTCCTTTGAGCTTAACAAGAGCGAACTCTTCTTTGAAATGTCAGAATTTCCTCTGAAAAGGGAATGTTAACTTTTGAGCAGCTTTACTGTAATTGCCTATTCATCAGCTTCTGAACTAGTTGTAAAATGGCCAAGGAATGGCCTTTTTTATCACGGTTTTGATGTTAAAGTTCAGTTCATTTGATTTTACTCTACCTTGGCCCTTGTAAGTGCAGTAATAGTTTAGTTTCTGCTTTGAGTTTTTTAATTGCTCTCTGACATTCAGCTAAAGGAGGATGTGCAGAGAAATCATACTAGTTCAGGTGGAAGAAAAATGCATATGAGCTGTCTGAATACAGAAAGTATTAATTAATAATATGCATTATAAATATGCTTTTTTTTTCTAGGAGGCCACAAAATTGGTTGGGTGAAGCAAATGATTTTTTTCTTTGCAGTGCGAGATTTTTGTGTGCAAAGTACTATAGGATTAATTATAGTCCTAAAACCATCAGACTTTCAGGAAGCAGAACCTGATCCTTGAAAAGAATGAATGGCTCCTGAAAATAGAGAGTGCAATCTGAGTGTGCTGGTAAAAGGCTGAAAAAGAATGGCTTCATCTTCTCTTAAAAAAAGACTCAGTATCTCACAAGGTTAGGCTCCTTATTCGTGTTAAGGATATGCATCTTGAAGAGTGAAGGTGAATTCAGATATGGCATGGTCGGGAGCAGGTAATGTATTCATAGGTCTGTTGAAAGGCATAAAGCTTAGTTTAAAAAGAATTTAGATAAGGTTTTATTAATAAAGAAAAACTTGAAATGTTTATAATGTTTACAGAAACCTTTTGGTATATTAATTTAAAAAAGTTATTTTGTTTAGTTAACCTCTTAATTATGCAAAGAAAAGTACCAGTATATTATATTCATTGAACCATTAAATGAGAGTCCAGCAAGTGATTAAAATTAATAGGCCAGCATGAAACTTGGGTGGATGCAGAGGAAAAAGCCCGGGGTGACTAGCTGTCAAAATGCCGCATCTGCTTGTCGAGGTGAATGGTGTAGCCCAATTTTTTTGTAATAGTCTTTCTGTTTCGGCTTTGTTATAATTCATGTGCATTTGCCGTCTTTAAAGTGTTAGATTAGAATTAAATGGGAAATGTATAACTATTCTTTGTAACAATATACCATGGAATATATTGCTAGTTAACTTCCCAAAAAATTGATTTCCTATTCAGTGGTGGTAATTTCTTGAACTAATAGGCAAGGCGTAACAGGTAAGTTACATTTGCATTACAGACCTACACAGATGTTTGCTGTAGGTTTGCTAGCTTGAAAGCAGTAGAAGAGATTGTAGAGCCAAAGGAAACATACAGAAGAAGAAAAGGAAAGAGCTGAATGTGTGCTACACTTGGTAGAAGAGAACAAAACGGAATAGTGTGATCGCAGTTCCCAATGCTTTCTGAAAGGATAGCTTTGGCAAATGAGAAATACGTAAGGCAGGCAGGAAGATGTGGTGGGTTGCTGCTTACTTCATTTATCCATGTTTTCTGAGAAGAGTGGTGGAGGTCCTGGGTATGAAGAGTTTTTAACCCATTTGCTGCTTAATGGATGACAGATACGTCTATTAGATTGCACCACACTGTGCTACTGAATCCTCGTGGCCACCGCTTTTGGTGAAACACTAATGGAACATCTGCAGCACAGCAGGGAGCAGGCTGGGCCCGCAGTGAAACGATTATACTTTGCTGCAGGTTCTAATCCTTATTAGTAAGTATTTTGGAGTCCTAGCTCATTTACCTTTCTCATTTATGACAGTAGGCAGCTTTCCTATTTCTATTACAACTTGTTGTGGCTAAGCCTTACATATGTGATGTCAGTAACTCTCTCTCTCTTTTGCATTCCAGGCACTTCAATTAAACTTTTGGTATGAATAATACATATATTTTGAATTAAAATGAAAGAGCACTGGATATACACTGAATATTTTTATGTCATGTTCTAATCTGAAACAGGCACTAAATTGTAAAAAGCCTGACATAGTTTAATCCTTTAGTAACAAAAAAAGGCACACAGATCCATGTCTGAGTTTAACTGAATTCAAATGACAAGACTGAATTCTCATCACAGTTAAGCAAGTATAAGTCTGAAATAACTTTCCTGACAGTGTTATTGCGGATTTACACTAGTGTAATGGGGAATTGAATATGGATTTTGAACTTAAATCCCTTCACCTCTCACTTAAATGTAAAAGTAATTTACCTGGGCCTTTTGCTATACCAGTTCTTAAGTCTGGGCAGCTCATGGTAAGTGCATGATCCATTTGAGTGGCAGCAGGAATACTAGCTGGAAACTAGGCAAGGATGCCAGGCAAGTTTACAGGTGTTGTTAGTACTAACTTGTGTTGAAGCCTTCTCTGAACACACCGGCAGTGCACCTTGACTCCTTTTGAGTCACCACAATATTCCTTCCTAGTGCAGTGAACTGCTTTCATTTTAAATCGTGTATATTGCCTTCCATAACAAACCACAGACTGTTGGTGTTAACAGGGTAGATGGTGATGCATTGATTATTGGTTTGACCTAATTAACTCCGTGATGTTAAACAACAGTCAGGGGAAGAAATAGCTCACAAGTCTGTCTTTATTAAAGAAAATTGTTGGATTCAGATGCTGTGAAATGGTATTTTGCTCCTGCTGTGCATTTTCCGCTGTAATTCTTAGGAATTCTTTCAAATTCATCTTTGAACCTGAGATGCCATGTTGCACTGCTGGTAGGAGGTGGGTAGGCATCTCCTGAGGCACAAGTCCTGAAGTCTTCCCTGTGCCCTAGAGGGATTTTGTAAATGCAGAAATGGTCTTCTAGCATACAGGAGGAGAGGCTGGGTGATGCTTTGAGGGGCAGAGCTGTACCCGGTCTTACCTTTTGCATGGTGTGGTGTGCCACCGCCCATTGCAAAACCCTGAAGCCATGCGGGAGAAAGACAACCTTTCATTGGTTGGAGTATTTCACTTCTGAGGAAATGGGAAGATCTCAATGTGGCTGTTGATCTGCCTTAGCTCAGGTGATCTTGACAGGATGATTTTGTAGGCAAAGCAATAAACTTACATTTGTTAAAGCACTTGACGTGGTCATTGGTAATGAAGAATGTGGCCCTTCATCAATATCTAATCTTCATTACCCAGCTGCTTCATGCATGCGCATAATCTATGTTTATATACATAACAATGCTTATGTTAAGGACGTGTATGGTAATGCTCTCTAACAAATGTTAAGGAACTCAGAAAAGGCTGACCCACAGCTTACCCACAAGCAGTCTGAATGATTGTGCTGTTTATTTTCGGACGTGTTTTCACTTATGTCCAATTTCCGCTTCCATCTCCACCTTTGTAAATTCAGTCTTTAAAAATCATCTCGGAAGGTACGATACTATCACTTTATCAATTTGGCTCAGCTGAAATCCAATGTACTATACATGGGGACAAAATCCTATCTATCTGAGCTGGTCCTTTCAGGTATACGTTACCCCTGGAACCGACTTAATGAAGTAAGGGTTCGTTAGGAAGAGGTAAAGTAATTAGGAAGAGAATTATCTGTGACTTGCAAAGGAAGTGTCCAAGCTTTCTCGTTTTCTTTTTGCAGATTCAGAATTACTACAGGAATAAAATAATTTTCTAACCAGGAACATTATGCTTCTCTGAAAATAACAAACATATGCATCATATTGCTATACAGTCTGTGCTTTATTAAGGGTAAAAACAATACTGTGTAAATCATGTAGTTCATTTTGAATAGAAACCACGAAATTATTTGCAAAAGTGACTGTGTTTTGCAAAATGGAAAATTAAGGGCAGAGGGGATAAAGACCTGAATTTTAGAAGTGTGGGGCATTTAGAGTTCCGCTTGAAGTCATGGTGAGTTGTAAGTGCTCAGCACCTCCGAAACTCCAACTTGTCCAAGTAGTCGGCCAACCCGACAGCAGAATTCCCATCTCTTCACCCCCTTGTCTATGCTCAGTCCCTTAGACTATGTGTATGTTCCAATATATATTTAATTACTAAAATAATAATTACAAATCCATATGGTAATTAGTTTGAGTTCCCTTTGATGTGGATTGTGCAGAATTATGGGTAGGTGCCAAGTGTCTTGGGAGGTCATGGACGGTCTCGTGGGGTGTCACCATGGCAACACTGATGGATGCAGAATTTCCACGTAATGGGTTTACAAAGGAGATGGAAAAAGAGGACTCTTACGCATTATGCAGGCTGTCAATATCTGTTCAAACACAGGGAATACAGATGGAATGCTTCTTAATAAAGTTATTATTGTATTGTCTCAGCATAAAAATGATGCACTAAAAACTATTGATTAGCAGATGAAAGCTAGAAGGAAAGCCAAAGCAGTGGATATGTATCTGCTGGCCATATCCTAATTTTATTTGTAGTTGCTATTCTGTCTTTCCTGCGACTGCAGCAGTGCTAAAGAAATTAATATTGGAAAAGTGCTATGTTTGTGGTTTTGTTTGTATTTTGATAATGAGCAAGTGGCCAAGTCTTCAAGTAGACGCTTAGTTCCTGCTGTGAACATTAACCGTGTGTTTAGAGATGGGCAGGATTTTTTTGACAAAGTCTTGGTCTTCAAAGGCACCAGTTTATTGAAGCCCAAATATTTACACGCTTTTACAAACTTTCAGCAAAATGCAAGCATGAGAACCTTCTGAGTTTTCTAATTTCCGGGAAGCTGTGCTAGATGCATTGCCTCCGTGTCAGTGATTTCAAGGCTTCCAGCTTGCGAGTTGGGAGGTGGAGTTCTGGGAGAGCCTGAGCTCCAGGGGAAGCTCTTGGAGATTCAGCTCTGGCTTTGGAGCAGGAAGCTCCAAATTCCCCCCCTGCCAGGGGTCTCGGGGCTCCCAGCTTGCTGATGGTGCAACTCTGGAGCTGGAGGACTTGAGAAGCATCCGTAATCCTGCCTGGGGTCATAGTTCCCAGACCTGCTGGGTTCCTGCTTGTTGGTCCAGGGTGCCGTAGAATCTGGCGATCTTCCGTGTTATTTAGATACTGCGGTTTGATTAGAATAAATGGTATTTTTTCTCCTCCCCTGAGGAGTTTAAAAAAGTCTAGTTTCCGTTTTGTGTGAGAATAGATTGTCACGGTTCTGCATGCAGATCTCACATTTTTCTCTAAGCAAGGTTTCTTTGTTCTGCCTTCCGCACTGTCTGCTCTGAGGGAAAGGGAGAGGGGCGGAGGAAACGGGGAGAGCAATAGCTTCATCTTTGTAAGTGAGGAACTCCCATATCACAGTGAAATGCAGCTCTAAAAAGGAATAAAACAAGGAAATGGACAAGTAGGGTAGAAGCTCCCATTTGCTAACTTCGGATTTGGAGTTTCCCTGCACTGAAAAACAAGTACGAGCCCCAGCCATAAAATTTAAGGAAAAACTGTCACTGCAGAACACACACTGACCTTTCCCTTTCCTTGTTTTATTTATTCATTCAGGGCTACACTTGTCACTCCGCAATGCGTAACTTTTGTTACTGTAAATCTAAATGGTGGCTATAATGTTTTCTTTGTTGTTTTGCTTCTGCTGCTTTAGATTTCACTCTTTTGTAGTGAGCTCTCTTTATATCTCTAGAGACCAGCCAAGAATTGCTTATCTGAGATCCCCTATTATAAAGATAATGGGCAGTTTTAAAGTGTACTGTATTTAGAGATATTTGGACCAGTGATTATCTACACATTAAAGTCATAAAAGAGGAAAATTAAGAGATAAACACTGCAGGAGGTATATAAATGGATACTTAAAGGCTTTTAAATGGTCCTTCTTGTTTTCATATTCATATTTCTTAGCACTTTATAACTCACAGCTGGCAAAATTGTTATCACAAAATGTTTTGCCAAGAGTTAAATCCATCTAACCCTCTGACCAAGCCTCCTAAACTAGTAAACATTAAGTCCTTAGAAAGCAAATTTGGCAGGGTGAAGACTTTATTGCTTCTTTTTGCTTCTGAGCACAAAGCTGTCACTTCTCTATTTGCCTTTCTGTCTCTCTTACATTCTGTGAAATTTAACTGATATAAAGCTAATACTACAGGATGTATTTTTTTCAGTAAAACCTTGGAGTACCAAATGTAATCGAAGGCTGTAATCCTGGATAGAATGTGTCCTCCTGTGAACCGGGATGTGCGTGTGTTGGAGATAATGTCACTGTTTGTCTCATCTACTTTGTGGGAAAGCAAACTGTTGGTCTTTGAAATGGCTGCTGCAGATACTTGGATATGACTTAACAGAATCGTGAATAGTACAAGAAGGGATTGCAAGGCTACATCCACTCCGTCTCTTGGGTATGATACAGGAGCAAATAGGCTTACTCTGTTCTTGACAGGTATTTGCCCAGTGCGCTTTGGAAATGTCCAAGGGTGGTAATTCTACAATGCTTTCATGCAGTTTGCCTCATTGCCTGACTGTCCTTGCTGCTAGAAAGTCATATTTTCCCCTCAAGTCTTTTCTGCTCGTCTCCTGCTGCTTTTTAAGCCATTACTTCTCTTTCCATTCTCAGAGTGGATAGGGAGATTAAAATATTGCCTTTCTTTTTACCACTGCCCTTTATATATTTGAAGACTGTTATCCTGCCTCCGCTCAGTCTAAGCTGAGTCCTGATTTTTCTCGATCTTTTGATCAAGTTTTCTAGACCTGATCATTCTTGCTGTTTACTTCTTAATACCTTTTGGTAGGTCCCCATCTTTCCTGAAGTACCATGCTCAAAACTGTGCAATGCTGCAGAGTGGGTTTTACCCATGCACAGGGGAGCAGAAGATCGATTAACTTTGTGTATCTTATCCTCTTTTATACATTCCAGGTAGTGTGAAACTGTTGGAAGCAGGAGAAAGGAAAGAGGAGTTTTTAAAGGCCACATCTTTCACCTTTCTTAAACAAGTGGTCCATCAGACAGCATTGGGCTAATCGCATGAGTAAGACATGGAGGATTCTGACTTCAATAAACGCTATCATTTTATGTCATCGCAACATTTTAAAATACATTTGAAGTTTTAATGCATTTTTCTATCTGATTTTAATTTAATATAGTTTCACATCTGTCTAAGTCGAGATAAGTATGCTGGTTATTTCAAAGTTTACAAAGTTGCTAGGTCAGTATTTTGCAGCCAGGGTTTCATAATAGTCATTGTAACACCAGAGCTCTAACAAAGTGGAATATGCAACTGTAATCCATGGAGAATCATATTAGCATTTCTGCATTGCTAATTCTGACAATGGTAACTTACTTCAATTTGATAAGAATTTCATTAATGCAGCACAGGCCTGTGTCCTAGTTTCACATTGCTTTAATATTAATGACAACATGCCTGAGACTAGATCACATTTAAATGTCAGTAGAATTGTTGGGTGGACCAAGATGAGAATAAATTATTCACATACAAACAAGTGCATCAATGATTTTCTGTAAGACTTTTAACTTTTGGGAATGGCACTTGTATACCTGACAAGAAGCACTAAGTATGTCTGGCAGGAGAAAAGTGCAATATGGCTGATTTTTTTTTTTTTTTTTGCCAGTCTACAGGAGTAACAGATGTCTATTTAGCTTTCTTATGTAAAGGAATAATTTAAATCTAACCTCAGACTGTAAATATCAGAGACATTTTAAACAAAACAGGATTTTTTTTTTTATCAATTCAGGGAAAGGTCACCTATAAATATTTCATTAGCCAAATTCATTAATTTCAATTACACAAAGATTGAATCTTATCCAATCACTCTTCATCTCAACTACAATTAAAATATAAAATGGGCTGAATCCACTCTGGGGTATTCAAAGCTGACAACTAATAAAGTAATATTTCAAATGAATTTTACTATGAAGTGTTGCTGTTTATATGAAATACATTGAAATTAATAGGGACAGGTCAATTTAATTCCTATTCAACCTTGCTAGTCTCGTAAAGATATGTTTGACCTGAATATGAAATTTGGCCCAGTTTTTTTCCCGGCTACCTTTGATGTAATGATATGCAAAGAGAAAAGCAAAAGAGCGATTCAAAGATTTTCGGCGTTAGAAAATCTAACAGGGAAGATGAAATACTGAAGACCTGTGAATGAAAGACATGACAGGCTTCTTTCTTGTACTCCTCCCAACCCTCTCTATGTTTTTTGTCTGAATGAGTTATTAGTTTCTCCGTGAGTTCTCTTCATCTGAGTGACACACTGCATGTATAAGATATCAGGAATGTGAGCAAAATGTAGAATTAGCCTATTGAAATGATGCATCTATGTTCAGTTTTTTTTTCCCATGTTCAGATTTCATGTTTAGATTTTCTCAGCCGGACTGTCGCATGTAGCTGTCACTGAACTGTCACTTATCATTGCCTGGATAAGTGTTTTAATTAACTCTCTGTGCCCAAGAATGTGGAAATTTCAAATATTACAGTTTTGTGAGGGCCAGCTCTGGACTGCAGATACATCCCCAAAGTGCTCAGGTGAGAGCTGGGGGGAGGCTGTGCTAGAAGACACCTAAACTATTTTAAAAAAGAAAGAGGTTATTCGTTTTCAAAGATATTAAATGTAATACATATTTTCTTCATGTATTGCTCAAAACTGTATTGCACAGTTGGTGGGATTACGAAAAGTGTGATGGAAAATGCACTGAAGTCAATGGGAGTCTCTCTGTTGGTTTCGGGTCAGACCTTTAACAAGAATGCTCTGTTCTGTCATGGAGGAAACATTGACCTCACTCTGAAATGCCAGTTCTGGTGGGACTGTCGCTCCGGGATCCAGTCCTCAAGTGAATGGAGCTGATGTATTATAAACCCAGATTTTATAAAATTTCCATGAGTATGTCGTGACCCTGATTCCTGAGAGGAACAAGACGTATATAACTACCTATGCACTGTGTGTGGATAGCATCAGGCTTCCACTTCCAAAGCGACATTACAGTAGCACTGAATTTCATTTAACGTGCAGATGTACTTCTGAGAGAAGATGCACCTCAGTTTTCTGTGCTGACATTGTATCTGATGAAGGGGGCGCCAGCAGTGGGGTAAAGGGTTCTGGGTCTCTCTAGGAACCTTTACATTACTCCAGACAGTGCTAATGGTGGCTGGAAATGAAGTGGGTGAAAGATGGTCAGGATGGGCTCTGCACTCAACCAGTTGGATTTGCCTGTTTTAGACAGAAACCAGCTGGACTTCAGATTTCCCATGCATAGAAAGATTTCCCAAATCATAGAAAGATTTCTAAGATTTCTAAGATTTCGGTTACTCTCATTCCTACCTTTATTCTGACGTTTCTCTGTTGTTTTTTGAAATGAAGCCTTTATGGTCTTTTCAGAGATCAGCTTTCTTAGGAGCATTTAAGTTTGCCAGCAACTTGGTCTGTAGAGACCTCTTGGGTAGGACTTCTTTTATTCGTGAGCTCTGAGTTGCAAATATCTTCTTGTACTCAATGACTTGACTTGCTGTGTTCAGAAGTATCTCTAGAGAACAAAACCAGTTCCAGGGGTCTCTTAATGTATTGATTAGTCACAAGCACATAACAGTAGCAAGATAGTCACAAATGTGTGTGTTGATTGTGACAATAATTTCTCATTAGATATTGTTGATTTTTCAGTTTTTCTGAATTAGAAAAAAGGCCAAGAGTGATGCAAAGGAGAAAAAAAATCATCAGTTCAGTGTCATAAATACCTCAACAGCTCTATACTAATATTGCACAAATCTTGTTTCAGCCAGAAAAGTGTAAAAAGTAAACATGTAGTATTCTACAAAAACTGAATTAGATTAAAAAAAATCACATTTAATATTTCAGAATGAGATTAGCGCAGGGAAGAAGACTTTTAAATATGATTATAAGCTAGCTGCTATGGGTTATTTACTTGATTTGGGATGTTGAGAAGAGGAGAATGTGATATTAATCTTTAATATAATTTAAATGTTAGGGAGTTCAAATAGTTATGGCTCTATTGAGTGTGCTGAAGAGTGTAGAAAAAAGTGCTTTATCCAATATGTAAGTCTAAAAACACGCTTGGCATAGGTTACAACCTCTACAATTATTTTTATGAAATACTTGCATAAAAGGAAGCTGAGTTGAAAGACTCTCAGTCATTAGCCTACTGCTGCAGTAGCTGATATCCTCATAAGAGTTATTTTACCACATCTAAAGATTTTTTATATGTATTCTTACTGGTTTATAAAAATCTCTTTTTATTTAGATGCTCGCTGATATAGTGAAAAGTGTGATAAGGTCTCAATTACACGTCTTAGGTCTAGAAGACTGTTATCTGCACATTGTGTTTGTCTACAAACGTAAACCAACCTCATGTTTGCCATTAGTCTAGACATCAACACTTGAGATAATTGGAGCTGTTAACTGTTTCAGTTGGAAGTATAGTTTAAGACTACTTACACTAAGCTGAAAGAGTATTCTGTTGACGACCATGATAAGAACATTGTATTTCCTTCACCGTGTTGATGATTTTGTTTCTTGTGTAGTTGAAGACTCCAATTCCAGAAAAGGAAAAGCTCGACCCTACCAAAACATAGGTGAATGTTTGTTGATAACCTGACTATGATCCACGAACTTACTGAATCTTACTTCAAAGGTCTGGAATTATGGTCAGGCCTGGGCTGTCTCAAATTACAGAACTAAGACGTATACAGCTGTACATATAGAACTTCTTCTGAGTGCAGCTTTTGTCTGCATAGTTTACTTATATATAAAGGACAATTATTCTTCTGAAATCACTTATAGATAAAAAAACCCCAAACAACAGACAAACTGACAGAAATATCCTTTGAGCTGAGTTTTTTATTGGCTGAGATGCCACATCCAGCTCAGTAGATTTCAGAATCTAAGTCATCATCAATATCCACCATATTTAGTTTTTAATCTAGGGTACAACTTCAACCAAACATAGAAAGTTCTGAGAGCTTTATTGATGCTTGCTGAAGTATCGGCATATTAAACAGATATGCCTCCTTCTTCCTTGTTGCTTCAAAACTCAATCAACTCAATCACTCTTCATCTGAAATGTTTCAGCTAAAGGGCCCAATGAGAAGCATCAAGGTGAGAATGGTGAATCCAAAACCAAACAGTGATTTTGAGAAGTTGCTGACACTGTCCGTTTGAGAGACCCATGCAGTTTTAAAGTGCTAGTCTTTGTTTTAAGGTGCTTAAGTTTAGTACTGGTTAACAGAATAAGTTAGGGATTTCAAAACTGTAGTTTAGCTGCAGTTGCCAAATCACTGTGTAAGAGACAGTATCTAGAGTAAAAGCCACAAATTTATCTAGTCAGGGATGCTCATTTAATTATGTATTGACTTGAGCTGGGATGTTCAGCTTGTTCTCAATACTGAATATCACTTTTAACATATAAGGGGCTACTACTATTTCACTGTGGCACAGTTTCTAGCCATCTGATTAGAACACTCTTGGGGAATCAATTTGTTTGAAGCCCTGTAGGCAGAAGAGGGAGTTGACTGTGCTTGTTCTAAATTGAACAGCTTTTCCTGTTCTGGATGCTGTTTTGAGTCAGATCATGTCCACCAGTATGTTTCTGAGAGCCGGACCCAATGAAGTATCTCTGGAAAGTGTGGTAAAGCAATATGTGCATTAAGGAGCTGCATTATTTTGAGTGGGACTGCAGTGGGCATGTATGTAAGGGCATGCCTAGCTGTTCAACACTGACAAAAAATGGAGCACATTTATGGCAAAACCAAGCTTTAGCCACCTGAGGAATTTTATTAGCAAAACCTTAGATGATAAGTAGGTGTCCAGGGTATCTTACACTTGGATTTCAACACCCAAGTTTTGGAAAAGAACAGAAAAGTTCCATTTACATTATTCACTCATTGAGTTTCTGTTCCTGCTTTTAACAAGGTCTTTTGAACGGAGACAAGAGGAAGACTGAGGAATGCCCTTCTTCTGTTTAAGCGACATAACTGTCCAGCAAGTCTTGTGTTACTGGATCTGAAGTATATCAGTGATGCTTGCTCGGGAAGAGGGAGATTTGGAGTTGTAGACCTGGAGTACATGTGTGTTGAGGCTGAAAACAGAAATAGCCTGGAGACAGGAATGATATTTTCATAGCCTTGATTAGCACAATTTTATTTCTTCTACACTACAAAATTTTGCTGGCCAAGAAGACACAGGGTTAGATCATTATTTGTAGATCTAATGGCTAATATTCTGGGCTGCTTTTCACAAAAAGTTTTTACTAGAAAGAGGTACTAAAAGGCAGTTCCTTATTCGAAGTCCTGGTTAAACAAGAACATACTTTGTTCCCACTGTTCAGAATACAGTTAAAATGTGCTGTTCTGTGCTTTCTCAGTGGCGAAACTAAGCAGTTTTCTTTCAGTTCAGCTGAGTGGTCAGCACTCTGTGTAAGTTCTTGCTCATCGCTAACACCTGAGATCTCTCCAGTAGCCAACATGGCTAGTATTTACAACATATTTCCTCAGCAGTTTCTTTATCTTCGCCCAGTGAAGCAAGGGGTCATCACCATCCATGGTGATTTTAATTAGGTTCTTTAAAAGGTACACATTGTGTATGTGCCAGACACAGTGATGTCAAAGTAGTATCTGCTGTTCTAGGAAGAGTAAGACCTGTGATTTTTGTAACTATTGAGAAAGTTCCTGCCCAAATTCCTAGTCAAATTCCCAGCCTAGATGAGCTTTGTCTCCTCAGCCTTCTGTTGTGCCACAGAAGATGCTGTGATGACAGTTAAACACAATTGTCATCTTACAGCGTTGTAAGTTCTTAAACTTGAAGGGACGAGGTCTTGTACCTGGTTTGAAATTTCATGGAAATCAATAACAGTCAACAAGAGAAGGGCTTGATTAGCTCATAGTACCGTGTTCTGCAGAGCAGATGTGTTGCAGCGATCTTGACTGGTTAGCAAATCCTAAGCACTGAGGGCTGCATGTCTGTCTGTGCCCCATTACTGTGGCCCAGCCAAGATGTGATGAAAGTGGGAGCAACATGAGCCATGTCAAGAGTCATCCATGTTACGGTGGCAAATCCTGCATGTCTAGGAAAGATGAAAAACATCGTTTGCTGTTATAAGGGAAGTTAGTTTCAGGCAAGAAACCAAGAGAGAATAAATGAGGGCTGTGTATCTGAAAGGGTAACCGAAAGAGACTGTGTTGTGTCTTCTCATTCTCATGACCATAGCAGTCTCATTTGGTGCAGTCTGAGCAAGGAAATTTTAGAACATTTCTTTCTCTGCTTTCAAATCCTTTACATTCTCATTGACACTTCAGAGAAGTTCTGTACTTTTATTTCTTTTGCAGAGAAACCAATACTAAAATGAAGACCAATGTTCCCTGGGTTATTTTACGTTTCTGAATGTAGTATCTAAAATACTCCACAGAATTTGAATAAAGCTGCTGTTGTCTACGTTGAGGTTGCTATAAAAAAAAAAAAAGCAGAAAGTCTCATGGTGCTGGTATTGGAAGCCTAATTCTGAAATGAATTTAGTAATTTATAAGTAACTATGTAAATAATGCTTAAATTTTTATATGTGATTGAATACCTGAAAATAAATAGACATATCTGATTTTTAAATATCTCTGTAAATACATTGGATGGTGCTCGTTGCAGAACGTCATATATTATACTTAGTATCATCCTCCACACTTATCAGAAGAAACTGAATGCAGGTTCAATGAGATTTAGTGTTTGATGAGTGTTAATTTGGGGAAGGGATTCAAACATTGTCTTTTCAACTAACAGCACTAAGTCATTGTCATTTTTTCTGTCCTATTTAATAAGAGGAAGACAAAAGGCAGGTAGAACTACCTGCAGTGTGAGCAGCAGTCCCTTAATTTTACTTGTATCAGCCCTGGAATTTGTGTTGGAGTGGTAATGAGGAGAGTAAATTGATAGGAATGTGTATATGGTAAAAAATAGGCAGCAATAGAAGAACCAACAAAACAAAACAAAATGCCTTTCTTTTACTAGACTGATATTCATTCAGAATAAGTATAAACTTCTCTACTGGTGACTCGGGTTGATATCAGGTGGTGGTACAAACTTGTGCTGACCAGTTAGAGAAAATTGGCTGCAGCAGTGTTAGTCTCCATGGTGACAGAAGAGCTAACAACAGACCAGCTATTTAAAAGGAAGAATAATGCTTTTTGTTGCTTTTAAAAGAAAGGAATGTCTCTATCACAGTTTTGCATCTCTATTTATTCACCTTTGGAGAACTAAGCATGTGGGACAGCAGTACTTTTATGGTTTTGGTTTTTTTTTTTTTCTTTTCTTTCCTGCATCCCCTGCTCCTCCACATTTTTTCTCAAGACCCTATCTGTCAGTGGCCTGCTTGGTGTACCTGTGGAGCATAGTTCACTATGAGGTTTCAGATCATCAAGTAAAAGACTTGAAATAGTTTCTAATTTGGGGAGGAAGTCCTCTAGAAAAAAATATTTAGGCTGTAACCATATGTTTGTGGAAAAAGTGTGAGATCTTAGCCAGAGTTGTCAAATTTGGGAACCTAAAAATAACTACATAAATCCATCTTGAAGCATGTTAAATATTTGTTAAGTATTTATGTCATGACCTAATACAGCATACTTTCTGCCTTTCCAAGGGTGTTTTGCTAGAAGCAAGGAAGTGAAATGAAAAAACTGTGTGCACAGCTGTTTACCATGACAATAGTAGTTTCGCCTACTGGTGTTCTTCCTTCCCACTTTCTCTTCTTACTCCAGCTCTGGAGAGGAATAGAGATGTTTTAGTCGACATTTCCTAGCCTCACCTAGAAAAAACTCCTGGAATCCATTTCCAAACACCTCAAGGACAAGAAGGTGAGTAGGAGAATTCAGCATGTATTTACAAAGGGGAAATCATGCTTAGCCAACCAAGTAACCTTCTACAATGAGGTGACTGGTTTGATGGACCAGGGAAGAGCAGCTGATGTTGTTTATTTCGATCTGAATAAGGGTTTTGACTCTCTCTCCCATAATAGTCTCATAGACAAGCTGACCAAATACAGGTTGGAAAAATAAATAGTGATCTGCCTTGAAAAGTGGTTAAACAGCTGGGCCCAGAGCGTTGCAATCAGTGGCACGAAATCCAGTTGGAGGCAAGTCACTAGTGGTGACTGGACTACTGGCAGGTGTCGATACTGGGGCCAAGTTATTTAACATCTTCATTAATGACCTGGATGCTGGGATATAGTGCCTCAGGAAATTTGCAAATGATGCAAAATTGATAGGAGCCTGATGCAGGAGAAGGAATGTCTTGCCATTCAGAAGGACCTGGACAGGCTGGAGAAGTGGGCAGAGAGGAACCTGATGAAGCTGAACAAGGGGAAATACCAAATCCTGCATCTGGGGAGAAACAGTCCTCGGCTCTAATATATACTGGGGGGCTGACTGGCTGGAAAACAGCTTTGCAAAGAAGGACATTGGGGTCCTGGTGGACAATGATGTGACCATGAGCAACGCACCTTTGCAGCAAAAGACAACCAACAGTATTCCGGGCTACATGAGGAGAGAGATGATCCTTCCTCTCTACACAGAACTGGTGAGGCCATAGCTGAGTCCAGCTCTGGGCTCCCCAGTAATAGAGATGTGGATTTACAGGAGCAAGTCCTGAAGGAGCAAGTCCAGTTACTTACTGAAAGGACTGGAGCATCTGCCATATGAGGAATAGCTGACAGACCTGGGCTTGTTCAGCCTGGAGAAAAGAAGGCTTGGGGGGATCTCATCAATGTGAATAAATGTGTGATGGGAAGGAATGAAGATGAGGGAGCAAAGCTTTTCTCAGTAGAGCCCAATGACAGGACAGATTTAGAAAATAGGAAATTCCATTTGAACTCAAGAAAACACTTCTAATTTGTGAGGGTGGTCGAATACTGGCACAGATTGTGGAGAGAAGTTATAGAGTCTCCATCTGTGGACACAGGGGTTTTCTGTTAATTGTCTTTCAGCCTTCCCTTGCTCTTCATGTCCCTGGATACGTGAAATAAGTTTTGATGGAGCTTTCAAATCTGTATGAAGTATTTCAGACTCTTGTCAGTAGCGAACTGCCCTGGACTTATCCTGTAGCATTTCCAATGCACAAGGTAATACTGGGCTTATTATTGCATTGCAAAGTGCACGACTGGATGGTGCCACGTGGTGCTGATAGGACTGCTTAGTGACACAGCTTCATCTTGTTCCCACATATTTGCACAAATTACATTTGAGTAGAGCATCATTTCTGGCTGGTGGATTCATAGCCTCTGCCATATGACAACAGTGCAAGCCTGGAAATCGGATGATAAAGTACAGGCCTGGCTCTAAATAGAGGCAAATTAGGCACAGTGCTTATGGTTGAAAAAAAGGAGATTTTATCTAGGTGGGATTGCTGGAAAGTCAGATTGTCAGCTAGTGCTACCATTACTTTCAAGTAATGGATGAATGAGGTGCTATCTTCTGCTGAAGTAGGGAGAGAGATCCTCACAGAAGTTGCTTCAGTTATCCTTTATATTCCTGTGACCGCCTGCTGCTTCTGCCTCTTCTCCTTTCCCTACGACCACTTATCTAAAAGGAGTGGCTCAGTCCTTGCCCAGGTCATGAGGTGCCTTCTTTCATGGCAAAGCTCACGTTATATATATCTCAGAAGCCTTGAGGTGGATCTTGGTAAAAAGAAAATAGCACTCTTGTATCTCAATCTCACTGTCTGTGGCAGTGTCACTATCTATCATATTAATAGCAAAGAGAAATCGTTCTAGCTTCAAAATAATTTTATCTTTATTGTTCTAACTGTGTTAGAAATATCAGTTGGACTTTGAGGACCAGATTTAGAGATGCAGGCCTCAAATACTTCAAGCAAAAATCATTATGAATGAAATTTTCACAACTTTAGTTACAATCCCTGCTCCTAGGTATAAATGATGATCAAAGCAGGACTTTATATGGATGCAGAGCCATACTGTGGCATAACTAACTAGCGCAACCAATTTCTAACACAAGTTCATACTCAAATATTTTCATTCATGATTTTACAGAAGCTTGATGAATTTACAAAATTTTTTCCCTATAGAGGTTAGTTCCCTCTCCACTATTGTGGCAGAAATCTTTTTATCAGTGCGCCACTTATCCTAGTATCATTATTACCTCAAACTTTGGGTATAGCTATATAGCTATAGCTATAGCTAAGATTGTCTCTCCACAGCTAGTAATGAACGACTTGGATGTTTCTCCTTGTTAACTTGTATGCTGGTGTGGAGATCATTCTAAGTATGTAAGAGTTATTTCTAAGTATGTAAGAGTTATGTGCTGAGGTCTGAACACTGCCCTGCCAGTCAGTCTGGTAAATGCTTTGTTTATTAGTTGAGTTAAGCACTGGTGAAATCTTTAGCACGTTCTGTTTATGGTCTAGCCAGGAGATGGCTCTCCTAGCCATGCTCAAGGGATATTTTTGTTTCTA
Source organism: Rissa tridactyla (assembly GCF_028500815.1). Classification (NCBI taxonomy): domain Eukaryota; kingdom Metazoa; phylum Chordata; class Aves; order Charadriiformes; family Laridae; genus Rissa; species Rissa tridactyla. The sequence goes on along the minus strand of NC_071467.1, from coordinate 40,137,111 downwards.
GATTGAGCTAGGGGTCAACTGATAGTCTTAGGAGAGGAATATGAAAACTTGATATTGTAATTAATTATTACATTCATGAATCATGGGTAGTCTTCAGGAAAGGGTGAATACAAATAGAAATTCTTAGAGGAAAATGGGTATATGCTTATAAATCCATTTGGACATGGTCCTCGCTCAGTGAAAATGATTCATGGGTTAAAGATCATGTCCGAGAATCGGTTCCAACTGTCCAAGCACCCTGACAGCTTTTTAACTGGATGGAACAGAAAGGAAAGCTCTGGGAGTTAAACTGAAAAAATAGATGGCTTTAAAAAGTATTTTTTTATACATCTGTAAAGAGAAAACTTCTTACATTTCTGTTTCAGATCTGACTAATAATTTATTAATAGATTGTTTATAAGATAATCTCATTCTTTATTTTTCATTTTTCTGGTTTTAGAAAGGTGTTTTAAGGTGGTGGGTTATGCAGTAGCATTGCATGAAGACTGCAATTTCCTGCAATGGTATCCTGCAATAAGCAGGAAGCTGTTCTACTCTCTAGTAACCTGTCTTGTCATACAGGCTCAGAAACACCGAGAAACAGTAGCGTTCTCTCTGAAGGTGTGTGGGCTGTTTCATCATCTGGTAAAACAGATTTCTTGTTTGGGAGACAGGAGGACAAGCATTAGCCAGAGAAGACCTGTGAAGAATTTAAGAAAATGCCTGAGCCCTTGGGATCTCCTGCGTATCACTGTTTAGGTGATGTGTTACAAGTATGCTGTAGATATCCTGCAGTTTATCATCAGCAACATTCACGAGTCCTATCTAGGCCAGTGCTAGACTATCCTGTCTACTTAGCTACATAGGCATCAACTATGGGAAAATCAAGGAAACTAGTCGAACAAAAGCACCGCAAGTGTCTGCAGCTTCATCATAACAATACTGCAATTAATATTTGAAAAAGGACAGACAAGGACTTTGAGAAGTACTTAGTTGGAGCGCTCACATAAAATGAAGCGCATGTGCAAACATTCATGGTATCAGGATTCTTCTTAGGAATAGAGCTGTCAAAGAGGCGACAGCAGAAATGTGTGCAAGAAGAATGGACAATGTCTCTCTTGCCGTCTCTCTCTGAGTCTGAAGATATTGGCAACGCAGTTTATACCACCTTAATGCTTTTTTGTGGAACAGCTGTGTCCTTCTCTCTCTCAAAGATGCAGTATCAACCTCTCTCTTGAAGGATGGATATTGAAGGCAATTTAATTTTCTTATTTTGAGTATCCAGTTCTAATTTCTGATGTACCTACAGTCGTTTTCACATTTTAAAGATATCCAAAGTTAAAATTTCATGAATGCATCTATAGGCTAGTATATTTATTAGGTCAGTTTTCCATTTTAAGGACACTGGCATAAAAGGAACAAGGAAAGAATGTAGAGAAGTAAAACAGAATGGCAAAACTGCCATGACTTTGATATAAACTGACTCGTGTTCTCAGAGCAGCATCATAGTTAAATAAACATTTTAGTAATATTGCTTTTTTTTTGTTTCTGTCATCACTTTATTCTTCTTGATGTGTCAGGCACAGTCAGAGCAAATTTCTGTACAAACTCATGTTAACCTAAGAGTTCTTACCATCACACACACACTGTACTGGAGTCCATGAGTTTGCTTTTGCTACCACGTGAAGGGCAAGAATCCGATAGCCGAATGAGCAAGAACATATTCTTCTTTCAGGCACATTACAGATTTTGGAAAGTAGCTGGTGTCCAGCTGTGTTCATCCTCTCCATAGCCTTGCGTTTGAAATCATTATTTGCTTGTGTTATAATTGATGCGGTTTTCTGTATTATTTATCAGCCATAAGATTTTATGTATCCAGCTAACTTGACACTAGAATCTTATTTGTTTTCTGTTGTTGTTGGTGATTACCATGAAGACTGACAGTAACAGTGGCTTAGAGCTCTAATTATCCTGGTTTTAGAGATTCAAAAAAAATATTTGAAACAACTTTAATAAAAAAGAGTGAATTAACTTTTTCTGCAAAATATAACCTTTCCAATTATAGTGGACAAATAATTTGCTTAGATAATATGAGAAACTCCAATACTTTTGTATAGCTTTAGTAACAAATAGAAGCAATACTGAAGAAAGTACAAATAGTTTTCTTAATGAAAAACACCATGCGATGACAGATTTATTTCAACTCTTTGACTGTTTCATGGCTTGACAGATTATTCATCAAAATTGACAGTTGGAATAGAGAGCGGTTTGGAGGAAAAATGTAATCGTTCTTGAAAAACCACAGACATTGTTGTCATGATAAATCAGACGTATAGTAGGTTCAGAAACCCATCGAAAAATGAGCATTTATTGTCTGTACATGATATGTCAGGAACTTATGCATTCACAAAGAGTGTACTTCGCCTCTCTGAGAACAAAGTCCAGCTGAGAACTTTCATCTAGTTTAATTTTCAAGTTTGACTTTTCTTCCCAGAAGACCTTGTCTCTCTATGAGTCTCTACTCGAGCCAGCAGAACTTGAAAAAGTATTTTCAAAGCGTCTGTCTGACCAAGATTACTTTCTTATATCTCTACAAATATATTTAATGAACTGCTTCTGTGTCAAAAGAAGATGATGCCATGCCTTTTAATTTGGTGACCCAGAAAACTCTGTGATGTTGATGTGACCCAAGGGCTCGGGCATTAAAATTAATCTGTGACAGACACTGCATATTAACATGATACTTGATGCCTTGTTTTAGACTTTATATTTTTCATGCTGTCTCTGATCCTTTCTGGAGGGCAGAGTTCTTGGCTGAGAACAGCACCCTTAAAGCAAACGCAAACATGCGGCATGCATGTTGCAAACCTAGGCAAAATTGCTTTTATTTCTGTAAAAGTGCATACTTCCCGTTGCTGGAATTACAGAATGGCTAATTCTAAAGGTGGATGAGTGTCAACTTTAGATGATTGACCGCTTCCTGAAGTTTAAAGCGTTTAATGAGACACAGGTACGCAGGGGGCTTGTTGCTTGCAAGCTTTCCTTTTAAAAGCATTTATCACATTATTACAAAGTGAGACTTTCAAGTATCATCTACTTAAACTGGCCTCCAATTCAATTTACAATTGTTGTCTTTGGTTTCTTACCTCTGCCTGCCTCAACATCTGCATTTAGGAATAGCTGCCTTTCTTTCCTCTTATGTACTGTAGACCTACACGATGGATGAGATAAACAAATGTGAACAGAATCTACCCATTGCTAGTAGGAGCAACACAGGATTTTACTTCTCATTTGGCAGCCTGTGTGAACTTAATGTGCATGAGCCAGTCCCTTCTTTGGTTTTGGTTTTGTTTTGTTTTTTTCCTTATGCTAGCAGTTCTCTCACCCAGCAGTAAGCTAGTTCAGCTTACTGATAAGGCATAAAATTCATGCCACATAATGAAAAATAAAATCCCTTAGTTTGATGCCAGCTCACTGGTCTGGGTGGACGCACAATATGTCAGACCATCAACAGATCACACACAAGAAAAGGACATTGTGGTGTAGATACTTGCGCACTCACATCCTAAAGCTAGTCCTGCGTGATAACCCTGTCTTCAGAGTCATGATGGTTGTGGCATTAGTTGTGAGTCATCACCTCTCAGCAATTGTGTAAGTAATGGCTTGGTTATTGAAGTGGCAGGGGGATTTATGGTGCTATCTTTACATGAAGAAGTTTGAAGTGGTAGTGGAGAAGGTCTTGATACTGACCCTTTGGGATTCCAAATGCTGTAAAACTATGTGCTGGCCTTCTTTTTGTATTGATTTTGTCTGTGCAGACAAGCAGTAGATTGGCGTGCTACGTGCACATAGACTACAGATAATCAGTTGTTCTAACAGGTCCCATGTGCAGTGGTCAAGCTCCTGTACCCTGCGAAGGCAACAGAGATATTGGTCTCTAATCTTTACTGATGCCTTAGGCTTTGGCAACTCATGATCTAGTAGGATTTGTGATGGCCATGTGTTATGGTTTGAGAAAACCCATAACAATTTATTGTCGTTTAGACAATTATTCTATCACCCAATGACCCCTCCTTACCTGGGAAGGGAAATTGGGGAAAACAAGGAAATGCGAGGGTCAAAATATACATAGATTTAATAGGATAAGACTAAATAATTATCAATAATACTAAAGAATCACTATTGATCCCAATACTAATATAAAATAGACAAGGATTATACTCAGCCAATTCTATCAGCAGAAGCTGTGCACTCCCAGCAGTGGACAGTAAATGTTGGACACTGCGAGCACTGTGGCTTTGGAAGGAAGGGAAGGGCTCTGGGGTCTGGCACTGGGGCAAGAAGTTCTCTGGACCGCTGCCATCGAGGGGGAGACAGACTATGCAGCAAACTTTCTAATTTATATCATATGTGACGGTCATGGTGTGAAATAATCCTGTTGACCAACCTGGGTCAAGTGCCCAGGCCTCGCTCCTCCTCACCCCTGCACCTGGCAAGGCTCGAAAATACTGAGACCTTGAATCCCACACAGCCTAACTGGCTATAAAGTAAACACTTGCACAACTTCAGACACTAGAGTCTTCTAAAAGTGCAGTTTTCCCCAGCATTAAAAGAGAAATTAGTCCTGTGTTGCTCAACCCAGGACACCATGTAAAAAGACAGAGTTAGGTGGCATACTGTCAGGCTATTGTGTGCTATGTTATTGCATATGAAATTGGAGTTTAACCATTGCACATAATGGCCTAGTGAAAGTCAGTCCCAACATTGCTTGTTATTTCTGCTGTTTCTTATTAAAACATGTGTAAAGAAACTACTATGTTAAATGATAATAGCAAATTTTATTTTTTATTTTGGGAGTGTTAGCTTTATTTATTTTGTCAGCAATTCCCTTTTATTCTTAAAAAAAAAAAGTCTTCTTGTGAAAGAATTTAAGGATTTTTGTTAATTTTTACCATCGCAGAGGATGTCTGGAGGAGTAGTTTCAAGATGAAAATTCACAGTGGCTCTAGTTTTGGTAGTTAAACCCAAAATACAGCTGAGTCATCACATTTTTACTCAGTTGTCCCATATAAAGTCATCCTGAGAAATGCTGGTTTGGGATACATAGAATATTTTTTAAATAAAATAGTGGTGTCTTAACTGTATGTTATTTGTGTGTGGAAAGGACTGGTCACTCAAAATGGTAGAAACAGCATTCTAGTTATTTAGATTATGTAGGTCTTCTGATTTGAAGCATAAGCTATATCATAACATTGTCAACCTGCGACAAAAGAGCTACTTGTTGAACAAAGTTCCGGTACGGATGAGTACTGAGAAACCAGAGCGTGCAGTACAGACTGGCGACATGATTTAGTAACAGAAAAGAAAAATGGTCTGAGAACACCTGGGGCATGTAACAGTGCTACAGTTTTATGGAGACCTGATAGACCCGACATCTGGGAAGGTGTATACAAAGTACATATAATACACTGGAAGCTTTTCTCACTGTGTGTCCTGGATAAAGGCAGAGGGATGGTCTGGAGCCAAGCACTTGTTAAAACAAAAGGGTTTGAGCTTCTTTCCTCCATCCTAGACTATTCTGAAGAAAAAAAAAAAAAAAGGCATTTTGGTAGACCTTTTTTTACATTGGCCTATGGTGTCAGCTGGACACAAGGAGGGTACCAGCCTAGGCGCTGGGGTCAAAGGTGGAGTGGTTGCAGCTCCTATTGTGCCATGTCCCAGGTTCTATAGGCACAGCTGAAGTGGGTGAGATGTATGTAGTCTTGGTCACTCACACCTTGGAAGTAAACTCAGTGTGTAGCTGGTGGCTGCACACTGGGAGAGTGATATGTGGCCATCTCATAACCCACACTTTCAAATTTTGTTTCAGCATTGTGTGAACTTGTGAGGAATGTGGCTCAGGGGCCTTAGAGGTGCCTTTCGATTATCATCTTTGTGCAGTAATGATCCATATTCCCTTATATGGCACTATCACTTGTTTCCTTTTTATGCAAGTGAAATATATTTTCATAATTTAACCTTTCATGTCATTGTTTCCAGGACCCATTAAAACTGTGAACTGTAAATCCATAATGCATAAAGATGACATTGGTTTTTAAATGAGAAAAACAGCTTATTTTTGGAATGGAGAGCCTAATAACTTAGAGAATTAAGTGAACAAATCAGGCACTGGAAAGCTGAGATGGCAACATCAAACAATATAATGAACAGAGCAATCATTCTAGGAACAACAGAAGCACAGATAAGAGTGAAGTTTATCTTCGCCCTTAGGGAAGCACTATGAAACAAAATACAGGATTGCCTGTTTTCATTAGTGAGTTTAAAAAAAAAACAGAACCAAAACACCTTACCAGTTATGGGAAAGAAAATTTGTTCTGCGTTTTAGATTAAATTTCCCCAGGCCAGAAAAATATATAATGTATATTAAAGTCATTACTTAGCGAATTTTTTCTCTGCCCAGTCTTTATTTACTTTTGTTAAAATGATGAGATTGTAACACTGAGCTTTGATCAGTAGATTCTGCGTCTGTTTGCTGTGTCTCCAGAGTTACATGCCAGAAGAAACTTTGGGGTTGAAAGGCTCTATTACTTGATGAGTTAGGTAGATGGAATGATGGATTTAATGTCCAAATCACTGAGAATCTGCAGAATCAGGTACAGTCACGTTTTAATGCAGAAAAACTGTGTAAAGATGACTTTTGAAAAAAATCCTCCAAAACCTACATTTCAGACTTAAATCACAGGTTTGAATTTTCTTGGGTCCAAACTAAAGTAACAGTTTACACAAACCTCTACAAAATAAGCCGTATTCATTCAAGTATTGGTACATCGCACTTTTGTCTTTCTGACTGTTAACACATAAGCTCACCTACCTGTGGTCTAGTGCCGCTAGTGAGCTACAGCAGGTATCTCAGTAGTAGACCATGTCTAAACATCATAATTAAATCAGCATTAAACAGGCGAGCAGGCTCCTGAAAGTGCTTCTCTGGCTATGTTCCAACAATCATAACTCAGGAGAGTGGTTTTCTCTAAGTTGAATTTGATCTAATTTACTTTTATTAATTATTATACAATTAGTACATGAAGAAATGCTAAGTCCTTGCCTTAAGCCTCTCCCAGTCAGAAGGCCTGACCAGTTCTTACTCGCATTAATGGAAAGGCTACCACTGGTTTTGATTAAATTTATTTTGAATTTTAAGATACTATTTCTGGGATTATTGGAATGAAGAAATGGTAAAATGGAGAGCTGGCGGGCTGCTCAGGCTTCTTAAGAGGCAAGAGGATGGGAGTGCCAAGAGCAAACAAATGGTGTCGGTGAGACATGGTTCTTCAGTGCCAAGTTCAGGAAGGCCTGTCATTTTTATCAGTAGGTTTCCTGATACTGATCCCGCTGCTAATATTGTTTTCTCCCTTGAGTTTTGAAACATGGCCAGACTGATATTAGATAACTTCATCTTCTGCCTTCATCTTTTATCTTTGTACTAGATAACAACAATCTTCATTATCTTCCTGCACATAATTACTTACAAGAAAAGCACATTTGACTCCCTAGAATCATTCTCGTGATTCTCCTGTTTTCATGTTTCACCTTCTTTTTTTCTGTAGCTATTACCTGAGGCAGTAAACCCTTTGGTGCTGAGATCCTCTTTTGCTTTATGCCTGTAAGTGCTACCATTCCGGTAGACTGAAGGGAGCCTGACTTTCATCTGCACCTGCAAAAGGTGCAATAAGAGCACACTTTTTCAAATCCTTGCCAGGGAGTCAGTGAGAGCTGGAGATGGTAGAGTGTATCCAGGACACTATCCATGAATATTTTCATAAATAGAAACAGCAAAATCCATTCAATGAGTTTCCAAATCCCACACTCAGTCGATGTTCATAAATTTTTGAATGGATGAAGAGTCATTTGAATTTATTAAAATATTAATGAGCATTGACTAAGTTAACATGAAAGTATGGGGAACATTTCATAAATGAAGAGGCACTCATTTATACGTGAATACTAATTTGCTTATCCAGTAATGCATCACTGCTTGAACATGTAAGAAGTACAATTAGTCACCATGTCAGGAGACACAATACTATTATTTTAATGAGCAATACAAACGTACAAATAGCAAATGCGAAGAACATAGTGAGAAATAAGACGTAAATGTAATAACATGATATAAGCATCTGTAATATTTTCACATAAAGGGTGCACTGAACTATTTTGTTTTAGGAAAGAATTTTGTAAAATTATATATATCCTTTAGAGACAGAAAAAAAAGCAGCTGAATTTAATAAATTTTACTTTTAAATAATCTTCTTTAATATTCCCCCCCCAAAAAGGAGCATTACCAGGACTATGGCATTAAATGAATCCAATGAGGAAAAAGTTTAGGGAGATTTTATTGTTAAAAAAAACCCCAAAATTTCAGAAATTACTGTCTTCATACTAAAAAATTTGGACTAGTAACAAACTGAGTTTGTTACTGATTAACAAAGAGAGAAAGTGTTGCTCAGTACCATCTGACACATTTATGGTAGTCCTGATTCTCCAATTGTTATTCTCCTGTTACAGTGAAAGTTTCAAATGATATTGTTGACTCCAGATTTTACACTTCCTTATGAATACTGTAAACAAAAATTTTCATTTTCACTGACGCTTATGCTCCTCTTCCTCTGTTCCTATAAACTCAAAGACCGTTTGTGAACTTTATATGTGTGGGGTTTGTTTTGTTTTGTTTTGTTTTGTTTTGTTTTTTGCCTTGCCCCTGTTGTACCTTCTTGATTGAATGTTGAGTTAGATCCTGAGAGTATAGAAAAACAGGGAGCAGGGTGGGAAACTCCCTTTCTGAAAGGTGTGTAAGTTCTTAAGCATTTACAAGACTGAGCTTTTCTTCATTTGGGAAAACTTAATTATCCTTTTATTGATTCACTGGAGCATTTTGGTGTAGCTACTTGTAACCAACAGGGCTCAGAAGATCAAAAAATTAAAATTTTACATTTCTATGACATTTTTAGATGATTAAAAGTACTTAATATTCTTCGGGTCATTAGTAAAAACCCAACAAAACCAAACACAAACAAACCTGCCTCCCCCCAAAACCAGGCAGCCAGGCAAAACAAAGCAAAGCGTTATAGTTATCTGCATTTGGAAGAAAACCTAAGGCTTAGTGACCTCATCTTCATTTCAGGTTCACGTCTAACCAATATGGATGGGAGATACTGCCGCTGAATACTTCTGAAAATTAGACCATGTGTTAGTATCAAAATTGGAGTTTAATGAAGAGACTCTTTTAATGTGTTAAGTATTCTCTAAGAATTTTTTTTTGGAGTGTTTCTTCTACTTTGCATGCTTCATCAGAGGTCTTAGAGAAAGGAGCATGTCCTTCCCCTTTACAACTACCAGTGTAGTTGCAAAAGCACATAGTGGAGATATGGGTCTCAAATAATACCTACCCACTGAACCAGGAGAAAGTTTGAAGCATCCACTTGAGTTACTACCACAGAGAGTTCTCTATTTTTGTATCAATAATTAAAGACTGGCTAAAGCAAGAAACCAGGACAGGGATCTCCAACATCCCATAGACAGTAGGACCTCACTTTCTCACTGTCTTCAGCTGGAGCATTTTCATTTTACTCTTAAAGCGTGTGAGACAGGCATCACGGTCCAGGCACTATCATGCTTAACAGGCACGTGGGTACATCAGGCTCACATTCCTACCCCGATGAATAGTTCGTTAGTTATACAAGGTGGAACAGATCATCCCACCACAATAACCAAAAACCTGATGGTAAATACGTGCCCTTGGGCCTTGAAAACCAGTTGAACAGTTTGTAGCCTGTGTTAGGCAAAATTTCATGTTCAGGAGGACTAATTTTAATGTTGATCATAATGGCTGTATGGGGTAATTTGTCTCTAAGCCTGCTGTGGACATGGCTGGGAAAAAACCCTTAACAAAACCGAATTCATGTTTTTGCAGAGAGTTTAATTTTCATCAGATTGGCTTCTTTCTGGAAAAATGTATTCCTGGAAACCCTTCTGAAAGCAAGTACTGGACACTTACTGGCACGAATCCCGCAGGAATTGAAATTTGTGAAGTAGGCTGGGTTTTATACCAGCCTCGCCAGGCAGAGGAGAGAGAGAGTTACACCTCCTGTGGTGTTTGTGGATAACTTAGTAATAATAGATGGATTTTTGACTGAGGAGCACTCTGCGAAGGTTTAGTAGGTGGTGAGATGTGACCCCAGCCAGTGACACTAACTATAATTGCTTCACGTTCACCTTGCGTTGCCCCACATTGCAGGTGGATTGTTATCTCCTTGGGGCAGTGATTACCTTTTCACAATATGTATGTTTTGTTTTATACCGAAGGGCTAAGCAAGCCCTGGTGGTGTCTTTTACATGCACCTGCAAAATAAATAATTCAGCCCCAACAGTAAAAAGTATTTTCTGCTGGGACTATTTGCTGGTGATATGAGAAACCTCGTTACAGAAATGCCGGGGGAGCTGTTCTGTTTTGCCTCTGCCCGCGCATCTTTCCTCTCTCCTGTTCGTTAGGAGCACGGCTCTCGTCTCAGAGGCGCAGAGTGACTTGCTGATATTTGTACAATGGGCCAGGGAGAAGACATGAGAAGTAAAAAGTAGGTTTCTCTGTTCCCAAGGCATTGCCTTTACAATGCTTATCTCTCCTCATCTCTTCTCTCCTTTTTCCTCCATTAGGTACTCTTTCCCTCATGCGGCTTAGCTCAGCTGACCTTTTTCCTCTCCTGTTTCACGGGCATCTATTAAAACTGAAAAGGAGGCACAGAAATATCTGAACTCCTTCTGTTTTGACATCATGTTTCTGGTCATGGGATTTTGAGAAGTGAATAGACGGTTCTTTTTCCATACAAAAGGTATAGTGATTTCCTACTTTCAAGTATGACTCACATTGTAGAGTCAGGATGGCTTACTATTCGGAGTGTTTCCATTTCTCTGTTTACCATTTTATTATTTTTCTCCTTCCTTCTTTGTGTTTTGCTTTAGATTTTTCTTAAAGGCCTAACTTTATTATTTTGTCGTTTCTCCAGGTTTCACTGTCATGTAAAAATAATAATATTCATCCCTCTGTACCTTAGTTGCTGTTGGGGCTTTCAGGTGGGTTGGGTGAAGAAATCAACAGTCTGTAGTTATTTAACATATTCGTAACTGAAAAAAATGGTCAAAAAAGACAAGCCTACACTTTACAGATACGCTCTTCATTAGATATGATCATAAGTAAAACCCAACTCCACTCTAAAATTTACTTTAATCAGGGCAGAGGTCAAATTATCTTCTGATTTGTTACAGCCCCTTTCCCCCAAATGTTCACCTCAGAACAGGCACAGGATTTCACGCTGCTCAGTTGCTAAGAGGGAGAGCTTGTAAGGCTGTGTGCAACAGCATCATGTGGGAAATTGCTCCAAAATTTTCACTTCAGAGTTTCAATTCAAAACATTTTGAAGTTCTCTTAGTTTGCTCCTCCTTTCCCAGACTAGCTAAACGTGACTTTGCTGTCCTGCTAACAGCTGGCTTCAGGATGCTACGTTCATAGCAAGTTGTTATGGTAAGTCAAGTACATTATTGAATATTTGACCTGAAGTCTTCTATGTTGTCAGTCTTTGCCATGCATTGCTTGCAGTGTTTGTATCACAGGAGGGTTCTTCAGTATTTAGCCAGCACGATAGACAAGGATAAAAAGTGATATATACAGAGCTGTATCAGAGGAAAATGCAAGGATTTGGTATTTTATTTCACTAACCACGTGAAAAGTCAGATACTGTAGTGACAGTACAGTCAAAATGTCTAACCCTGTACTATTCTGGGACAAGGTTCCTTTTGGCAACAGTGTACAGCTTCCCTTTAAATAGCAGGAATTTCCAAATATTGAGAAGAAGACTTAAAGAACTTAGAGAAGTGGGAGAGTGCGTTTTAGAGTTTTTTATGCAAGAGATGATTGTGTTTATAATCAAAACTGTGAAGCACCGCTCATTTGTTATGTGAAGACAGGTTTATTTTTGTTCTGTCGTTATGAATGATAGATGTAAATTGGATGCAGTCTGATATCTTGATTTTTCTTTTCACATGAAAAAGAAAATTAAAATTTTAATATAATTTGCACAATGAGTAATAAGGTGACATGAGAAGCAGAGACCAAAGAACTGCCATATGAAAGGAAATTTTATTTAGTCAGGTTATGATCTAATTTTGCATCTAATCAATAAAGACAAAATCCCCGAGGATAGGCAAAAAGCTAGAGCAAAAAAGAAATTCCTTATACACAAAAATCTGTTTTAGCCAGGAGACAGTTGGAATAACACCCAATTGTATATCCATATTATCAAAAGCTTTCAGTTCTGCATTTGTTCAAGGTACAGTGTATGTGTTCAAAATCAGAACTGATTTATTTTAACATTTCAAACATTTGGGCATAAATGGATAAATATGAACAAGGCCATCGGTGCTAGAGACCGTACCATGCCGGGAGTGACTGGAGGTCACGGCTACCCTGTCTGGAGATATTCTGCCTGCAGGTGACATATAGCAGGAAGAGCATCCATGGGAGTAACGAGGAAGTGCACGTACAGAGCATAATACCTACTTAAACTGCGGAAAATACTTCTCCTGACTTCACGGCCCATTCGGTATGTTGAGTGGGTGGGGAAGGCAGAAGGGAAAATGATGAATTTCATGTTACTGTCCCCTTGGACATCCATGCCTCCTGTAGCAAGAGGTGCTCTCTCCCCTGGGCCCAGATCTCTCCTACCTTTTCCCCTTCACCTTTACAAAAATTATTTTTGCAAGTGTCTGGCCAAAAGTGGAGGAGAGGAAAGGTTCCTGTATGGTAACCTCGCTGCGCTCAAGGCACAGGGCCAGCCTGCTGTTGGCCCTGGCTGTGCCCGAGGTGCCCTGCGCCTGCTCTGCCCCAGTGGAGACTCAGTTTCTGCTCTGTGCAGCCGAGCACCTGCCTTTGCTTTTTACTCCGTTGAACTCTTTGAGACTGGCCTTGGCTTCTAATGAGTTTATATGTGAATTCTCTGTATGAGCTTTTAGATATCACGCAATATACTGGGACCTCAGCAACAGCTTCTGGATGCTAACTTAAGGAGCTAATTATCATGGCGACTGAGTCTTTCTCAGATGTCACTGTATGTGTTTGCTCTGTACAAGCAGACAAATGAAATTCTTAACCTGAGCTATTCAAATTCTAAATGGAAACACAGAGAGGGAGGACGTAGTGCAAAGACTGAGGAAGTGTTTGTCTCAGAATTTAATATGTGCTATTTGTTTTCTTCTTCATGGGGCATCATGAAAGAATTAGTCTTCAAGAGAGACTGGCGTATGAAAAGACCAGTGAATCAGGATGACGAGTAAGGTAGAATGAACAAGAGGAACTGACAAAGAAGGAGAAAAACTTGTTGAGGCTTATTACATTGGCAGGGTTTATTAGTGAAGGGGAGGTAGAGGATGAAATATGATGGGCTCTGATATTCATCCTGTAATTTAGTGTGTGCATGTGCACTACTGTGTTTTCTTCTTCCCCACGTTATGCATAATTCAGATATTCCATTCCATGCTGATAAGGATTCAGATTTATAACAGTTTTAATTTCTAATCTGCTGCTGGTGCCTATTATGTCTCTATATTATGACCATATATTATGCCTATTATGAAAAGCCCTTTCTCTTGAAGCCTGCGTGTGGCTGTTCATGGTGTGTATGCAGAACATCTCTTGATATGATTAGGAAATCGGGTTTCCAGCTCCTGACTAAAACCATCTGGAACATTCTGACACTTAATGCTTTAAAATTCAGCACTTAAACTTATTGTAGCGTATGACCCTGAAAACTTTAAATGACCAAGTAAGTATTTACTGCAACACCATCAGGTAATGGGTAGAAATTGGCTGAATGGCTTGTTTCACCATTTGCTAGTATAACTAGCTCTATTTAACATTGGGAGCAAGAGTAAAAGAATATTCTATTATTGATATTCAGATTATCAAACGTTACTGTACAATTTTGATTCCTCCTGTCTCCGCAGTCCTATCCTTTGAAACCTTAGGGTCCTATTTTTCTTATTTCTTTGGACAGTAGGCAGTATCTCCCCTGGCTTTACTGAGGGCACCATGTGAACAACATTCATGTTCATAAAATTAAGAGGGAATCCTGGGTGTGTAATGTGAACTAGGGAGGTTAACAGAAGAACTTTAGATGGGCGTGCATTTATTTAAGCACAAATGTTGCAGCCCTCTCTGAAAAACTACCTTCAAACATTGATAGAAAATTAAAGTTTTTCACGATCTCATGGGATAATGATTATAATTTGTTCTGTACCTGGTTTAAAATGATAAGGAAATAGACTTTTTAACACAACCATTGTAAATTAAATGAAGTATATATGAAGTTCAAAAACTCAAATGTATTATTACTCTGACAGACTCAGGAATCCTGATGGAATTCAATACAACTATATGCAATTTAAGGAATTTAAAATATTGAATGTAAAACTACAAAGACATAAAGGAATAATTTGTTTAAGCTGTCAGTCAGAGTAGAAATACATGTTGTACAAATTTTTCCATTTGTCATAACTGAAGGAAAAGAGATGTCAAGGCACGCTTTTGGAAACATGTTTTATTTTAGGGGCAGGATAAATGAGTGATGATTCACGCAGTTGGTAATGAAAAAGAGAATCTTTCAATTCAAAGTCCTTCATTTAAATCCCAGTCCAGGTTGCTGTAGTTCTATCACCTGAAGACTGCTGGGGATCTTTTTATCCTGATGATAAAAACCAGCATGAGGTACTTTAAACCGGAAGATAAGCACGTGGATAGATGTAGAGACTTCTGATGTCCTGCAGTAAGTTAGAACTCTTTGAGTATCGCAGTGCTGCCTCTCTGATACATATTCTGTTTGTCCAGCCTTTTTTGTGTCTAGATTTCTACATCATAATCTTTTTCACGGTCACTGTGAGACTGGAGGTCATCCATAAATGTGAATTATTAGTACCATGAGAGGGAGCGTATATCCAGTACTTACTGCAGGTCATTTAGAGTCAAACGCTTTGTTACATGGACTTGCTTCTTTTCCTTTCTCAGGCATGGTATAAAGAAGATTGTCACAAGCAAAAATCATGTTTCTTTTCAGTCATCTAAGGTTTGAATTCGTGGGTTTGAAGCTTCCCAAAAGTCCAGCTGACTGAAGGAATGCCAAAGCTCTATTCCTTTAATCGACAACTAAAGCTTACAGTTTGCTAAGAATGTTTCTGGTCTCATGATCTGCTGCTTTAGTCAACTTGCTGTATTCTGATTTCTTTCCATGTTAGACTGGAAACATTAACAAATGGGGAAGGCATAAAATATTTAAAGCCTATAAGGCACTGCAAACATCAAAATGATCTATTCCACATGTGTGGCATTACACCAAGTCTTTTAGGGCAGCATTTGCAGCTTGTTAGCTATAGCTAGAATTGCTGTTTTGTTATATTTCACTGAAGTCCATCGCAAAAGTAAAAATAACCTTTGGAATATACTTTACAATCCCAGTCTTCCACTCTCACTTGCTTTTGGGTAATGCACATTGGATTCCAAAAGAGAGAGTAAGAGATTTACTGCATTGCCTAATGAGTGACTGAAAATGATTGAACTGGAAGTAAACCTTGGAAGAGCTCTAAATCCCTCCACTCATTTGGCTCTTGCTGTTTCTGTATCTTGCTGAGCTGTTTGTATGAGCTGAAATATTTTTATTTAACTGAAGATGAGAGTAAGTCAACCTAAGGTTATAAAGCTTACGTTTGGGCCTGAAGGAAACTCATTAATGTCCACAGCGTGTGGTCCTCTCGTACTAGGACTGCCGCCTGTCATCAGCTTAGCCTGAAAGCTGTGACTAAAAGAAACGTGTGGGAGGGTACCTATATAAATTGCAGAAGAAAAAGAGTATTCCTGTCCCTAGGGGAAGAGTGGAGAATATCTGAATCAAAATGTCTTTTAAGCTTCCTCCACCCACTGTCCAGTTAAAGCATATTTAGGATTTTGTAGCTTTTTATTTTCCTTATCTGCAGTCTCTTCCTGTGCTATATCTTTGGGCAAAGTTGCCTGAAGTTCAGAAAGCAGAAAAAAGTAGTGGCTTAAAGTGTATAGAAACCTAATAATGAAAAATGAAGAATTAAACAGGATTGTAATAAGCCCCACCAAGCTGGGGAAGTCCCCTATTAATAACTCAGAAGAGCAAGGGATTCAATAAATGAATCAAAATATGTGTCCTGTGTCATTGCTAATAACACTCTGCTTGAAGGAAGGCTTTTTGTAATAGAAAGTATTGTTAATAAAGGAATGCTCTTCACGGCCATTGGGATTTTTTTTCTTAATAACAATGATGCCAGTTGGCACTGGATTTCCTAGGAAATTTTCTACATTTCTAATGAAGTAATGTATTGAAGGTACTGCAGGGATGAACACACTCAGGTTTTTGTTGCTATTGTTTTTTCAATTACTCTCTTCACTGCAAAAGGTCAAAGGCTAAATAGTTGACTTGACAGAATCTCCTGTGGGTCCACAGTGGAAGTTCCAGCTTATTTCTTACCAGAAATGAGTCCAGGGAGCCTCTTAGCACAGCTGTAGATTGCACGTGTGGAGGTGCAGCACACAAAGAGCATGTTGTTACCATCTCAGCATATGAGGTTGCATGGGTGAGGTTTCTTCCACCCATTTCACAGAAGGTTCAGCTGCTAGGTCACGCTTTCAACTGGTGTATAGCCATAGTGCTCCAGTCATGTTGTGTCGGTAGAATTACAGGTGCCAGCTGAGGTTTTTGCGTTCTTAGCATCCGTACGTGTGTCAGCAGAGGGCTGATAGATCTACAGGCCCCAGCTGGAGTGTCCGGTCCATTATTACTGGGAGCTTGATGGTACTGCAGTGGTTCTCATAGACATCTCAGAGCGTGTCATGGTTTGGGCCAAACTGATCACTGAAGTGAGTGACAGCTGATCTCCTCCAGCTTCATCCCTAGCATTACTCCACTGTCCTGCAAAGTGTTTTGCCTCCTTTCAGTCACACAAAGAAACTTACTCTGTCACTGTTACAGGTGTAACCTGATGTGTCCTCCTGTTCCTTTAACATAGGTCCTAACTAGGGGCATTGGAAACTTCCACAGAAGTTTTGGTGTAATGGTAGGTTGCCGACCTACCAAAATTGAGGTGGGACTGTATGTCCTGAGTGACACCACTATCATCATACTTTTTTACCACCAGTAGTAGAATTTTTTTGTGAAATTAAATTAAGATTGAAAATCTTTTCTTTCTTCTTAAAATTAGTCTTTAGTCCTATATGGTGGTGGACAGGAATGGCTGTTCCTGGCATCTTGACCCTTTCTACTCTTAAAGAGCGTACTGTCTTCTGATTTCATTGCTATCTGAGGAGATACGGACTGATCAAACATAAGAACTGAAAGGAAGGCAGCCACAGTCAGTCCTTTTGTTTCTTAAAAGGCCTGTTCCCAGAATTTCTAGTTCACTGGAAAATTTTTTGACAAAAAAAGGTTCAATTTGGACTGAAAAAAAATTCTGAACAAATATAAATGTTTTGTGAAAAAGCAATCCTGCATTTTAGCCAGCATTGGTCTGAGTAGATACCCCTCTCTTTCATGATATAATCACTTGAATCTCATATTTTTATACATTGCATGTAAAAGTAAAACCCTCAGTTGAGTTGACTTCAGCGATATTGCAGAAGGTACAAATCAAAGCACATTGTGCCTACTTGAGAACTTCGTTTTAAATCATTCATTCACTTTACTGAATACTGCAGTTGAAGCAGAAAAGGAGAAGAAAGCTGCTGTTGTCTTCTGCATTCTTTTATTTTGAGAGTATGAACTGGATGTTAATCTCTGGCACAGAAACATCTGAATATTTAAACAGAAGAAAAGGATGCTTAGACACTTTTCTGATGAAGATTTTTTTGCTTTTATTTTTCTGTTCTGTTTAATTGCATTGCTCCTTGCAAGGAAATTTTCCTTTGAGTTTCTTTCATATGGCATAGAAGAAGAATGAGCATGACAGTTTATTAACTTTACAACGTTTCTTGGCCTGGTTTTCAAATATGAAGAGGAGAGAATTTTTATCGTGTAATTTAACTGCCATTATTTTTAGACTCATCTGAGTGTGAGGTACAATATGCCTAGTTAAGTGCCTTCATATTTCAACATCATATAATCAACAGCCCCCTTTGTGATAATTATTTAGGATGAGATTCTTCCATGTTAGTCACGTTGAGTTGTATGTTGCTGAAAAGTTGCCCCATTCAAGGGAACTGAGTAAGGGGTACTATTGAAATGAGTAAGATATTACTTAATATGAGAAAAGGAACTTAATCCAACGCAAAATAATTTTGGAGTGAGTCATTAGGACAGAATCACAGAATCACAGTCTTATGCCAATAGCTTGTTAAGAAGATGTATTTGCCAGCAGATCATAATTTACAGTTCCTCCTCCTGAAAAATAACTCAAGAAAATTTACTGTCTTTGAAATAGTTTGGATCCTGCAACATTTCCGACAATCTGGTTAACTAAATTTAAGACATTTATTGAATAATCTTATTAATATTCATGTTTCATAGATCCACTTTTAGCTAAAGATGAGGCCTATATATAGTATATACGACTTGCAAAGCCAAAGGTACAGTGCAAGACTTCCTTCGTCTGGCTGCGTAAAATAATTAAATAGGCGTGTTCTTTTTCATAAAAATCATACCCTTTTTCTCACTAACAAGTCATTGTTCCTCATTCTAAGTATAATTAATACAACAGGTGCAGGAAGAGTTTATCACCGATTCTCCTTTTCACCAAGGAATCACAGTTTATTTACTGAAGGCAAAGAAATATTTAAAACCCATCAGAATACCTTATATTTCAAATTGCTTTATCTCAGTATTAGCATAAAAATTTGCCCTTTGCTCATCTACACAGCATGCACTAGTAGCTTTTTATTTCTGTATGTTAGATGAATGTCCAGAAATCACCCGAGTAGCTGCAGTATTTTCACTATTGATCATGTAGTGATTTTCTGTCCCCTTTCTTTGGGTTATATCTCTATGAGAGCTTCAGAAATAAACAGCATCTATTTAAATCCATTTATGGCCAGTGCAGCTGTAAAAAGGTTTAGATAATAGTATGTGTGTCTGTCTGTGCGCTTGAACTTATCTGTTATAATTAGTCTTTACTTTTCTGTCCATTAAATGTTGCCAGTATAAATTCACATTTTCATCTTTTCTATTCATTGGTGTATCCTGGTTTGAGGTAAAACAGAACCAATTTTCTTTTCAGTAATTTTACTTTTCGGTTAAGTCTCTTCTAACTAACTGCATTCTGAAATTAACAGTGTATTTTTCAGACAGTGTCGGCTTCTAGCAGATAAGGTCTGATGTTTATAGTTAATATCAAGGAATGGTATGCAGAGGGGCTCCTGCTTATACTTATTACTATAACAACCAAGGCCAGCTAACTTCCTTATGTACCAAGTTGGAGGGTCGGAAGTGGAAGAGCATAGAGGGGTCGCACCTGTGGGGAGGAGCGGACAGGACAGGTGACCCAAAACTGACCAACAGAGTATTCCATCCCATCTGCATCATGCTCAGTGTAAAAGCTGAGGGATCAAAGGGGTCAGCCCTCTTTCTTCAATGGCCGGTGTCCAAGGAGGACTCTGTCTGTTCGTCTGCTTTTGATCCCTATCCGTGCATTCCTGCATCCAGAAGCCATTCCTGGAATCCAGTTCCTGTCCATCATTGAGTCCAGTCTGGGGCTTTCCCAGTGCCTGCCAGTAATGCGATTGTCATCCTGGGAGCTCAGTACTGGTTTTGTGTATATTGCCTGTATTTCATTTTTTTTATATTAATATTATTATATTTTGGTTTTATTATTTTATTATTAATATTTCATTAAAGCAGTTTTAGTTTCTTTTTCAGTACATAAGTCTCTCTCTGTCTCTCATTCTTCTATCCCTTGGGAGAAAGGTTAAACAGAGCATCTGTCGTTCATTCAGTGGCCAGTCCAGCCCAAACCACGACATGGTGCCATTTTTATATGTCATTCACTGAATTTAGATTTTGGGCAGGAAAAAGAGGAAAAATGAGGGTGCTAATGCCAAGGAGTTGGTGGATATATTGTTTGTAAGGTATGCCAATGTGCAGAGATGTGGATGTCCTGCTGTATACATGGATGTCTCTATCCTCATTTTTCTAATAAAGTCTCCTCATATGATTTTTCATTAGCCATGCTCATCTTGTAGAAGCGGACATTTCACACAGCATCTTGAACTGAGAAAAAAGCTGACAAAGATATATTAGCGATTTGTTTTTCCTTTTCTGCCTTTTTGTTTTGTCCAAATGTTCTTTAAAAGTTTGATAAAACTTCAAACTTATTCAAACTTATTCTGCAAATCACTTTTCCTCCTTCTGATCCTTAGAAAATGAGTTTCTTGGACAGTTACGTCAATCACCAATATTAGGTCAACAACACGAGGGTCATAATCTCTGTTTATAGAAGGAAGACAAGTGTTGATGCAAGAGATAGACCACATTTTACATCTTGTTATTGTGACTTATTTCAACTTGTTTAAAGGGAATCTGAACATTTTAATAGTGACATGTTACATTTTTGTACTTAAAAAAGTTTCTTGAAAAGGGCTTGAAAATACTCCAAAAGTGTATATTAGGGAATATCTTTGTGTGCGCATGTGTGAACAAGTATCTTTACAATTTCCCACTTTCATAATTGCCTGTTCAAAAGAAATGGTCTGATATGACAGATCAAAACTTTCGCTTCTTCACATTACTTAATTGCAAAATAAGAAAAGGTCCTCTAGATATCTTATTTTCAGGTTTTTTGGGTGTTTTTTTCTTCTTTCCTTGTTAATAATATTTTTATTTCACAAAATACTCAACAAGAACGTGAAGAGTTCTTTACTCTGTAAGTACTAATTTTTACTGCTCCCATAGTAAGAAAGTATACTTACTGCGAAGGATAATGAGAGAAAAGGGTGCCACAAAAACACAGAAGAAGTTTCAACAGGATTTAAAGTGGGATGAGGGTGTCTCTGAAGGTTCTAGGCTGAATCTACATCTTGGAAATGTCAGAGAAACTCTTCCTAGTAGTTCTGTGATGAGTGATCAGAACAAGAAATGAGTTAACAGTCCACCTGTAATAAGAAGTCTGTTTGTGTTGCTCTTTACTGAAAGAACAAGAACTACTTGCCTGCTTGAAAGCACACTAGAACGACTGAACAAGAAGAGGCAATATAGCCAAAGTCCTGCACATCTATTGCTGCATCCTGTCATTGATGGTATAAAGGGATCAAACTACTTTATTGACTTTATTGACATATTTTTTAAAATTCAAAAATAGAACACTCTATGATGCTTTCTGGATATTATAATTTATTGTTGTGCAGTGCTCTGCTGCTGAAGGATACCTACTCCATTTTTGTGGGATTATTTGTGAAAGAACTTGTTGCTCATTGTGAGCAAGGGTGGTAGATAAGGATATAAGAGCAGAGAGAGAAATGCAGATGAAAGCTTTGCTCCCAAGTATTTTTCACAATAATTTAATATAAACCAGACATATATTAAAGACCCAAGGTGTTCTCTAGAGCTGGAATGTAGTTATCAGTATGTAGGGAGAAGGCATGAAAATGTGGGTGGAATATTATGGGGAGCTGATGAAGAGAAGAGTACACATCAGAGAAGAGTCATAAGGAAAGCTGATGTAATGAAGAGAGATGTTTCTTAAAGCCAGGGATGAGAACTTTAAGCATGGTGTAGATGAGAGAAGAAGCTAAAGGATATTCAGAAAGTGGAATGCCTTGTTCGTTATGAATATAAACACGTAATTGTGAAAAAACTTAAATTACCTATAAATCATAGAATTATGCAATAATTGAGGTTGGAAGGGACATCTGCAAATCGTCTAGTTCACCTCCCTCCACCCCATGCTCAAAGCAGGATCAACTAGAGCAGATTGCTCAGGACACTGTCCAGTCAGTTTTTTAATACCTCCAAGGACGGAGTCTGCACAACTTCTCAGGGCAGCCTGTTCCAGTGTTTGACCGCCCTCACCGTAAGGAAGTGTTCTGAGTTCAGATGGAATTTCTTCTTTTTTAATTTGTTCCATCACATTTTGGCCTTCCACTGGGCACCACTGAGAAAAATTTGGCTCCATCTTCTTTACTCCCCTCTTTAACTTGCTGGCAACCTAAGAGGCTGTTGGCCGCCATTGCTGCAAGGGTACATTTCTGCCTCACGTTCGACTTGTGTCCACAAGGAACTCAAGGCCTTATTCCTTAGACGGCTTTCCAGCTCCAAGCAGTTGTTCTCCAGCCTACACTGGTGCTTGGGGTTATTCCTCCTCAACTAAGTTGAGGTGGCATTGAGTACTTTACCCTTTTCTGTGTCCTTTGTCACCAGTCCTCTGTCCCATTCAGCAGCAGACTCGTATTTCCCCTAGGCTTCCTTTTGCTGCTGATGGATGTGTAAAAGCCCTCCTTCTAATCCTTCATGTCCCTTACCACATTCAACTGCAAATGGGCTTTGGCTTCCCTAACCCCATAACTGCATGCTCTGGCAGTGTCTCTATATTCATCTTGGGTCACTCAACACCTCTTCCACTTCTTTTATGCTTCCTTTTTATGTTCCAGTTTAGTCAGGCTGTGCAGGTCCCCCACTGCCTTTGCTTGACTTCTTGAACATGGGATGGACCAATCTTGGTCTGGCAGTCCTTGAAAATCAACCAGCTGTCGTAGACTCCTCTCCCCTCCAGGATCATCACCCATGGGATTCTTCCAAGCCCATGCCTGAACAGGCCAAAATCTGTTCTCCTAAAGCTCAGTGTTGTGATCCTACTCTTGACTTTGTTCTCACCCCTCACAATCCTGAACTTCACTATCCCACGGTCACTGCAGCAAAGACTGTCCCCAGCCTTCACATCTCTCACCTGTTCTTCCTTGTTTGTAAGTGTAAGGTCCAGCAGAGTATCTCTGCTCTCCTGCTTCTTGATCATCTGTGTTAGGATGTTGTCATCAGTGCACTCCAGAAATTTCCTGGTTTGCTTATGCCCTGCTGTGTTGTCCCTCCAGCAGATATTGAGGTAGCTCAAGCATTATTACTTTTTATTATTAGATATTGTGGCACCTTCTCCAATGTAGCTGCTCTGTTGGATATTAGATAGACATGTAGCATGGGGGTGATTTGTGTCTCAAAGTCTAAGAGAAAGGTTAGTGGATGCAGAGAAAAAACTTAGAACGATAGCTCTTGAGCTGAAGCCATCAGCAAAGTATTGCCTACTGAAATCAGAGAAACACGTCTTTGGATAGTCTTTGTGCGCAAGCTGGATAACATTAAAGATGCCAGACCCCCCTCGCCCCCATTAATGTCTCCTCAAAATGCAAACATTTTACAGAGCTCTGGAATTTGGCTAGCATCCAAAGGTAAACAAAAATGTTATGATTACCCTTTGCTATATATTTGTTGTTTCTCTTCAAAACATATTTTGATTTTCTTTTGCTAAACAATACACGGGATAAATAATGCATTGGACAAAATTCATCTCTGATGTACTTCCATTAGAATAGCTTGACTATAATGAAGTAATATAAGGGGTGTATCTGGCTGATAAAATTTACATACTCTCACAAGGACTTGATGTTTTTCAAGCTGTGTAATTGGAAACCAAACAATTACTACAATAGGTCAACAACTGTCTATTCCATGAAGCGCGCATCATATTGTTAGAGAAATTATAGGTGGTTTTCCATGCCGCTGCACAGTGCTTTGTGAGATTAAGTAAGGTCACAGAATATGAAAATCTGAAAAAGCTTGTGATGCCTTCCTTATCTCTACAGATGTATTTTCATCATGATTTTTAGTTCTGTAAATTTAAATGTTGAGGCTTATTTTCTTGCTAGTTCTATTTTCAAAGCGTTTGAGAGAATCTCTTCTTGCAAGGTTGGCTGCCGCTGAAGCAAAATATACACCTTGGTGAAAGAAGAATCTTACAAGATAATGCTTTTCAATCTCCTAACTACATTTTCCATCCCTCATAGATTAGTAATCTTATCCTACTCCAAACTGCATGGAAAGACTAAATAGGAGAGACTTCTCCTGGGCCTAAAAGATTTTTCTTCTTCCAATCTGTTCCTTCAAAAACTGGGTAAGTTCGTCCATGACAAAACCCAGTATGTATTAGTAGACTGCCAGCAGGGATGAATATGTCCATATGTTTTCATTCTGAGGGCATTCCCTCAGGATACGCAAGTCTTTCTTTTACGCTTTTGTAGACATATTCTTGAAAAATAAAGAAAGTAATGATAAACTCAAATAGGAAAAAATAAAAATAGGAAATAAAGGGAAAGAAAAAAGGGATATGTTAGAATGGCTCATAATATTTATCAAATTTCTACAGAAAAAATGAAGAGGCATCTGAGAAACAAAAGGAAGGGTAATGACCTAATTGACTTCTATGTGCCATTATTCAATTGTCATTTCAGGCCTCTTTTTTCTGACTGGGGAATGCAAAGCAACAAATTGAACTCAAGGTTTGAAACTGAAGCAAGAAGATCTGTCTAGAGTGCAGGCCAGATTATGAGAAAGTCAGCTGTCCAAAAAAATTAACAAATCAGCTCTTATTTTCTTTAAAAAATATTAAAAATCTCCTTTATTTTTAATATCTTGACTTCCCAGCGAAGTCTGAATTTTGTTCTGAAGAAGCAAGCATAGCATGATTTTTAATGAGCAGGATGAGCTATACTTGGAAAGGTCTTAAGTTGAAATGGGGCTAACTATGATGCATGAGTATCTCGAGTTGTGTATTTTGGTCATGCAGGAAGTAAACAGCATTTTTTTCACTTGTAACATAAAAAGCTATAGCCTAGACATCGAAGGGTGGTGAATGAGTAAAGTGCTGTAAGGAACATGCTATCAGTGCGAAAGGAAAAGAGAATTGTTTAGTAACAATACCAGTTATTATGTAGCAGCACGTGATGATTTTATTAATAAGTTGTATGTACTGTTTTGTAATAGCGCAAACAAACCAGAAAAATATTTTTCAAAACCCTCACATAGATAAATATATTCCTATAAATATAATCCTATCAGACACATGATTCCTAGTCCAACCTGCAGAATATTTCCAAGTTTGTTCTTGCTGAATCATTTCTTCACTTGAGAGACTCAATCTAACTGGTACAAATCTGATGCTCTTATTTCCTAGAGACACATGCCAGCTAGACTGGTAAGCAGGAGATTTATGGTAAATGAGTATCTCCCAAAAAGATAAGGAACTACTTTGTATATTGATTGTGTTGGAAGGAGTCCTGATCAAGGACAGTTGAGTTAAAATTCATCTGACTCTAATAATTTATATGGGTTTTGTATCACAATGAAAAGTAAGGATTGTTGGTTTAGCACTGCTGTAACATGCTGTGTTTAAGCACTCAACATAGAATTTAAATAATGTTTGATACATTACATAGGAAATGGAGTGCAAAGTATTTGCACAACTAGAGCACACTGTTATCAAGCCCATCTGTTTCTGGCAAGAGCTAGTACATAAGAATCCTTCTCATCTGATTTAATATACAGATGAATTTGTACTTGCCTTTCCTAACCTGTTACCATTTTTAAGTGAGCAGCTAGGGAAAAAATAGAAGTATTGCTAGAGTCTTTCATTTAGAAGAAATTACAGTGGTCCCAGACACTTATCTGGTGCAAATATTTACATGTATAAAAATATGTTAAGTCCTGTTTCCTTAACCATAGAAGACATCAGTTTCTGCTTTAGGCTAGAGTTAGGCTGATCTCCTAGATCTAACAACCCCAGTACCTGTTGCCTGAGGCTCTTTGAATTAAAACTGATCTTTGTTTTCTGGTCTGTGAGCTCTTCAGTGGACCACTCTACCAAATGCTGAGTGAGGAAGTAACACGGACAGAGACTTTGTTAGGACTTTTTGCACTGTAATCATTTTCATACGTCACTTGTACTGTTTTGACCACAGATGTGAGGAGGAGAGGAGAGGCCAAACAGTCACCAGGTTATGCAGAGCCTACCCCTAATATCTTCCCAAGATGACCTGATGTCTAGAGAAGGTCTGGGGTTGCACATGAAATGTTGGTGGAGATGGCAGTCCCCAGATCTGGCTCGTCCTCTTTCCCTTCTTCCATTCGTTCCTCCTACATCTGCCTGGCTACTAGTTGCCACTAAAGAGTAGCAGGGTTCTCCTGACATATCTCCAAAGCCTCCTGCTCCCTTTCTCTCCAATATGAAATCTCTGTCAAGAACTGTTGTCAGGCCTGTTAAGAACTGCTAAGATCCTGTCCATTAATATCTCCTGAGTCGACCTTCTTTCCCTGCTCTCTAACACTGCCTCAGACTGATACTGCAGCATGTTTTCTAGAATGGCGTCCTAGATGTACGCTGCTTCCTGCGTGAAGGGCTGAGGCACCAGAGGCTGGGGGTGGAAAGTGGAAGAGAGCAAGTCTCTTGTGGCTCACCTCTGTGGAGGAAAGAAAGCAAGTCTGTGAGTCCAGGACTGTCTGCGAAGTTATGATGCAAGTCTACTGCATACAGCTCTCCACCCTAGAGCCCCTGGTTCTCCAGGGCACAATTTTCTGTGCAGTACTGAGATTTACCCATTCCTTCTCTAATTTTTGAGAGGGACTGGTGAAGGTGAGCTCTGAGCAAGATGACCCACCTCAAAACTGATGTTACCTTTATGCCATGGCCAGCAAAGTGCCATGGAAGTCTTTCTTCTGTTATGTGCTAACCTTGGCAGCTGGAAAAGGCAGGACAGCTAGAGGTGCTCTCAGGTGCTCAAAAGGGAGGAAGGCCTGAGGTAGTGACAGTGAAGAAAAGTAGGAAAGGCTTTCCATTATTATGTCATGCTTTGTTTTATGAGAACGTGTTACTGCTTCAGATGCCCCCAAAGATGGTGGATGAGGCTTGTAAGCTCGGTGAGGACATTCTGCTGCTGTTTAACATGAACTTGTTGCACACTGAGACACTTCCCATCCAGCTTGGAGTATTGGCAGATGTGTTGCCGAGACTGAAAAATACTATGGCTTTTTTTGGTAGTCAGCTACTTGAAACTCTGCCTGATTCACAGTCTTGCTTACATCTTCATCTTGCCTTGGTTTATGGTGTGGCATGCCAGGGCCTTCACAGTGACAGGTTACCAAACAGAACAGAGATTCCTTTTCTGTTTCTCTCACTTCCTGGGGGTCTGAAAGTTTCTGCTGTAGAAGTACATCTCTTTGCACACCAGGCTGAGGCCAGGCGGCTTTCACATTTGCCAGAATATAACGGAGGAGTATGGGGAGAGTGTTCCTGGTCCCAAGCTCTACCTCAGCTGCCAGCCACCTTCAATGCTAAAAAGATCTGCCTCCTAACATGTACATGTCCTAAATTTCCACTCAGGGGATTGTTCAGATGTATTCTGCAGCCCCCGGTCCTGGGGAAACTGCAGTCCTTTTGGTCTTTGTTGGCCTCTCTGCACATGCCATGCATAGGGAAGCACGAGAAGCACATCAGGGAGTTGCAGATTGACAGTATGAGAGCTTTTAACAGTACTTTGGTGTCACTATTCATGGGAAGACTTTGTCACAGCGGAGACCGCTTCCTGGTTTGGATTCTTGTGATTCTCTACAGTGCACCTGCCAGTTAGTTTCATCCTAAAAGGATCCAGTCCACACACACCAGAACCCTTCCAAGAGCTGAACAAAAACATAATAGGTGGGAATGATCAGGGGGTTCACTTAATTATGTGACTGCTCTGAAATAAAAAACATTATATAGATGTACCCATCGATGACACACCTTTTCTCCATGGGAATGCAATTGCACCTATGATTTTCATTTAAGATTTAACCATGTAAGTCTTCTTTAATTGAGACTACCCATGCTTATATCTCCCTTTTCTGGATCGGTGGTGGAGAACTATCCTTTCTTTCAAGTCCATCAGGCATTTGATCCAACTGCTTTTGCTGCTACAACATATTTGACTCAAGGGAAGGGCAATACTGGGAGCACACAAACTAGGGGCAAGAATGGTGGACTGTCCTGGATAAGGAGTAGTTTGAGTCCATAACCTGAGAGTGGCAGCTGAGGCAGGATGTCAATCAAAATCCAATTCCCATAGGGACAGTATTTCTGGACAATGTGGGGTTTAGCTCATAACTGTATTACCCTTTGCAAACTTTTTGGGAAACTTAGTCATTCGTTTATTTTTTATTGTTACAAGGAGAGAAAGGGAGAATATTTTCCCATTAACCAATCGGATATCTTATTTTGAGTATTTTAAAAGACACAATGGCAGCTTACTTAAACTAAACAGGAAAAAAATGTGGATGGAGGATAACACTGATGGTTACCAAATAGAAGTCTACATAATTCAGTTATTACTTTTATAAAATTTTGATAAGTTCATTGTCATGAGCACTGTATCTCAAACACTGGGATTCACAACACTGAAAAGGTCTTTTCTGCCCATATTCCAATGTGCCAGATGGATCTTGTATTAAGCATTCCACATTTTGCATACAAAGACGCTTATATTTTATTTAATCAGGGAATCGATTCAAAACTTGTTCTTTACACATGGCTGATTACTTCAATAGATTGTAAGGTATTAAATGTGTGAAATAGTCTATAAAACAGCTCCAGCCAATTAATCCTAATTTCACAACTCGTAAGTGGAGTTTTGAAAGTACCTGCAAATACTTTGGTAGCGACCTTTCTGATATGTGTACCCTACCTGTCAATACCATTTATTACAGCTGCTATTTAATTCCACTTTTATTCAAATTAAATACCTTCCAGTCATTCAAAAACTGAATTATGTTGCTGCTTCTTGCAATTGTCACACTAGTTAATTAGCTCTTGGCATGCCTGAGTGTCTGAAGAAATTGGGAAAATGATTTGTAATTGTTCACTGAAGTACAAAGAGGCACTTAAAATAAATAAAGCCACATAAATGCAGAAGAATGGATGCGTATTTCAACCTAATTTAGGTGGAAGTTTTTATTTTATCAGCGAAAATTAGAAAAGCTCATTTATTTTATATGCAAGCTATGTGTTCACCACCTCTGCCTGTACCTGAGCTTAGCAAGGTTATAAAACATAATGAAAATGGCGAAAGAGAAAAAGGGATTTTATAGAAGCAAACTGCCAAATAAAATTTTAAAGAGTTCCTTCTGTCCAACCTCTGACATTAAATTGATTCTTATTGCTAGTTTATATTGTAAGCGTGATAAACTGGACATATTTGAATATTACAGAAGCTGGTACCTCGAGATCTGTGAAACCCTAAGATCCCAGCTCTGGGTCATAGGAACTCCTAAGGTGACTTTAGGAGTCTTCATTGACACAAAGCAGCATTAAAGACAACCAAAGTAACCTGAAGAGAATTTCCCTGCAGCCTTCCTTCTGTTAGCTGTGGGGCTTGAGAAATACAAAGGTAGCAGACGCTTTTTCTTTCCTCTGTCGTACTCCTCACACTTGTGAGTGCGAAGGGGAGACCCAGCAAGCTTTCAGTGAATCCCCCTGAGTGATTTTGTCCTACCTGTTGCACAGGAGATGACAAGGTTTGCATTACTACTTTAAACAGTGCTGTGTTTACAATGGTCATGTCTTACTGCAAACCAGCACGCTTCCAAAGTTAATTTAGTCAAAGAAGTGGATTACACTGATCCAGGCATGGGTCAGCTCAGTGTGACTATTCTCCTTTACAGGAAATCCCAAAGGACCTCGATTTGGAAAGGTGGTTTACTCCAGCTACTTGTCAGACAGCTCATTTTTCCTTCCACCTGCAGGACAAATGGTGTGCACAGGGGGAAGTGTAGCGTGTATACGCCAAGAGAGAAACAGACCCCGGGAAGCAGGAACTTCAGAAGTCCTGTTGCCTGGTAGCTTGTTGTTTAGCAAATGTTCAGTCTCCCAAGGAGTCACGTATCTACAAATGAGGATGCCAAGTGCCTTGTTAATACGGAATTTAATGTACTGCAACAGCAGTGTCAGATAATTAGCTTGACAGACCAATAGATTTTCCAATAAAACTGATCATATAAACCTTTTTTTTTAATTATTGTTATTTAGATCAGGCATCGTAGCCTTTTGATGAAATTAAAATCAATCCAGAAATAGACTCAAAGTCTGTAGGCAGGCTTGTAATTTTGGTCACCTTGTCTAAGAATTATTTCTGGCTCACTCCCCCTCACTGCTTCCCTGCTCACTGTAATTCAGACTTCTTTGAGAAAAATAAGCTGCTGGTGGTACCTTAATGCTCATAATTTGATCAAGAAAGGCAACACAGGGTGAAAAATGTATTTTCACAAACAGTAGCCATTTCAAATAACTTAGCAATATTTACAGTTTAAATTTTTCAGGTACCAAACTCTTGTCTTTTCTGACAGTCTACTTGATTTATGACTCTTTTGAACAAAATTACTGTATAACAGAGAGCAAACGTACTTTTTATTCACGCTCTGTCTATGCTTCAAAGTGTAAGGCAATCTAATTAAAATGTTTGTGGTAGTTGTTGAGGATCCATGGTGCTGTAGCAGGACTCAAGTGCCATAGCCGAGATGGCAGCCAGGAAGCTGAGGTCTCTCAAGAAGGGATCCTTGCAGGACTGGTGTCTGCTGCCTGCCCTTCTGGGGTACGTCTGAGGACCAAGCTCATCTTGGTCACATCACAGATGAAAGCCAGTTATAATAAAAAAATCCTCCGTAGAATCATACAATTGTTTAGGTTGGAAAAAACCTTTAAGATCATAAAGTCCAACTGTTAAACTAACACTGCAAAGTCCACCACTAAACCACGTCCCTAAGCTCCACATCCACATGTCTTTTAAGTACCTTGAGGGATGGTGACTCAACTGCTTCCTGGGGCAGCCTGTTCCAATGCTTGACTACTATTTTGGTGAAGAAATTTTTCCTGAAAAAATTAACATAAACTGAGTATTCAGCCTGTAAGTGAGTAGAGATACAATAAACGACCACAAGTGAAGAGGTTGTGTGACACTGAGACAGGAAGCTCAAACCAGTTCAGGTTGTTAGTTCTGCGTAAAATCGTTGTCTATTACCTAGAGTTTTAACTGGTTATTTAGATAAACAAAATATATTCTGTGGAACTTTTCAGCCAGGTAGATTTAAGATACAAATGGAGTGTGGCAAGGAACTGTGGAAAGAAATGTGGGAAAATCACCATGTGGCCAGTGAAAATGCAGAGGTTTCTTCAGAACCCCTCTTGGGGCTGCTGGGAGGAGGAGGGGCCACATGGTAAAATGTCCCCTTAGTAGATCTGGCTTAAAGCAAAATAACCATGATGCGTTTTTTTGAATTATGTCTCCCAGGACGGCTTTACCTCTATTTTTCTTCCCAGTATTATTTCTGGTGTGAAGCAGGCTTTGAAAGCATGCCTATACCTTCGCGGTGACCTGCAGAGCGGTGCAGGAGGGTGGGCTAGTGCCCTGGGGAAAGTGTGAGCCTCCTTCCATTGGCGGGCTTTCTCTGCAGGCGGTGGGGGCTTTGCCTCACTAGACGCAGCAGAAAGTCTTGCCCAAACTTAGTCCTCTCCTAGCTTTGTCTCCTCATCTTTCATTTTCCTGTCTTTCTCTGAGATTGCACGGTACATACTTTTTTCCCTGTTGCAGTCTAACGGGGTCGCAGACGGTTTAAAATGGTTTGCCGCAGTGATACAGAGCAATATGAGAGACAAGGGAGAACACTCTGACAGAAGGATGAAATGACATGTGGTTTCGCTACCGGTGCAGAGACAGCTTTGATTGAAGTGAAGCACAGGGAAGGCGAAGAACAATCACAGGGAACTATTACAGACCTCTGAGGGCAAAATAAAAAGGCAGACTAGGAAATGTTTATGCAGATGGAGGCAGCGGCTAGGACACTAAGCACGGGGGGTATGCTCAGCACTCCTGTGAGTCAAAATAGTAGCGTTCCCTGTAGGAGTTTAGTGGAAACAATTTCAGAAAGGATTTTCATGGACTGCATGAAAGCTTTAAGATGTTATGGATACGAATGTGTTAGGTGATGTGTTATTGCTTAATTAATTAATTAATTGAGATTCAACAAGACCAAGTGCAAGGTCCTGCACCTGGGTCGGGGCAACCCGCACTATCAATACAGGCTGGGGAATGAAAGGATTGAGAGCAGCACTGCTGAGAAGGTCTTGGGGGTACTGGTGGATGAAAAGCTGGACATGAGCTGGCACTGTGCGCTCCCAGCCCAGAAAGCCAACCGCATCCTGGGCTGCATCAAAAGCAGCATGACCAGCAGGTCGAGGGAGGTGATTCTGCCCCTCTACTCTGCTCTGGTGAGACCCCACCTGGAGTACCGTGTCCAGCTCTGGAGCCCTCAGCACAGGAAAGACATGGAGCTGTTGGAGCGAGTCCAGAGGAGGGCCACAAAGATGATCAGAGGGCTGGAGCACCTCTGCTGTGAGGACAGGCTGAGAGAGTTGGGGTTGTTCAGCCTGGAGAAGAGAATGCTTCAGGGAGACCTTACCGCTGTCTTTCAGTACTGAAAGGGGGCTTATAAGAGAGATGGTGACAAACTTTTCAGCAGGGCCTGTTGTGATAGGACAAAGAGTAATGGTTTTAAACTAAAAGAAGGAAGATTTAGACTAGATATAAGGAAGAGGGTTTTTTTGCAATGAGGGTTGTGAAACACTGGCCCAGGTTGCCCAGAGAGGTGGTAGATGCCCCATCCCTGGAAACGTTCAAGGTCAGGTTGGATGGGGCTCTGAGCAACCTTATCTAGTTGAAGATGACCCTGCTTATTGCAGGGGTGTTGGACCAGATGACCTTTAAAGGTCCCCTCCAACCCAGACTATTCTATGATTCTACAAGACATAGAAGTTTGTTTGCAAGGGTGATAAACAAGGCAAAACCCAACACAAACAGGTTTTCTGCTAGGTACCAGTGTAGCAGCATCACTGTATAACCATGGCAGCTGCTTTTGCTAGGTACAGCTGCTTCATTAGTCTGTCCCGTATGCAAATCCTTAGATATTTGCAGTGCCTTCAGCAGGCTGGGGCAACCTGGAGTCCGAAGTTTGCTCCTTTAGGTAAGCCCACAACTCCTCTAGAGCAGCTGGACACTCATGTAACTCCATCTGTACAATTTATTTCTGTTCATAGTCTGCCTCATTTACTGCAAAATATCTGGTGAGCAATTTCTGAAGGAGTTAATATTGCAAGGGATAGTAGTTAGTGACTGCAGCAAGTCCATGAAGGAAAGAAAAGAAATAAATGTTAAAAGCTCTGAGGCACCAGTGTGTTCGGAAAGAACATTCATGGAAGAAATGAGAATCAGGCTTGCTGAAGTTTCTGCATATGTTTTCAATAATCCAGAATGAACTGTTATATTTGGCAGAGAGCCATGGAAATCAGAGGGTATAATCTTATAACTAGGAAATTAGGAACTATAAAATGCTTTAAGTACACAAGAGGGAATAAACATATGTAATAAATTACTGTTCAAACAAGGAAAACTAGCAAGACAGCTCCTAGGCAAAGGGTGAGAATGAGAAGAAAAATAGGAACTGACTGAATTTTTGTATTTCCTGCAGAATTTTCCAAACCACACTCTCTTGGGTGTTTAGAAAACTTTTGAAAACAAGAAAACATTTGTCAATGGCTTGGGTAGCTTAAAAAAAAATAGCTCTCTTGATCTCTTTCACTGCAGTCCCTATTGGGCCAATGCAAAGGATTTTGAGTTTAGAGAGATGTATAGATAGAATGTATATTAATCATATCACCGTATTTAACTGGGGTGAGCCACAACATCACTTCAGTGCAGATGGTAGGGTTTCACGGCTAACTTTTATGGCAGAGACAACCAAGGAAAGTCTTATGTCTTGTACAAGGGTGGATAGTAAGTAGATACTTCCAGAAAATTAGTTTGAAATGCATACTTTGGTCTGGTGGATAATGAAAGGTGAGAAAATTCTGTGTGATGTCAATATTTTTGGGTTTCGTGTTTCAGGCACTCCTCTGGTCAGCTCCTGATCAGTAAGGGCTTGTGGCAGAACACAGAAGAAAAGCTGAGTTCTGACAAGTCAGACTCAAGTGTTTCATGGGGTTAATTCCACTGAAATCTCTGCCTATTTTCATAGGACAAGATAAAAGCAATGTGTAAAATGGGAAACCGAGATATTTTGAGGATGTCTGTTAATGCAAGCCCTGGATGAAGTAGGTTGGAGTACAGACTTTATGTCTCTGCCTTCCATCTTTCAACCGGACTCTTCATTTAGCTGCTTCTATGTGACAGAGGTCAAACAGGTAGAAATCTGACATTTTGGGGAAGGAACTCATCACAATAATATTATCAGCCACAATTTGACTAAGACATTATGAAATTCCCCAAACAAAACAGAACGTTATTTTAAAATGAAAATTGGCAGAACGACCTAAGACAATTACAATATTGTGATCGTCTATCTCTTTCTACTGGAAGGGATTCCTAAAAATGGTGTTAGCTTTTATATTAAGCCTCAAGTTAGATTTGAAATGAGATGGTAAAGATTCCAGATGCAAATTTCTCTGAAACAAGGCTATTTCCAGCTCATCTTGATAATTTAAAGCAGGGAAAAAATCCTCATCCCCATTTTTGTTTGAGAGAGAAAGAGGTTTGCACCGTTTCCACCTATTTCATTTTACAGTTTCTGGTCTAGTGGCTTCTTTTATTCTCCTAGTTCAAGCAGTACTTTCCCTTTCTGTGCTGTGTGTGAGAGTTGAAGCAATGTTTTAGAATACAAATTCTTGTAAGTGCATTGCACTGATTTCAGTGTATATCTTGGTGAACAATGTTCCCTGTGAAATGCAGCCTGCGTGCTGAAGTGTTATATCTAAATAAAGGCAAAAAAGAAGAAAATTTCCATTGATTTGTCCTCTTTACATGTTTTCTGTTAAACATCTGATTAAACACTTGCCTAAATCAGGGCTAGAGCATCCAAGTATGTTGCACATCCTTCTATATAATATACGTTTATAGCTTAAATAGCTATGTTTACTAGGTACAATTCTTTTTGAAGTAGAGGCTAAGTTCTGTAAAAGCATATGATAACCATTATCACAAATATAAATACCCATTTCAGCGATAAACAAGATGTACTTCTTAAATATTGTCCAATACTGGGAATTCTAACAGTGTCTTATAATTGTGAAGTTAATAATGATGCTGCTGTTAAGCTGTCTTAAAGTTGCACCTTGGAAATCTGTCCTCTGGTTTTGAGGGCAGCCTCTTTGTTACACCCAGCAGCCTCAACTAAGTATTTTGAGGTG
This sequence comes from Rissa tridactyla, assembly GCF_028500815.1. Classification (NCBI taxonomy): domain Eukaryota; kingdom Metazoa; phylum Chordata; class Aves; order Charadriiformes; family Laridae; genus Rissa; species Rissa tridactyla. Next base: position 40,101,789 of record NC_071467.1, on the reverse strand, counting down.
TTTAATTACCTATTTCAAATTATATGTGGAGTAGGAGGGAGGAATGAAGATAATAAATAAGTCAGAGATGATTGGTGTCCTACAGAAGAGAACGTTATTGTGGGGGTTTTAACAGGGCAGAGTAAGTAGTTAAAGCATGACTTACTGGCTAGAAAAGTGGCCTCCATTATTTTTTGACTAATGGCCCGTGGTCCGCCGTCATAATTTCTCACCAGCTTGGTTTTAGTCATGTGAAAATGAGAAGTTTGTGAATGGTGGTGTTGATACAGACTGCAAGCTCACAAAGAACTGTTTACTCTGGTGCTACGAGCTGGGACCACAGTCTGGTCTTCTCTACTTCGTGTTAGTAATTCAGGCTACAAGCTCGAGAACTGATTCTATTGAAAGTGAAAATGAAATTGAAAGTGCACTAAAGAGCTGAGTTGGGAGCACCATACTGAGGCGTTGACTTTTATAAGCATGGAATCATCTCTATTCCTGGTCTTATCTAAATATAGCATCATTAGAGTATCAAAAACTGCCTAAGCAAAAATAATCCATACTATTTTAACAATATAACATTGCTTTTAAGCTGTGAAAGTATACTTTAACAAAATTTATCCCAATGCTTGATTTATTTCTGCATGGTTTTTTATAGCATTTTATATAACTATTTATATTATTTATAACATTTTTATATTTTTTATACTTTTTACTAGACTAAGAGGGAAATCTATCAAAGCACCCAGTTTAGCAGAACATACTTTGCATTTGTACATGCATCTTCTTAAAAGAGTATGCTACGCAGTGTCTATCCAGACTGCAAGATATGTGCTATGTGACCTCTCTGATCAATTACAGAATAACTCAATTGGTGAATACTAACTAGGAAGTATTAGCACATACCGGTTTCGATCTGTTTATACATTAAAAAGTAGCATAAACATTGAATACTGGACACATTTAAAAGAATGGAAATCTCCTGGCATACGTACCTTAGACAAAAGACAGGTTAAGCTTCCCTAATAATGTAATCACTATGAATTATTTGCTCCATCCTGCTTATTGTACTATGTTTATGATGGAATTTTCTGTTGCATAAAACATGCTCCTTCGTTCTTTACGTATTATGGCAGTTAGCTTAGATCCCTTGGGAGAAATAAAAATTGATATTTTTTTATATTGTGACTTCTAAACAGCCATCAAGAGTCTGCCTGTATCAGATGTGCTGTCTTTGATGAATTGAAATGTAAGTAGAAGTACAGAAAATGCTGGTTTAACTTAGCCCAATTCAGTGGCTCGTGCTGCTGTACTTCAGCAGCAATGACAGGGGAATGGGGTGTCAGAATCCTGCTTGAAAGGTTTATGTAAAGAAATTTATGATTTAAAAAACTTGAGACCTCCCCAAGGAGACAAGGAATATTCTACAGATACAGCAATTGAAAGTGGGGCAAGATAGGAACTTGATGAAAAAACTGCAGAAGATGAAGGATGAAAATAGTGAACTTTTGCTATAAAAGAGGGGAGGCAGAATGTGTTTGCTGAGTTATAATATTCCAGCCAAAGCTCAGACCTCCTCACATGGTCAGAAATATAATTGCTACCGTATGTCAGAAGAGTTTCAGCAGAAGATGGTCAAAGAAGTGTGAATTCATGGTAGAGGCATCACATAGCACCGAGAGAGGAAATCGAAATAGAAGTTCATAGTCCCAAGGCATGAACGCTGTCTTGAAACGTTTGATCAATTGCGTTCTGTGGCGTTGATCACAGCTCGGCTTCAGAAGCAGCCAGACAAACATGTCTATTCTGAGTGAATTCATGAATTACATTTGAGCTGAGAAAGAGAGAGAAAAGGAAGACTTTATAGGGCGGTCAGCAGAACAAAATCTAATATCCTTCGCTGCAGTTTTAAACCGGTGCCTGTTCCAAGAAATAATTCTTAGCTACTGTACAGTGATAAAATTAAGCAGTAGTTCAAGCAGAAAAATACAAGCTCATTTTGATTGCAGGAAGCAGTCACAGAGGGATGGATCAGCCTAATCAGCACCTACATCCCCCTGAAATATTTTGTGCCCTGGACATTTATTTAACCCCTTACTCCTAGGCAGAAACAGCACAGACATCCCAGGGCTGCAGCAGCAGTACATGCTATTCTGTTCACAGCGTCTGTCTCCTGTAGTAACCTGGCAGCTGCTCCCCTAGTTCTCTACACCACCCTCCCTATGGCTTCCCTCTTTATTCATCCCCGTCTCTGGCAGCGCACTCACGCTGTGCACATCTGGCGTGGAGCAGCATCCCCTCCCCTCATCAGGCTGGCACAGCTGCTGCTCCTAAATGGGAGCTGGCCAGGCAACTGCTCCTAATGATTCCCCTGACAGCTCTTTTCCACTTACTGATCCAGCTTTCCTATTCACCACCTGCTTGATTTCCCTTCCCCAGACACCCTGGCTGCTCAAACCCACACTCTGAATCCTCCGCTCCCAGCAGCCTGCACACTAAAGCCGTGATAATGCTGTTCTCCCCAGGCTGATTCCCTACACCTCCAGCTCAACAGTTCCTGCTATTATCATCCTTGAATTTAAAGTAGCAAACCAATGATTGGAAGATTAGTTCTCCTGCTCCCTGTTTTGCTGTGTTCTGATTCAGGTCTTATGTCTGCAGGTTAATACTAGAAACAGGCCAAAGCGATGCTGAGGTTCTGAGTTATAAAATAAAGCTTGGAAATTGGGGTCTTGAGCTGACTATTGGGCAACCACTATCTCTTCACCTGTGAAAATGATCATTCTAGTAGTTGTGGTGGGGGCTGTGCCATAGGTGCAGTCAGTCTTCTTATAGTTCACCTGTGGGTATATTGACTGTGGGCAGCAAAACTATCAAACACTGAATCAACCACATTATCACTTTCTGAGACTTAAATCTGACGCAGGCTTTGTTTTGAAAATTCATCTCCATTTACTGTCTTACGACAGAGCATGGCTAGTCAGGAATTTTGTGGTAATTGCTTTCCCTTTTGGTAGGAATTCCTCTCTGTTTTCCATTTTGAGAGGAAAAATGTTGTAAGCCACAATTGAGCTTTTTTTTCCTCAAACCCAGAGAAACCCAAGACCCCAGAAATACCTGGATCCTGGAAAATTCAGACAGGATATGGGGTCGCCCATGTTCAGTGCTAAGTTCTGAGTGAGACTGGGGAAGTGAACACCAGTATCTCATATTCTATATGAAGTCCATCACTCCAGACTGAAAACTTAGGCCTACCATTTGTGTAGTCTGTTAAAGTGTTAAAGAAAATAATTACTGTGCCAGACCAAGAATGTGGTTGATTTTATTCATGGTTGGATAATTTCGTCGAATGCAGGCTGGCAAGATCTAATTCTTGAGTCTGAATTCTCAAGTCCACATATGTCTTCAGCTTTCACATCCCAGGCTAACTCCCTGGTTGCTACAAAATGACCATTAGCCCAGAATTTGCCTTCCCTGGGTTGTTTTTTTTTTTTAAAAATGCTAGGATGAGCACATGTACCTCTTGTAGAGATGAGGAACATTTTTAAAATCGCAAAAAAAAAAAAAAAATCATTTTGTAAAAGTATTTCCCTCCTAACACTACTGCATATGTTCCTCCTGCCTGTGCTTTTTGGGGTCAATAACCTTTTATATGCGTTGGTGAACTGAAATGTTTACAATTCATTTATATATCCAGAATATAACAGACTGTAACTTTATGGCTTTTTAAAGCCATCTGAGGCAGTGCAGTAGGAACGCCAGCACTGCTGAAGGGGTCAGTCCCTGGTTCAGAAGCCATTAAGAGGATAAAGTAGGGGCACAGGCATTCTGGCAGAAGAGATTATAAAGAATACGGAGTACTCTGTGGAAAAATACAGAGAGAAGGAGGACCAGGATGATTTTATTCAAAGCAGCCTTTGTTGATGCCATCAAACGTGACTCAGACAACTAGACCTAATTCTAACATCTCCTGCTTTTCAGTTCCACTGACTTCCTGTCATTTTTGTGAAATTAGTTTCTTAGCAGGGAACATTTCAATTTTCTTTCCCTCATTCCCACCAGTCTAATGATTCTTCACCATCTTAATAAGTACAATGAATGTGCTCCATTAATGGACAGGGGCATTAGAGGATAATGTCATTTCTGAAAACTCTTAATACATTTCACAATTAAGAGGGCATTGATTCAAAGTCTTTTTCAAATAGGAAGAACCCAAGTCATTTCCCTAGTGACATTTACTGCCCTATGAGAAGTGGATATTCTACTAAGAAAGTTTCTTTGATTTTTTCCCACATTGGTTCATTTGGATGAATCAGCTTTGCCAGATCCCAGAACCTGGCTGAAATACTCTTCTGCAAATAGCAAAGGGTTATTTGTGTCAGGGTTTTATTCCAAATTTTGAAGCCCAACCCAACAGAAATAGAGAGAAAATATAGATGCAAGTGATTGTGTTTTTACATATGTGAAATTTCAATCTAGTACTATCAGGTTTTTGAAGCAGTAATTATTCTGTGTCACAAATTTGTGATGTACTCTTCCTTCCATAGTTCCTCCTCCATTTTATTCTAATAGACTGATGCTTAGCTTGCAATGCTCGGCTCTGCTTACGGTACGAATCTAAAAGCATGCCCTCAACCAAGCATTGCCCCTTTCACAGCAAAGGGCATGTTTATCCAGTCAAGTGCAGACAGTCACGGCATAGTGAACCGGTGAAACATGAACTATTTGTAGCGTTAAATTCACGTGGACACATCAGCATGTGATTTTGCGTTGCTTTGTGAGACCCGCCTTTCATGTCTTTCAGGACTTCACGCTCAGGTAACGCAACTCAAAGCATGAATGGAGGTGTCTGCATGTGACTGTGAAGACACATTCAAATTGCTTTCCTGAAATGACAACACGTAATAGTCCCACTGAAGCCAACCTGCGTGGACTTGTGTGCATGAAAATAAGGACTTTCGTATATATGATATTGGAGTCTAAAGTTTCAGGTTCCTTTTTTAAGATCTAGTTCATTCTTTCTGGAATGCAGAACTACTGATTAACTATGTATTATGCTTCTTTAGTTTTCATTGAAAGCAAACTTTGTGTTTACATTAGCATTAGCAGTATCATGAACTAGGTTTCCTTCAAATGAAAATAAACCAGGAGCATTCATTCCATGAGACCAGACTAGTTCAAAGTAAATGCCCTCATATGCTCTAGACTGGATGTTTTCCTCAACAGACCTGCTTCTACTACACAGCATCGTTTGCTTCTATTGCACACACAAGCTTATGTGTGCCAGTAATGAGTTTGAATGTACGACAAATGATTTTTTTTTAAAAGTATTCCTCTTTAGAAGGAACAGAAATAATTTATTTCCACAATCTCAGACAGTGTCGCTGTGTGTGATTTTTAGACCATTTGATATATCCAAATAGCCTTGCTTTCTTGTTTTACTTGTGTCCCTGCCAGCTGCAACATATGTTTATTCTTGGAAAATATTGTATGGGCTGGAAACTTATCAGATGCCTACGAGGCAGCCTGTACGTTATCTAAAATTGTCGTCATTTATACCCTTTATATGGTAGTTCATTGTATGCATGAGCAATAATCACAGCAGGCTAAATCCTCTTTTATAAAATTATAAAATGTAATTCTTTCAAATTCTCTACATTTTGTAGAGTCATGGGCTGATTCAGAGCGCTTGTTCTCCAAGGTGTGGTGTGGTGACAGGATTTTCCACGAAGTACCATCTTTCCCTCTCTCTTACTATGGCTAGTGCTACAGAAAAGGTTAATGGTTTAATTAATCTCTCGTTATTTCTTGTCACAGTTGAGGCATCTTGAGAGGACTGATAGCATCAGGAAGATAGATAACTGATGATTTATGTGATGAGAAAGACCAACATTTACTAATGTAGGGCATCACTCACAGCAACAGACCATTTCACTCTGTGAACAGTTAAGATAAAACCCAGCCATCTGGAATACTCTTGGCCAATCTCCTTTAAAGCCATTTGCAAGACAAGGCCAGTGCTGGTGGTTTTCCTCATTCCTTTTACATGTGTTTTAGGTTGGTGATACGCAGTGGGTTAGAATACGTTGTATATGTCTGCACTTCATTTGTTTTGTGATTGTGTAAAGCGAGAAGGTACCGAGATGTTATTCCATACAGTCCTGTTTTTTGTTTTCTGTGGTTAGTAAGGATTAAATTCGTTATTTACTAAGACTTCCAGAGAGTTAAATTCATGACTCATTACACATGAAAAACTGGAGCTTTCTTGCCAAAAGCTAACAAGAATAACTGCTTCATCTGAGTATGGGTGACTCTCAGAAGATGTTTAAGTTCTGAAGAGTGGCTTTATGAAAGAAGTAAAAAATATGTACTCTAAACAGGAAAGCGTTGTATTTAGGTGGCTAATTAATATAGTTTAGGAAAAAAATTGACATGAATATATTTGCAAATAAATTGATTGACTTAATAAAGCAAGTTTTATTTTCATATATCAGAATTTGTTGTGGCTTCTGCTTAGGTCTGTACTAGTGTTTTTTTTTCTTAGTGCTGCTTTCAGGTTTTAGTACTCTGCTCATGGCTGTGTCTTTGGGAACAGGGTCCTTCTGAGCAACTAGACATATCTAGATGTTATTGCCAATTCCCTGGCTTTAGGAAAGTGTTGTGGTCCCCGTGTAACGTGTCTAGAGTTGAGCTACAGTGTGGTGAAATGATATGCTCAAGGTTATGGAAGGACACCGTACCAAGAACTCAGAGTTTTTGGAGTTCAAGTATAACATGTCATCAGCAGGACTGATACTTTTTCCGTCTTGGCCGCTATCTCTAATTTCTGGATTCCTTCTGCTTCCTTCTCTATCTCCTGTTATGTCATTTCTGGTCTATAATGCCCTCATTTTAAACTCCCATCATTGTTTTTTTCTTTGATTCCTGCTGATTTCATCTACTGAGAGGGAGAGAAAAAAAAGAAAAGTGTACCTCGACTCTTCCAACTAGTTATACCCTATCCCAGACATGCTTGTTCCTAAGGTTTGGGATTTTTTTGCATAGGTACAATTTCAGAGGAAAAACTGGAATATGAAATCTGAATTCACAGGAACATGTGCAAAGGTCCTTTAACAGATGTAAAAACCGCTTCCAGCTGAATGGTTTATTCTGCAGTACACTGTGTGGCACTGCATGCTGTTAAAGCAGATGTGCTATCAACATAGTTTAGTGCTGCGGTGATTTATTATCTGGGGCTCTCCCACGGAAAGACACTTTCTATCAAAATGTTATATAAGGGCAGAAGTGTTCAAAATCCTCCTCTAAAATGCCTGTTACATTCAAGGACAAAGCTACTTAAAGGAGGAAGCGGATACCTTGTCAAGATATCATTGATAAGCTTAATTGTTATAGATTGTAAGTATGTAAATGAACATACTCCCGGGAAGTCCCAAGAAGTGCTCAACCCCTGTTAGAGAACTGTGAAAGCAGAGCACTTTTATGACTTGAGCACTTGTGTGATAGTGAGATCTCTTATGTCCCACTAAAATGTGAGTTGAATACATTTGCCTCTTAGGTTATTCAAGGGTCCTATAAAATAGCTCAGACCTTCTGGCTAAGTGGTTTTATCCCCTTTACGTCTCATATTCAAACCTTCCTCTGCCCATATATGCATCTTATGAAAAGATGTTGATTCTCTGGATGCGGTAAATAAACATTCTGTTCCATAAACTTTGACATTAATGTATTCCCCTCTCTTTACCTAGCTAGGCTTTTGCTATCAGGGTGCAGTATGTTGATATTTTTGTGACGTGGTTGCCTGCTGACCATGCAGAAGAGAAGGAACATTTTGATTTCTTTGAGTCTGTCCTTCCTGGCTGTCACAGCAAAGCAGCAGATTTGAAGCGATATTCCTGGATTCACTTTTTTCTGAGTGAATCCAACGTCTGTTTCGAGGGTTACTACAGCAAATCCCATTGTGCTGTTCTGGGACTGAATAAGGAAAAGCTTCCTGCGTCAGAAATCATTGTTTTGCGATGTGTTTCTAAGTGCCTCTTGCCTTCCAACCTTTGATTGGAGTGTCTTGGTTTTTACGATAAGCATTAATGTCAGAGATGCGGTCTTGGAAACTTTCTTTTATTTGTGTGTCTTTTAACTGATAACATGTGGTGTAAACAAGTGGTTCTTTCATAATTTATGTGTGTGGGAAGCTTTTTTATACGGTAATTTTTTTGCACTTGTTATTAATTAAGGCCATAATTTTCTATAATGTAGTGAAGACCACTGGGATAAATCACCATGAAACCCCACCTTTGTGATCAGCCTTTGTTGAATTCCCATAGATGAGGAATATGCTGTGAAATCGAATAATTCGTTCCTCCTTCACTGCTTATTCTCCCATTGAGGGAGCCGAAGGATACTTTACCTCTCAGCACATGATTTTGATGGGCAACGGAAAATGTGGTGTGTGCCCACCCAATGCTTTAGTCTTCCCATGCTTTACTTCTTCTGCTCACCCCTTTCTCAGGTTCCTGTAGGCTTTTCTGGGGGACTTAGCCAGTTTGTGTTACTACTTCTTCCACTGTCCTTTTCAGTGCTTTTTTTTTTTTTCTGTATTCACTTAACTAGACACAAACATGGAGGCGTGCTCCTCACAAAAAGATGTGTGTAGTAGCCATTCTGCCCCCTGCTTGACTTGAACTGTTTATTTATATTGCCTGTTTTTCTGAGCTTTTGGGCAACTCCAAATGTGTGGAAAATCCAGGTAGTGTCTGTGTTTTAGACTATATCTCTTGCTTGCTGTCTAAGACTTGGAGGCTAAGCCTGTATAAGGAAACTTGCCCAGGAATGCTCAGTGCCGAAAACCCTCGTGCGCTCTGTTAGCATTTGATATTAACCTTTTGCAGAGAGATGTGCACAGAGAGATGAAAGCTCCATCTCCACTCTACTCCAAAATTGGAGGTGGCCTTGCTATGTTGCTCAAAGAAAAAGAAAAAAAAATAAAAATAAAAATGCATCTCATTGCCTTCACCGAAATGTCCTTGAAATTCCTGGGGTAAGAGAGCCAGATGGTGTGAGACCTCTGGTCAATGCCTACCTCTAATTTAGAGAAGTATGCGGGAGATCTCAAATCCCAAATGAATCTCAAGAGCTTGGATGTAAGTTTCACCGTGGAGTTTGCACTCACTTATGTAAAGATGGCACATCGCATTGCTACACTGGCAAGTAATCCCAGAGCAACTGGAGTTAATTGGAGCTCCCTGGTTTCCAAGTTTTGTGGTCACAGTATACAAGCTTACACAATTAGCCTATGGACAAGGACATGCCCTTTGGCTATGTTGATAAATATTTATTTGGTCTCACTAGGCCTAATTGGTCCCCGGTGGAGTTAGTCAAAGTGCTTTCCCTTCTACTAGACAGGTATATAGCAATCCATTTCCTTTTGCTATTTCCTCACACTGATACAGGATTTATTTTGGGGGGGAAGATGCACTGAATCCTGTGCTTCTTTTTATGTGTATTAATATATTGAGCTTTTGCTCAGTTTTCTATAGACATCTTTCTATGTTTACAGTTTCCATAAAGTTGTATGAAGCCACTGGTTCCACTGAAGCTACATTCTCCCTCAATGGCAACAACAAAGCTGAAATTGCTTTTATTCTGATTTTTATGAGCAAGGACTTCTAGAAGACATCACAGGGATGGGACTGTGACTTCTTTGTCCTTCCTGGTGCTAAAGTGATGCTGCTTTTCCCACAAATGGTTCAAATGTGTTAATAGATAAAAAGCCTTTTCCTGGTGAGATCTGTGAGACAGTGGACTTCTGACTTGAGGCAGCCCATTGGAAATGCCAGCAAGGGAGCAATAAGCCTGTAGAAAAGACACACACACACACATGCGCAAAAAGGAAAATGTGAGAGAGAGAAAAAGCACATTAAGTGACATTTGGAGAGATACTGGCTGGCGATTGTTGTGTTGGCAAACTGTTACTGCCAGGGTTATTTTTTGGTTCTTGTTAAAGGGTATAAACATTGCAAGAAAGATTCTTTTAATATCTAAATCAATTTTTCATTAATGACAGGTCTGATATTTGTGATTTTGGGGGATTGGCAATATTAAGAGTATGAGTATAAATTGGCACTACAGAGAAGTATCTGCTTGTTCATCTTCCATGGATGATTTTTTTGTAGATACAGATTATAAACAAAGTTGGACTGCTTGTATTAAAATTTAAGGAAACTCACAGCAGGATCAGGGATGCTTTGACTCTTGTTCTCCTTCTATAGTTTTATAAAGCACCTTTACTTTTTTTTTTTTTCATTCAGTTTCTTCTAAAGAGCCTGCTCTGCTCTCACTTTTCTGCCCTTGCCATCATTAAGAACTTCACAGAGGGCCCTGCCATGATGAACAGTGATTTTTCCTTCTTTCTCCAAGTGAAACTGCCAGTTCTGAAAACAAACTCTGTTTGGAGCCTTCCCTTGGTCTTGAAATAAAGACCCATCCTCCTTTAAACTTGCCCTTACATGTCTCCATTCTGGCCGATAAAAAAGATACGGCTCTTTTGCTGGTTTTACTGAGAATATATGTAATACCGATTTCCACACAACGTTTTGACCCAGCCTCTATGAATGTCTCAGGCAGGACTCAGTCACCTGCTCCCAAACAAACTTTTCCAACACTAATTGTCTAAAGACAAGAGAAAGCACGGAAGAAAGACTGGTTGCTTCTCTCTGCTAACTTGAGCTGCTCTAATTAGGACTGTTCCCACCTGATTTTTGCTTTAAAAATCAGGCTCCAACAGCATGTGGGAAAGGTAAGGGCAAAAGACTGAAGAGGAGGGGGGAGTAGTAAGTGGAAGAAAGGAAGGAGAAGACACAGGAAGATGTATTCAAGGAAAAGGGCTCATTTTAGGGGTCACATTTTCAGAAGGGAGGACGGTGGTTTCTGAGCAAAACCGTATTCTCTGAGTCAAACACATTTGGCAGCCTCACACTTAGGGCCATCTTCACACCTGTTACAGTCTACTGTGACATCTGCCCTCATGAGGCTTGGACATTTTAGATTGTTGTTTAAGGATGCCAGAGCACGGCTCCCCGCTGTGGTCATGGAGGGAGCTAGTCACAGCACCTTAGATCAGGCAACCCCAAAAAGAGCCTGTATGTATACATCTGTGGTTGGTTGTGTTTGTAATTGCACTTTTCCTATCCCATATACTGCTATGGCAAGCAACGACTCTTTTACCATGGAAGTGCTGCTCTTACAAAACTAACTCCGGCATTCACAATTGTTATATTTCTCACTGCTGGCAATCTTAGCAGATACTCACGGACTGTTGTAGGAGTTTCAGCGAAGTACCATTAGACTATTTCTTTCTCCAAACATATCTGTGTCCTACACCCCATGTCATGAAGCTGGTGTTTTACTTGGTTGGTATGTACACCCTAATATATCAAGGAGATTGCTCTTCAGAAGGTGTATGTCCTCAACAAAGACATATTTTCACCTTTCATTTCAACTTAGGAATCATACAACCTGTGGTACATGAATTGCTATGTGCATGTTTACACCAGAATAGACTAACTAGCATATATATATATATATGTATTTTATAGTTCCTTCTTGAACTGCCTGACTCAATATTTCTATTCCTGTAACATCAAAGCTCCTCTGGGGTTTCTTGTTCTAGGTGCTGCCTGGGTATAGTTTACTATCCTAAATGGATGGACAAAGATGTGAGCAAAAGAAATGGTACTACCTGGATTTTACCTATAGGTGACTGAGAGACAGAGAAGTTGATGGCCAGGGGTTTGGAAGTGCTTGGGCCCCTTAATAAATAGCGTTTAAGTGATTGCCTAAAGCCATATAGGAAGTCTGTGACGAAGGTAGGAATGAGCCACGGTTTATTCTAAGCTTTGTAATAGAACTTTATCCTAGCTTAGGTTTTCAAAAACCACACCCGGTCCTTTGTTTATCCATGTTTTCACGCCTGTTGGTGTCTTTTGGATCTACTGGCCCTGTTGAAGGGAAAGGGGAGAGAGACCCAGCCAAGGCTGTTAGGCAGGGGGCTTCCTATCAGACCTGTCACTTCACTAGGCATTACAGAGTCCAGACACAAGCTAGACCCACATCCCCTTCATCCCTTTGCTCAGGGGACCGCTATCTATGGCATTTTGCTTTATTGACTCCATTGATATTCCAGTCATCAAGAGCCCTCAAGCTGCAGTGCCTATATACATTACCACAATTTGCGCTTGGCAGTGTTCCCAGCCCACTTTCTGTAGGTTGGCCAGCTTACGGGGTTAGCATGTTTACATTCAACATTTTTGGTCAACATTTTTACATTTGCAGACAGAGTGCTTTAAGTCTCCCCAGAAATACCTTTGTGGGATAAAAAGCCTCAAAAGCAGTTCCACTTCATCTCGTGCTCCGTTGGCCGCTCTGCTGAGGTCCCGGAACACCGTTTGTGCAACGGGCGCTTTTGGCAGGCGTGTGCTCCCAGTGTCACCTGGCCCCAGGAGCAGGGGTGGCCTCGAGGAGGCAGGGAGAAGAGGAGAGTCAGGACATGCTGGCGCCCATTTGGTTTTCCCTCCAGCGTGGTCAGAGGTCTGCCAGGACATCTGAGAAATGCTCGCAGGTTTAGACATAACCGGTACAAGCCGATGAAAATTTCCACTCCTCTTGAGTTCTTCTTTGCAAAATGGCAGCTTGTATATTCTGCAATTGTTCCTTTTTTACCTTTTTAAAACTTCTCAATATGGTCATAAAGTTTTACAATATTTTAAATACTAAAGATCTGTAATCCAAGGATACTATCTGATATAGGCAAACCTATGTTTATCATCAAGTCTGATAGGTGTGTGTAACGTATTCTGATGATTTATATAGAATTGCCTTAGACTATTTTCTGTGCTGTTGTGTAACACTTTGTGGAATGAGCATATAACAGAATTTTGTCTTTTGAAGATTTTATGGAAAACATCAAGCAGGTTAAACATTACAATTTTGTGGTGTCCTGAATGTGGCTCTTAATAACAGTTCTGTCAGCGGTAAACAAAGCGCCTTCCATTTACTAGTAAATATGCATTTAATAAACCAAAAAAAAATAATTTCAAACAGTATTTAGAATGTGCTAAATGACTTCAAACAAAAGGTATTAGTAAGTCAAATGTTGTGCCTTCTATTCCAATTTGTTGCTGTTGCCAAATTCTCTTTCATTTCAACATGCGTATTTCAGAATGCTAGTATTCATATAAACACATTATCCTCTAATAATCTTTCAGAGATAATTATTCAGTACCTATTTTGATTATAATAAACAGTATGAGTCACTTAATGGTTTTAGAGCTGAACATAATACAGGCATCTTAGTCTCTTCAGATCCTCCAACTTCCTTTCAGTAAAACTCTGAGCATGTTCAAAAGTGGAATTTTAGTCCATTCATTGGTGTGTGCTGTTGACTTTCTTGTAGTGGAATAGAAGCCAACAGAGATACTGAAGTGAACAAATGAAATAGCTGTGTCTTCTCTATGCTTTGCGCATGATAAGAGTCACTTTTTCCTATTATCAGTGTGAAATATGGATCTTGAAATCCCCTTATTAGTGCACCACGATGAACTTTCACCTTATTATGTCAAATTGCTGCTTAATTGGTACTAATTTAAAAGCTTAACTGTTAGTTAAATGTTTTTTCTCAACACCTTTTAGCCTGTGGGAGGGAGAAAGGTTCCACTTCCATAGGGAAACCATAACGTCATCTATACGTTAGATCAACTGAGGCATTCCCTAATACATAAAACCTGAAAAAACCACCCATCTCAATTCAAGGAGCTCCAGAGCGTGGAACCCATCTCTCAAAGGGCCTGAGCCTGTTGGTGCTAGCTGGGACCCTTGTTACTGTCATCCTTCCCTCCACACCCGTGCTGGGTCCTGGTTGTCTCAGTTCAGAGACAGCAGTGCTTTGTGTACGATCAAGGAACGAACTGAACTTCATAACCACAACCTCCTGCAAGGTCAGACAGCTGAGCCTTGCCTTTCTCCGCACAGCCGCTGAGGCACATGAGTCGGACCTTTCCCTTTCTCCAGGCTTTGCAGGGAAGTTTATGAGCTCGGGAAGAAGGAGCCAGGTTTTCTGCAGTTAATTTTCTTCCAGTTAATTGACTTTGGTGTAGGCTTTGATGTAATCTCACCTGGTGTTTTACCAAGCGGGACTCCTTGTTGGAGCTTTTTCCTGCTTAAGAAGATCTCTCTTTTACCTTACTTTCTTGAAATACCCTCTTGGAGACCTGTGCTCCTGTCTCGTATTTCAACATGCAGTTGAAATAGGCCACTCAAGGGAAGAGGGAGCAGAGGCAGGGGACAGGCACAGAAACATGCTTGTGCATAAGATGATTACACACATTTCCTTAGGAAATCATGTTAAAAAGTAGATGCTGAAGCGTAGGGTTTATTTATGCAAAGTGTTACTGATACGCTCTTCTGCATAACAGAGTCTGTTTCTGATATCTTCTAGTGTAGATGCCTAGTTATTTTTTTAAGATCTAAAAATACTTTAAATTTTATTTGGGATTGCTTTTATAGCTCTGATTGACCGACCAATGTGCGCAGACTGACCAATGTGCGCATATATATATATACATATATATATATACTGGTTTTATCTGTATTCTTGAAATAGACTTGAGCATAGCATATAGCTTTTTTTGCATGCAAGAGAGATGCTCTTGGCAAGACAAAGCAGGTTGTGTGAATAGCAGGAATGGTTGCTGGTCTGCTCCATCGGAATGATTCCTAATAATTTTCTGCCTATGTGTGCATCAGATGTTTATGCCACTAGAATAGTAATAGCAATTCTTAACTCGGAGTACCTTGCTGAAGTGTTGAAGCTGGTTTCAGAAATAATTTTCTTGTCAGACTCATCACTGTAAACCTCTCTGATATGTCTGTACTGCCATATGTTGATTTATATAAAGTGTGTCCCATTCATGGTGAAAATAACCCAAATGAAGAGGCCGCAGCAATAAGCCTCACTTAAGATGCTAAAGCAGAATTTAAGTGCCATGTGGGTGCTCCCACAATTTGTCCGCATGGAAATGCATTTCAGCTACAATTGAAATCGTAATAAGGATCTCTGCTGAGGCTTCTTAGGCAAGTAGCTGGGATATATGCCTGCTTTGTATCTGGTCCCATCTGATTGCACTGACATTTTGACATCTGCAATTTTTCAGCATGTATCTTTGCAAAGGAAACAATTTTTTTAAGACTGTGCTATCACGGCTGTGAAAAATGCTTGTTTCACAGGACACATACAATGTATGTTGATGATACTTTCATCAGGTTGGCATTTCTTTCTAATCATACCGTAAAAGAATATGTGTCAATGCCAGAAAAATGAAAGAAGCAGAGGAAGAAAAAGCAAGCACACTTTTACATTCAGCTGGAATTATGGATTTTACAATATTCTTTGATACTTTTTTCTTGTGATGTTAATGATTCATTCTCTATTTTTCAATTGCAATTAAAAAGTTGAATATAAGTAAAAATTGATCCAGATAGAGAATCCGTCTCCTCCAGCCTGAAAAAAAAAGTCTATTAGTTTTGTATTTGGAATGGAATTATTTTACACATGTTTTCTTGTAGCTTGTCAGTAGAATTAGTCAAATTGTGGTTTTGCAGCGGACTTTAGCTAAAATGTTAGTTGTTAAGGGCTTTTATACTAATGCTTTGTTGCATATATATGGAAGGTGACCTTTGAAATAAATGGTAATGTACAGGAAAAGATAGTTCATTACAAAGTTCATTCCAGTAGTAAGAGGTTTGGGTTTGTTTTTGTTTTTTGTTTTTTGTTTTTTTTAAAGCATAAAATCAATGACCTCTTGTATCAAATTATTATTAAAAGAAGAAAAAATTGTTTAACAGCATTGTCTGGAAAACTGTGCTAAGAATGATGTGTCCATTGGTCAACGAGATATAGTTATACAACACTCAGTAAAAGATGATCATAACAGAATGAAATTCATTCCTCTGAAGAAGGTTAACACAAAGCTTATATGTCTCTTCAGTACTTACTGAAGCCTCATTTTGAAGGGTTAAATTGCAATTTAATGATGCAGAAACTGCTCCCTCTGGCTCTTTGCAGAGGAATGGATTTCAACTCCCTTAAGAATATCTCAGAACCACCACGGTTGGTTATTTCATCTGGGGAAGGGCACAGACCATAAATGAAGCACAATCAGATAGTCCATAAATATGATACGTAAATGATATATTGAATGAGTCTCCAACAAGTAAACCCACAAAACTCGTACAATTTGAAAATAGCTGAAACCAAACATTAAGCATGGTTTAGAACACAAAGGTAGAAACTTCTGATGATTTTCTAAGCTCTAGTCCAAGGCAAAATAAAAGATTTAATTTGCTAAATGTGGGACTAGTTCCTTGACTTCTCTCATTGACATCAGTGAGCCTTCACAGTGTCATTAGCGAGAGAAACAGCCTCAGGTCCTAATCTTGTTATTATAAATGAGAAATCTCATCAAAATCAAGGAAATCTCTTCACTTTCTGTCTATAGTATGTTGTCTAGTGAGCAAGAACTCAAGTTTCAGAGTTGCCTGTAGAAATGTATAGTTAGTGTGTGCCTGCTTCCCCAAGCATTAAATCATTATGGACCACCTCTGAAACACCAACCACATATTTTTATGATGATCTTCAGGCTCTTCTGCTATCCAGCTGTGGGGAGGAGGGCCATGACAAGCGTTTTGAACTTTCATGTAAGTGTGTATATATTTTGCTTCTATTCAAGAACATGAAGAAGAGAGTTTACAAGAAAATTTTAACTTTATTATCTAGCCAAGGTTCATGATCTAGCACACAGGAAAAGTAAAATGTTTTAAGATCATAGAGTAGTGCTGCTCTTCAGATTCCTTCAGTAAGTAACTGTTGTCCAATGGTTTTTGTGGGAGACAACCCAACGTCTCATACTGGTATAACAGACGGTGCTTTCACATATGAATTATATGCTTTGTGGAGATTTTTTTGCTCTTAGATTGAAACAAACATTTTGAACATCCTCTTGGCTTGAAATGGTTATTTATTTTTTACAATGTAGATCTTTTAGGACATTCTTCAGGTAGAATTTCCTTGCCTTGGGGCTTAACATTCAAGACAGCCTACAAGATAACAACTCTGAGAAACTGGAAGGAGTCTGAATTCCGTTTGAATCCTAATGAGCTGCAATGGCGAGTCTCTTGGCAGAGCCTGTGCTGAGGAGCTGCACTGTCAAAACGATTTCCAAGTAATGCCCATAGAATTTAAAGCAAATCAGACATGCTGATAATAAAATAAACACAGAATGAACAAAAATAGGTGGTTTTAACTCAGGCGTGGTTCATGCAAGATTCATCGTGAGCCTCAGAAGAGGGAAAAGATGATTTTCTGGCAGACTAGGAACCTGTGTAGGCAGTCTAATTTCACTCAATACATTAAACTTAAGGAAGCAGCCTTAGTAATGAAGTTTTATATGTTTCAAAGAATGAGACAATGAGGTCTTTTATCAGTTTGTCACCTGAAAGGAGGAAGTAATTACAAAAATACACTTGATCTCTGAACAGATGAGGAATATAGTTTGAGCTATGAGGAACAAGAGAAAGAATGCTGAAGAGAGATGATTTCTGAGTCTTGCTCCCCCCTCTAACCCTTTTTCCCTCCACATACTGTCCTTTAGATCTTCTAATGCCTTAAATCAAACTTAATTAAAAGAGCAGGCTATATTAGAAGAATTTTTTTAGTGGTCGTTTCTCCCAAAAGCCAAAATACATGATAGAATTTATATTTTTTGTGGAAAAAAACCCCAACATATAAGCAAATCCTCACTCATGGTGTGTTATCATAATACAATTGATTTAACAGAGCTGTGATATTTACACCAGGCGAGGTTCTGTCCCCTGGGTTTTAATTCTTCTCTCATTTGCATTGTTTTAAGCATGCCTAACTACTTAGCATTTCAAAGGGTTACTACCGATTTGCCACAGTGCAAGGCTAAAATCAGGGTGACCTTTTCCTTGCTACAGGAGAAAGGTGTTTGTTTCCTAATACTGCTTCTGAATAACCATAGGAGGGGGAAGACTTGCTCTTCAGCTTCTCCAAGGTTAGAAATATGGGCTGTCTTTAAAGTAAGACATGAGCAATATGTGATATTTTGGTGAGAGGCAAATGACCTCGATACCTCTGGGTTCCCTTTGAATGTCTTGTAAGGCCGGCCCTATATACATCCCAAACCACCTGTTCTCATTTATTTTACCTTGTTTCCTTGATTCCAATTTTGCTTACAACCTTTCTGTCTAAAATTATGCCATTTGCTAAACTGTACACTTATCTCACAGTGTGAATTCTTCAATAATTTATATGAAATGCATTCTTGTCTCTTCTAGGTCTAAGCTAATTTACATGGCATTATGTCTATGCAAAGTCTGCACGTTCCACGTTTCATATTATTGGGTTACACAAACAGACCTGCTTTTTAAAAAAGAGAAAATAGTTGTGGTTGTGTTTATGGTTATATTTTGTTGGTCTTGTATGAAAACTTGAAAATAAGAAAGTGAGAATTTAAAGGACAATGCCACAGGATAGATAAAAAAACATCTTCTCAACTGAGTAATTTCCAAAGGAAAATGTACATTAGCTATATAAAAGAAGTCTTCGTGTTAGCTTCATATGCCATCTTTGCTACAATCTTCAGCTATTGATCTATTTATATACAGACAGATATCTATATATATACAAACTTTTCTACCCACAGTTTTTCACATATCACAGACATTTCAAAGAGCGATATTAACACATTCCAACTACAGATTTTGGCTGAGCTGCCTATTATTAAGCAGATGCCATGAAAATTTGGATTTTCAAAGGCTGGGTGGAAGTTTTCTGATATTGCAAAAACAGAAATGAAAAAGAACCATAGAGTGTGTCAGTTGGGAGAGATTCCTACTGAATTCTAGGAGGTTTGCATTGGAAACATGAGATAACTGTTGCCTACTTACATCGGAGCCTGCCTCCTCACCCAGATCCTTTCCTGTGTCTTGGTTGGGGAGGAAACTGGGACCCAGAAGAGCTTCCATCCTGGCAGGAATAGGGGAATATTATGGTGTTTCAAAATGAAAAAAAAAAAAAAAATGTTAGAAGAGGAATGCAATTTGACTTTCTATTTCGCTCCATCTCCATCCCTATGTATGGAAAACAAATACTTGGAGCATTTCTTCCCTTCCAAATTTCCCATAACAGTCAGACATGCACATCTCCTTTTATCTCCCATCGACACTCCAGAAACGACACTGCTCCTTCAGCTAATGTTTTAGTTTGAAGGACAGGAGCCTTCATTTTTACCAACAAAGCCACCAAATGTCTCTGAAAGCAGCTAAGGAGACGATGAGACAGGAGAGCTTGTTCGGTTCCAAACCGGATTGTTCATGCACGTCGGTATTACCTTGGATAAACTGTGTTTTTTAAGCACAAGCTTGAGCAAACAATGGTATGTAAATTGCATCAACCTACAAATAGCTCTGGGAGGCATTGTGCCTCGTACCACAATTCAGAATAATTGCTTACCGGCTTCATCTTGCTCTTGGGGGATAATAATCAGCTGCTTACCTCTGTCTGTGGTAAAACTACTCAACATCAGCACAGAAAACCTCACATAAATGTACACTTGCTCATCTGCTTCGTTTAGCTGTTAAAGCTTTCATATCGCTCACTCCTTATTTGATGCACGGCATGCAAGTCCTTACTTGCTTTCTGTTGGAAACTTTCTATTTGGACTCTTTATCTCCTATAACCATGCAAAGATTTAATTATTATCTCCTTGCACGCACATGAAGTTTGAGCAAAAATGTAGCCCATAATTGTCTGATTTTCTTTCCCCCCCATTTGTGGAATGGAGATAGTAAAGCTTATTCACACTTCTAAAACACTTAAGAAGTACTGATTCTGAATTATATGTAGTGTATAAAATGTATTTACACTGTGCTTATGTTATAATGCCATAATGATTCCCATATATGAGCATCAATCTCAATATGAGTGACATTCAGCAATTTTTCCATGTGAAAGGGGTAGGACTCCATAGTACGCTACGGGAAGATAAGATGCTAAGAACTTGATGTAGTTAATAGCTTGTGTCACTTCATGCCATAAAATTGGATATATTATCCCTGAATCATTATAGGCAGATATAAACCCCAGTGTAATTTCACACAGAATATATTTACTGGATTAGTAACCTGTTTTGAAATTTCCAGTGTCAGTTAAGAGGCATTTCCTTTTTGGAGATTTATACCCTCATTTGCCCCAATTTTGAGTTAATTATTGATTGACTGAAAGAGTAATTCAGTGACAATACTAGCAATATAGGGATTACTAATTTCTTGAAAGTGCATGAACCAGTAGGAGTCATTCAAGAACAAGGTCAAAAGAGAAAACACAATTAGCCTTCAGCTTGAGTGGTTCTTTTGGTTTTACCTCCAAAACTTCTGGTTAACCCCTGCATCCCAAAGTAATTGCACCAGTGTAAAATCCCCGTGTAACATATGGCATTTCCATGGCTTGCCAAAATAGACCTTGAGGATTTTCAAGTTGTTTTGCTTTCCTTTTAAAGGCTTTCAACATAACAACTGTGATATTTATACTCTTTTATTCTAAAGAGCATTTTCCCCATTCTATAGGAAGCTGCTACTGCTCGGCGCTTGCTCCCAAGCACATCTTGACATTTTGAAAATGAACACAGGTCCCCAGAGGATACACAATGTGCTCAGATTGAACAGCTGTTCCAGTTAGCAGTATATACAGTCAAATTAAAGCGTATTAATTGCACATCAGGATTAACGTCGACTTAAAGTTCTCTGAAATCCAAGCCCACAAAATACCAATCCTTTACCCTGTCACCTCCACCTTCACTGGTCCCATTATAGGAAAGAGATGAATAAGCCCATATTCATTTCTGCAACCAGCACCAGCTTTGTAATTCTACAAGTTTACAAACCAGAGTTAGCCGTGATGGAGAGTGGTGTGTACTGAGCACTATGCCACAAATCTTCATAATGAATGTTAGCAATATTCAAAATTATTGATAAAAGCGTTCTTATGTGGGAATTATGGACATGCCAAAGTTAACGTTAGCAACTACAGAAGGGAGAAGGGTTTTCAACAACTCACAACACTTTGGTAGTGACAACTACAAAATGTGTATTTCAGCCTCCAAAGTGATCGTGGGCGGTGACTAGTTTCCCTTTTTATTGTCTTCTTCATCATCTCACCATCACTCCATATACTTATTTCAACACATAAGAAATGCTGCCAAGAGTAGTAGTATTGGCTTGCTCCCCTGGGCTGGGGGGTTGTCCTTGGCTTGATGCTGCCATCTCATCACGGTTTTGTTCCGACATCTCATCATGTCTGGGCAGTTCTTCCAAGCTGACAAAACTTTCTTATTTGCATCATAGGATATTATGAAAGAGAGGTTTCATCTGTTTATCTTTAACCATAAATATCTAATTTGAAATCCAGTGGACTCAGGTCCAAATTTAGTGGCTGCGCAGTTAGTTACTAGTAGTGCCTGCTGGAATAGAATTACTTATTGCTGATGGTGTTTATACGTTTAAATAAAAGCAAGTATTCCACTAACTTAAATACATTGTCTTAACCTTTAAATAAATGGGGTTTTGCAGTTTCTTGATGGAAAATGAGCTGAGACTGGGTGCAGTTTCAAGAGCCTTGGTCTCTGTTTTACCTTAGTTTCACCACTAGCTTTGATTTCTCTCATAATATAGTGACAGGACCAATTTATTTACATTTGGTGTTTTTACAGATACTAGACCAAATGCAAGGGGCTATAACTTTTTCATAATTCATTTCAGGTGAAGAATAATACCTCTGAAATGCAGGCCTTTGACTGTAATGTGTTTCTTTCGACTCATTTGTTGTCCTCTTTCTAAACTGTGATTCAAATACTTGCTTAGTAAATATTGTCTGGCATTTTACTGCATTTCCATGGAAATAGCAGCAAAAAAGTGGAGTAGTAAAATGTAAAAATATGGCTCTGAAACCTATAGTTGTACATCTCATAGTGTTAAATATGATTTTTTAACAGCAGCTATTTTTTATTCACCCCATCTGCCCTTTTCTGCACATACGTGCTCATACTCAGCAGAGATTTTGTAGTAGTTGTAGTTCCCCTAGGGCTATGTCATGAGGACTGCAATAAAATATAGGACCAGAATCATTGCTAGCATAAAGCAGTGTGTAGCAGCCAAAAGCCTGGTTCACAATTGATTATTGATTGGTAACCTGATGTAGCCATTACATTAATACGGAAATAAAGGAAATTGCCTGAAAAGGAAAGAGGAAGGAATAGCCTTATATAAGGGGAGCTTTTTCCCTAGTACATCTTCACCTTATTTTGCTTAGTTCAAGAGATGCAGCAGGATGGTAATGAGGAAAGATCAAAGCACAGTAGCTTTGTCATGCTCTACTAGATTGCTCTTGGGGCTATTTTATGAAATTGTAGAGCAGAATAGTTTTTAACAATTCTGCAAGT
Organism: Rissa tridactyla; assembly: GCF_028500815.1. Lineage (NCBI taxonomy): Eukaryota > Metazoa > Chordata > Aves > Charadriiformes > Laridae > Rissa > Rissa tridactyla. Next base: position 40,079,245 of record NC_071467.1, on the reverse strand, counting down.
ATTTGTCATTTCTGTAAAAAGGTCTAGAGAACAATTTAGTTAGATATGCTACAAGGAACAAGACCCTGTACCTAGAAATGACTGAAAGTTTTCAATTTCAAATCCTTTTTTTTAATAAGTGTACAACATATAAAAAAAGAATAGCTATACAATGGTCACATTATACAACTCACTGGGATTTTGGCTAAACCACAGAATGTACATCTTGGGCCTTGGGAAAGAATTTGTCTACCTTTTACTTTCCCTGAAAACTCAAGAAATGAAGATCAGTTACAAGAAACAACCCACTTCACTTAGCTTTAGGTTAACACAGAAAATATTACATCTAATGTAACCAATGTTAGAATCTAAATGTACATACTAGAAAGGAAAATAAAAGTACATCAGGAAAAGATCGTTATATATTCCAGTATGTAGCAATGTCTAAAGTTAGACCTGTCAGAAAATTGCTAAAATCATCAAAAGAGCGCAAAGAAGAAAAGTGTGGCAATGGAAATAGGGCATGGAAATAAGTATTAATGTGTTTGGAGTAAAAAGGATGTTAAGAATGGTGTGGGTCTCTTGAGCAGTGATAGAATAGACAAGTTGCTTAAAAATATAGAAATGACAGAAGCGATCACTCAGTATTTCTTCTCCATCTTTGGGAAAAAAATCCAAAGAAGTAAATGATAGAGGTGTTTGAAAAGATGATGATAAAATATTTTTTGATCCTGTGACAATTTAAGAGGATGTCTAGCACTAAATATTAAAATGATAGACATTTTGAAAAGCGTGTGTCCCATATCTTGCATTTAGAAGTTTTGAAAGAATTAGGTGAGGCATTCTCTCAGGATTTGATCTTGGTTTTCACCATATTTTGGAACATCAAAGAAGTTCCAGAAGAGAGCTACTGTTATGCAATAATTTAGAAGGAGTGATAAGTAAATTATTTACTACTATATTGAGCACTTAGTAATATGCTTAATTGGGTGCCTTAAGAAATTTCAATCGAGAAATTAAAGTGTTGTGAAAATTATATGGCATACCTTAAACACACTAAAAATACATTAACTCTAGCTCTCAAAATACAACCATTTCCTCGGGGATTTCTGTTTAAGAATATTATGTTTAAAGGCTATATTCCTAATGGCTGCATAAGTGCTTTGGGTTCTGTGCTGCCACACATTTCCATAATGACCAATAGAAAACCTAAAATCATAATTTATAAAATTTGCAGGGATGAAAAAGTAGGGAAGTGGTAAATAACGAAGATAAATGTTGAAATTCTAGTGTTCTTGTCTCAAAAAAGCCCTGAACTCTCCAAATTATTTAGAATCCTATAAATATATTGGGATTGTTCTGTTGTTTTTGGGGTCTATTTTTAAAAACAGCCTGGATCTCAGATGATACCTTTTCACGTCTACTAAGAAAACAAAAGCGTCAGTGCAGTAGCTTTTAAAATGGGTTAATCATGTATCTTGGGAAAAGAACTCTAATTTATTATGTCTGGCATGCTTTTGGCCAAGATGGACTTTATCTTGTAACATGAGGCTAATTGCAGTGATTTTGGTCAGTCAAAGAAAACACCTTTGGGGAAAAGTTTATGTGGTAGTTTTGAGTAATTGCTTTATGTCAAGTTATCATTGCGTCTGAAGAATCAGACTTTCCCATTTAAGTAAATATTTCCTCACATCAAAGTGGATAGTTAAGTTCTTGGAAAAGAACTAATACATTAAGTTGTTGGAAAAGAACTACTAATGCTACGTTGGTTTAATCACTGAAAGATAATATTTTTCTTTAGAAGACACATAGTATGTAAACCTTGATTTCAAAATATTCTTTTATTTTGAATACAAGAGTTTAATTCTTAGTCAGTCAATGTTAGACTTTACCAAATATAAGTCAATAACCAATTTTACCATGTTTCTGAAAACAGGTAGATGTGAAATGTAAACAAACACACAAGAAGAAAATACACTGAAGAAATACAATTAGTAGATACCTAGAGAGTCGTATTTGACATAAGAATTCAATTCAGTCTTTGCAATAACCACATTGTACAGGGCCAGGAAACCCTGCCAGCAGAGCTTTTTTCAGGCGTAGGAAACTGCCTGGAGTTGCAAGTAGCTGTGGTCAGAAAGGGCTCCCTGAACAGCTGGTCTCCACCTCCTGCACCGTATTCTGCTGCTGCTCCTATCTCCAGGATCTGGATTCTGTGGGACATCGGCTGCCGTAGGTTCGTGTGTCCCAGTGCGTGGTGGAGATGAGAAGCCACAAGCCAATTCTTCCCCCCGAAATAAGGACCTCACAGCCAATGATTCGATTCAGTGCTGGTGTGGGGACAGTGTGGATTAGTCTGGGTGATGCTGCAGGTTCGGGTACTGCTGGGAGGATGTCAGGCATAATCCTGCCCTCCTCACACATGCACATGCTCCACTGAACCCAGTAGTTTTCCTGGGGGAATAGCTTTTGGGTTAAATTACTTCCCTATTATTACAGTATTATGATTTTTTTTACTCATAGCATTTGCAGGGTTTCCATTGTTCGGAAAAGGGAACAATTTGGAATCTAGATAAGACTGTATGTGTGATTGGGCCAGACTTTCAGAATGTGTTCTATACAGTTGCTTATGTATCCAAAGGATTAGGGACACTGGATAAATTACATATATATATACACATGCATTTTATATAATTATATGTTATAAACAATTTCCTTGCACATTTGGATATTTGCATGGGTATGAATGACTTGCCTTCTTGTCTGATGCCAGCCTTCTCAAAGAGACCACACACAGCTTTATGGGGAGAAGTGCAGGAGACCGTTGTGCCTCCTTTGTTTTAACCACAACACTATTCCTTAATCATAAAAAAAAAGTTTGGATACTTTGGGATATATCATAAGGGAACGCTTAGAAATAGAAATCAAAGAACTGTATTCTGCTTCCAACTCTTCCAAAGACTTGATTGAATGATTTCAGTGAAACATTTTCTGATAAATGATGTATTGCTATTTCACTGGCTTCTATTCTCTGTAAGGCCTCTTACAAACTTTGGATGGGGAATGTAAAATGATAACTTCTAATACCATGGATAAAAGGAAATGAATATGGAAGGTGGTAAAAATATAATGCAACAACACAATCTGTTACATAAACTTTGCGAACAGTAAAAGTGTTGCCAGTAGACAGACTCAGCATTTTTCATTGACTTTTGATTGAAATCTTGGCCTTGGTAACAGGAATAAATCATCACTAAAAACAAACTGGAAGATCTGTATTCCCAGAGAAATGCTTAAAATAAAACAGAATAAGATGTGAAGAGAAAAAGAAGATGGAAAAGTGATGGTTCCTTGTGGTTCCTCATGTGTTCCTGAAGCCATCTCCAGGCTTTCAATACAAAGTGACAGCTTTAATTTACAGTTGAGTTTGGAGAAATTTTTATAGCTCTGAATTTGATTCTTTTATGTCAGTAATACAAAGAGCTTATCTGAACAAGCACATTTTTTAAACCACAAGTCACTTCAGGGTATATACTGTGAATTCAGAAGTAGGATCTTGGATTTAAGTTTTGAGAAAATATACCATAAGTTGGATCAATTAGAGAGTCAAAATGGAGATAAGATTAAAGGTATACCTGAGGACATGCATATCTTGTACATTATCCCTGTCCTATTATTCCAACCCCCTCTTCGCTTTAAGAAATTAATTTGCCTTGGCTGTGGAGAAAAATAGAAATGAGTATCTTACCTGGCTAAACAGGTGCTCATTGCAGAATAGGCAATATAGCTAATAGTTATCTTAATCTGTATTATGTATGCTATATTAGAAATTCAGAATTAAAACCAGGAAGCCTAGTAAAAGGCCCCGCAAGTACCAATTGAACTGAAGCGCAGGGTACATCCATACTACCAAATAGAGAAGGGAAAGAAACCAGCAGGCTCCTCTGGGATCTCGGTGGTGGGCCTGAGGTGCAAAGGCATAGCTGCTCTGTCACCTGCGGTTCTCTTCTCTTGGATTCCAAGAGTCTGGGGTACTCTTGAAATAAAAGGTGAAAGCTGTGTTACAGCTCCTCAAAGTTGACTTTTTACAGGATAAAAAAGAGATTATATGTATTTATTGTCTAACAGGGATAGGGGAAAGATGGAGGTTGGGTATGACTGTATGTGGAAGTGCTTGAAAATGAGAAACCTCCTGGGGTCACTCCTGTGCATGGTATTTTTAAGAGTGAGTCTGGAAGACAGCTCTCACGAGCAAGTGATCTGGAGAAAGCTGAATCACATTTGAGAAAGTGAATTTGGATTTTGTCCTTATCCTTTTAGTGTAGGGAAAGGTACATACCTTCTGGATAAATATTTTGCGTGCTTCCAGGTCTTCATCTGCATATAAAAGGTATTTCAACTGGAGCAGCAGTTTTATGACTTTTGTAGAAGAATACATTATAATGAAGGAAATATGATGAGTTTACGGTAGACAATGAACGTAGTGAGGACAGCCTCTCACTGTATTTTGTGTATATATATATAAGTAGTCATAAGGCAGAGATAAAAGTTGATATTTTATTCATCTCACTGAGTTGCAATAGCCTTGGAGGTAGCAGTAGATTGCAATAAATTACTCCCAGGAATTCAAGAACATTCAAGAACATAAGAATGGCCATATTGTATCAGAGCAAGTACTTTGGTAATCCACTTTCCCATCTGTAATAGTGCTCAGATTTTTAGGGAAAGGGTCCAAGTAACATACAGGAACTTTGGGGGGGGGGGGTTGACAGTCAGAAACTTTATGAAAAGAAGGTATTAATACATTGCCCATTTAAAATAAAAAAAACATTATTGTTTAACTAATTTTACCAAAGAATTACAGTAAGAAATATTTTATCTCTTCCTCGCACACTGTGCAGCCACCTCTTGAGCATGAAACTTGTAGGGAATAAGGGATGGAGAGGTGGCAGAGTACAAAGGGCACAAATATAAACTGCATCTTTCCTGGGTCCTATGGTTGACTTTAGTTCTTCAGTGAAAGTAGAGGCAAGTCATTAAAATTTGTCATTGCTATTTGTCTCCAAAGTAACCCTAGACCAGAACAGATAGACATCAACACTTAATTAAGGCCCTGAATAAAAGGTCTGTAATGTATAAATTCAATGGTGAAAGTGTCCATGTTGTAGCATATTTCTGAATAAATAATCTGTTTGTCACCTTGTTGAGCATTAAATAGCAAAAGTAACTTATATGATATATTTGCTGAGCGTTTTTGGAATCCATACTTGTGGACAAACATAAAGCTACCAACAGCTTAAGGCTGTACATGGTTTTCCTCAAACTCTGGGAATCCTTTAGAAATACCAAGTACACCAGATGGTGGAATATACCCCAGCTGACACAAAAATGCAACAGTCATTGCGATGAAGAGTTTACAGAAGAGTGTGTTGGCACGCAGGAGATATGTTGGTGCTAAAGAAGTAAAAGGAAGACCTGTGGATTTAGTGGGCAGCATGTCCCAGAGGAGACATGTGAGTGTCCAAAGAAGGCATTACGACAAGATGAAACAGGAGATGTGACAGCTCAGGTGGAAGCAGGAATAAACATGTTTGCAGCCTCTCCAACTCGGAAGTTACAAAGGATGTGAGACAACAGAGATATGGGGGGCATGCCTCACATGGAGAAATACAGTAGGTTTTCATTGTGTCAGCTTCCACCATATCACTCCCATCTGCTGCATCACTGGATTAAAGGGGCTTCTCATCTGACAGTGGATTTTCAGGAGCTCCTGCAAGATAATGAATGTTTATCATTTCCTTGCCGTGGCATCAGATAAGGCAGGCTTGCCTTGTTTTTATGCCTATTCCAGCGATGATAAGAAGAGAGATTACAGCACGCCTTCCCTGGGGTCTGAAAACTCCCTGTCACAGACTGATTGCTTAGCCCTGCTGAAAACAGGTGTCTCTCGCCAGGGAGACGAAGCTGGAATAAATAAGCCTACAGTGACTGAAACCCACTGGATATATAAGCGTGTGACCGCCTAATGTGGTTACTGGTATTCACAATGACACCTAGCATTATATTTTCTCTCCACGGTCTTCCCTTTCGGAACTTGCACAGTAAAATTCAATGAGGCAGAAGGTCTGCAGCAGGGTTTTTTCCTGGGTTGAAAGGCTTCCCTTCACATTTTGTACTAATCCAGCTATTTTTGGTAGATAAAATGTAAGTAAGAAAGGAAGGCAAGTAACATACTTATGTGCTCGGTCTTTTCAAAGATTCTTTTCACTAACTTTTAAGAGTGACTTTCACGTCAGTAAGACCTTGAGGCAAATATTATACTAAAGATGAAACATACCTATTTGATAGCCATAATTTTGCTCATCGCATTTTCTCACTGTTCATAGTATTTGTGCTCAAATAAGAGTTTGAAATTTTCTGATTCATTTCCTTTTTTTGCTGAATCATGAAATCAAGTCATAATACTGAAATTTCAAGACCACAACCCTGCTTCTACTGGGAAGCAGATTATTGTGCCCCAGTGACAAAAATCTGCCATTTTATAAATAGTACAACTTCTTGAAAGTCTTGAAGTACATAGAATTTAGAAAAGACCAATTTGGCAGCGACAGTCTCTCCAACCTTACACTTGTTGGGCAGGTGAGAATATTTTCTAGCACAACAAACTGTGTGCACGCAATATGTGCCTTTTGCAGAAAACTAGGCAAAGTAAATGTTCTAAGGCACGCTTAATGCCCTATTCACAGAGGAGACAAGCGGCATTGCAGTGTTTCAACTGCATGTGCTGTCATTAATATGAACTTCAATAGTTACATAATAAATATCTCTAGATCTCTAGATGTCATCCGAAACTCTCACCGCAGCCTGTAGTCCCAATAGTTCTGGTCTAGCAAATGCTAGAGATTTCTGTTAGCGTGTGCTTTTCCCAAGTGTAATTTTTTTCAACCATGGAGGCAGCAATACTGTCTTCCTGTACAGATACTTGAGGTACATATACTTCTCAATCCTTATCTTATGTTTAATTCACTGACCAATTGATCGATTGGTCTCACATTTTTCTTCACTGCAAGTATCTCTAAAGAGATTCTGATTCATCTGACATTCATTTTGCTTAAGTTAACATCATGATTTTATAGAGGAAATTGCATAGTGCTGTGATGCGCCGGCCACATTATAGAGATCTTCCTTTATCTCATAGAGCGGAGGGTGGATTTTGGCAGTTCTACCCTTTAGTACACTTACCATTCCTCTATGTCATCCTGTAGCTTATATGTTTCTGAACAACCCCATCAACTTCATTGGGATTACTGCTGAAAATGAGGGTTTCAGGTTCTGATGTTGGTATGACTGCCTTCAGTTGTGTCAGGGCCTTTGCTCTAAACTTGTCTTAGCTTCTTGTTTGTTTCTGTCTCCTTTTGTCCTCATGAAATGCTAACTTGCTCAAGTTTATAAATTTGATCTTGATTTAGTCCCATGAGGTCTGCCACAGCAATAACAATAGCATGTTTTGAAGACAGAAACATGTCTTGGAGTTTCCTGTATTTGTACAAAGTTACCCCTTTTCCACAGATACTGTCATAGCACATCTGCTGAATTCACTAGAAATCGTATGCTGAAAGGCACTGAAAAAGGAAAAACTTTTATGTGAGGGTGATCCAGTACTGGCACAGGTTTCCCAGAGACCTTGTGGACTCTCCATCCTTGAAGATATTCAAAAGTCATCTGGACACGGTCCTTGGGAAACTGTTCTAGGTGGCCCTGCTTGAGCAGGGAAGTTGGACCAGATGACCTCCAGAGGTCCCTTCCAACCTTAACCATTGGATGAAGCATTTTTGCTCTACCAGCACTCAAGTCAGACCTATGCAATAACTTTAACATTGGTCTTCTGTAAAACCACCCAATCTCTTTGTGTTTCCTGTGGGGCAATTTGTACAGTTTCAGATGATAGCCGGGAGGTATTTGCACAGCATTTGTTGCAGTAAGGATTATGCCTGTTGTTGTGAGGTCTCTCTTACACAGCACACTAGCTCTGGTATTTTTGTTATCCATGTTGCCTTTGCAATGCAAATAGTCTGGAGGAGACATTATTGTGCCCCAGCTCAGAAAATCGAAGCACAAAAGGATGATATTTTACAACTAATTAAGGCTCTTGCATTCTTACCTCAGTTGTATAGGAACATTACTGACATAGCCTTTATACAAACACCTCCTTTTGATGATGCAGTGACAAATGCTTGGGGAATTTTGCAAACCTTTGGGATCAGCACCCTGAAATCCAAGAGAGAAATCCTGTACCATGGGAATCTGTTATATTGCATGACTTCAGACCAGTCTCTCTCTTCCCATTTGCCTGTGTAGTCTTGCTGAGCATCTCTAGATAATTAGAGATAATTACCTCTAGCCTTTGAACAGCGTTGGTGTATTTCACGACATTCTGGTAGCCCCCCTGCTTTCCTCAACTTGTTTGTTCTGTTCCAAGCCTTTTGAGAGACAACTGACAAGTTTGGGTATGTCTGTTTGCTGGCTGAGTTTAGGAATGGACAAAAGAGCTGCTGGAGAAGGTTTGACTGATGGGATAAATAGAGAGAACACTGCTGAGATAAATCAAGAGCTCCCCTGAATATCACTAGATAGGTTCTTTTTGTAGTGTATACTGGAATACCAGCATTGGGGCTAGTGGAGAGCGGCAGGAATTGTGAAGGTAAAGGAAGATAATTGCTGCGTCTGTAGTTTGCAGGGACAAGGCTAGGTAAACTTTTTCGAAACACTGCAGGCCAACTGCTAAATCAGTGCTGTTTGTCAATAAGAGGTCATGCAAGGGAGAAAACACAGAAGTTGGAGGATTAAATGGAAATTAAAAGACAAATGGAAGTAAGTCACTGAAAAATGAATTAAGGTCTGTTAAAATCAGACTAGAAATACTAAGATTAAACAATTTGAACACTGATTTTATGGAAGAGTTCCAAATACATCACATATGAAGAACTTTTGCACTTCTTTATGTCTGCCTTTGAATTTCAAAATGGCCCTGAAAGGTATCATCCCTACTTCTAAATGCTTGCTTTTCATTCAGATCATAATTCATCCCTCTCTCTCTTATTGACTATGGATTTCCAGTTAGTGTCAAGCAAAAGTTGAGATGATTTTTTTTGGATACCAAATGAAAATAGGTATTTCCACTGGAAAGTGAACAAATGAGAGTTCTTCCACATATTTGGGAAAATTCTGGCCACGCATGTTCCGAAAAGATAAATTCAAGGTGAAGCAGGTGAGATACATTGCTGTTTGAAAGGTGACGTTTTGCAATGACATTCCAGAAAGAGTAGTGCAATCAAGCCAGTTTAGATACAACATAAACAATTCTTCAAAGGAGTTAGAGAGTAGAGTTTCTTTTGGTACCAGGGAACTGGCTTAGATGACCCAAAAAACATCTTTTAGTCCCCTGTAGCTCTATCATAGTCAATCTTGAAGCATTTTCCAGAAAGAATCACCAGCCAGTGGCTTTGCTAACAGTCCTGCACTCAGCACAAGATACCGTCCTTATGGCAGGGCACTTGCACGTTTAGGACCTCGTTCTGCATAGTGTACGTAGTGTTCCATGCTTCTGCTGACAACTTTCTAGTAAAACACACATCCAGTTATATATATACTTTGAGAATTTCATTCTCCATGCAACGTGAGGATGCTACAAAATTACAGAAATCAATGGGAATTTGGGGTATTATTTCTATAAGAGAATGGCCAGATCTTACAATACCTGTAAAAGAGCAGGATTTAAAGCAGGATATTGCTATTTTGTCACCCATCTCTAACTGCAGTTATGTTTTTCCATGTTTGAGAATAATCTCAGACTTCCATTTATTTTCAATCAGAATGTTCCTATATATCTAAACGTGCCATAAATGCCATTTTAACCTATCTGTATACTGTATATGTACCACTTCCTATTTAGGGGAATCGGGGTCTGTTCATACGTGATTAAGCTTACTTCCCTTCCCTAAGAATGTGTTGAAATGGCACCCTGAGTATACTTTTACAGCCAGATTGCATTGAACCCTGCTTTTTACATTTACTTTAAGTACTCTTTAGCATTCTTATTTTTAAAGTAGCAAAGTAACAGGATCAACATGTCAGATACTAATACTAATTTGGGCATTAGCAGAGTACCTTTCTCTTCCCAGTTCTCCAGTAAACCTATAATTCATATTTCAATGAATTTAGTACCCACTCTCCTCTTTCTTGTTCTTTTCTTCGTAGGAGCAGAAAAAGCTTTGAAAGACAACGCAGAAAGCTTTGTAAAATATAGCCCCCTCTAGGAAGATATTCATACAATAAACTTTGTTGATGAATTACTTTAGATACACGAGGTCAAAATAATTTTTCAGGCTGCTGTTCAGTCCTATCTGTTTCTTTCCCTTAGTGGAAGAGGTTAGAAAAAGAAAAGAAAACAGTTGCCCTATGTTTTGTTGATAACAGCTGGCAAGAGGATGCTCCTGGGATGCTGTATGTGTGTCCAGGTTGCATGATCAGGCGTTTGATATTAAAGTATGGTACTTGAAAGAGAAAAAAAAAAAAATTAGTGCAAAGGGCATTCCACATAAAACTGTTGGTGGCTCACATCCAGCCAGTTACCTGGATCCGTATATGCTAGTCCAGATACTGCATTACGTTTTGAGAGTTTGTGGGATTTCAGCATGCAACAGAACTGCTGGAAGCATTAGGTGTTCTTATTATACAGAAGAATGAGCAAAGAGCAGTTTTGTAATTATTATTTTTCAATAATGGGCTTGGACATCTGCTCTAAATGTTGCTGCCTTGGGTTCAGTTACTTCAGTTTACCTTCCTAACAACAGTGTAAATTGACTTGCTGAATTATAATGTCATGAACAGTCTCACTTGACTTGCCTCAAAGGGGTGAGCTTGGCTGCTTGTGGGGATGAGACAGAGTTCCAAAGGGAGAAAAAGAAGATAATACTAAAGGAGGCTATGGAAGAGACTCAGGTCAATTTAATACTCACTAAATATCTTTTCCTCTCATCAAAGGAAAAAAAAGCAGCAGCCTTTTCAGCGTGTGAAAGTAGGGAATGCATCCTCTGTCCTCATCACAACCCTTCTTCTTGGCCAAATAACTCATGAGGTGGAGGGATACTGTTGCTATGCTCTAAACAGAGGAGGACTTTCCCCTATTTTATGCGGCAACGTGAAATGATCCAATATCAGAGAGTTTTCTTAGCAAACCCATATACAATGAAGGAGTCAAAGGATCCATGATTGTTTCCAGTATGCTTGAACTTGGCATTTGATAGCAAATGAACAAACTGCAATGCAGACATCAATTTAGACGCATTATCAGGCTTCTGAGCCGGTGCTAAACTACTTGTTTTTCCCTTGTGCATCTGGCGAATCTAAGCAGATACAGTCTCTCATTCTTCTATTTTTGCTTAGCTGGAACTTGAGAGGGGCACTAAACACAATTTTCTGGGGAAAGAAAGGAAAAATTCAGGCAGATGTCTGAATTCCTCCCTGCTGTGGAAATAGGCTTTATGCTGTGGCTCAAATTAGGGGTAACAGGCAGCAGATGATTTTTATTACTTTGCTGCCTCGGCTTAATACTTTGTTTTGCCTGAAGAGAATTGGTGATTTAAGATAGACTGCCTCTTTGGAACCACAAACTAAACCCTAACAGAATATGCACCGTCCTGTGGGAAACTTTATATTTCACAAGACCTGGCATGAGCCAATTAGTACTGTTTCATGTTTTATGCCAAAGCTTATTATCAAACGATTTGACTTGGTTAAACTCCGACCTTCAATGAACGGTTTGATTTGTCCGGCTCCTTGTGAACTCTGAACATGTGTCTTCCCTAGCCATGGAAGGAGAGCTCCATCTGGTTCATCTTCTTTTGGAGCCTACGTTAAACCCCAGCAGTTCATAAGGCATTAAAGATCACTTGATGCATTTCATAAGAGTAGAGGTTGTTCTTTGGCTGGAAGGAGCATGCCATTCATCTACTAGAGGCTCTAAATACTGTTTTATCTGTTTACCTTACAGGGATTTCAATTCATCTCATGCGTTGCAGTCTGGGTGCCCGTCTCAGCCTCTCTCCCTTCACACACTCACAGTCTGTCTGTTCATGCTGGGGATGGGCTGGGTACAGATCCTGTAGCAAGCATTCCCAGCTTTTTCTTTTTCTTTCTTTTTTTTTGGTTGGATACAATAATAATCAGAATCTAGGAGGGATCTAGGGTTGTCAGCATCCCTGTTATCAAGTGCTGGCATCACCAGTTATCTCCTTGCATTATTTACTATGCCTTGGGAATTCAAAGCAGTAGTAAACGTTCATTTCTCACTATAGTTAGTTAGTGCTTTGCTCAACCATTAAACAGAGATTGAGGAAGCCTGTGAAGGTACATAGATCTACTGGATGTTTTCAAATGTGCAAATAAATGAAAAAAACCACACCTTACAATTATGAGAATTCAGGATTTGAAGATATAAAGGGATATAATGGTGTGGCAAATAAAACCTTTATTTTGGATTAAAGACACCGCTTGATAGAGTTACACAGAAGACAAATATTAATTTGCTTTTTCCCTTTTCTCTAGTATCTTTTGACATGGACTTTATCATTCATAATGAGATAGGAATCTTTAAAGATCTTTAACCTATAACCATCTCTCGCACCGTCTTTTGCTGTATGTGTGCTGGCATTTAAATGAAACAACCAAGGGAGTCTTAAATGCCACTATAAGCACGTTCATTCCAGCTGTTTGCAGGATTGTATAGGTCAACCAGCCAAGGGGCTTGACTTTAGTGTTTTGGGATCAGTTACAGCTTCATTGGAGGGTTGAAATTCAATCTTAAATCACTGTGCTGTAACGAGCTGGCGCTACGGGGTTTTATTTCAATAGTTGGCTTCTTCCTTATCATGGCTACCCATAGACTGTAACTGCATTTTGTAGTGTCTGTTCGGTACAGATGTAACAGTCAGCCTTGGATATATCACGCTGGCACCCATAGTTTTCTCAGAAGTGGGACTATTTGATGCCACCTTTTATATCACTGCAGTCAGGCAACCCTGCAGAATAAATATTAACAGACTTTTCCTTCCACGCTGATGAGATCATTAAGTAGTTTACTGTTGCCTTTCTGAGCCAGGTCCTGCAGCCTTGATGCGGTCACAGCTCCTTTTGACCTCCGCAGGAGTTTTGACTGAGCCAAACTGGCTGCTCAGGCTCAGTTTGGTGAAAGTACACCACATCCTCAAATCCAACCCATCACTTCAAAGCTTCCTGCATGTCACTGGGGTAGCTGCAAGGCTTTTTTAGTACACATAATTAGGAAAACATTTTTCCTTTATGAATTACCTTTGTTTTGTGCCTGTCTGATGACATTAAATAGTGATATTAAAAAAAATATGTGTTTGTTAAGATGTGGAGAAAATGAGCTAAGGAAGAGGACCCTTTCAGCATATTACCAGTACATTTATAGATTTCTAAGATCTGGCATTTACTAGGTCTCCTTATTATACTGTGGACCAAATTCTTAGGTGGGATCAACTTCTTTGCCATTAGTTTAGTGGTGGCTGGTTCTGAGACCAGCCAGTGTATTGGCTTTTAAAAATAATTGAACATATACTGCTCAATACTTACATGTCTTTTTCCTTAATCAGTTATCAAAGAGCTTCTGGTAAAGTATTGATGAGTGACGCATTTTTTTCCTCAGAAAAAATACTTTTAATTATTTTGCCAAAATATGATGTCTTCTGCAATATTATGTTTTATCACTACCACCCTTCTCCAATGAACTCATTCACTAAAGCACTTACAAGAATGGTGGAAAGACCATTACCTAGTTCTGAATATTTTCCATATGAGTTGAGTAGCTGATGAATAATGGCAAAGTCCGCTGTTGAAAGGCAATACAGACTGTCTTAAAAAGAAAGATGTTTTTTGTTTCGTACCCGCCTTTCTTTTCTTTGTTTCTATGCTTTGGCCTTCATTAACCTCGGCTACTACTCTTTTACCGAGCTCTTTCAGCATATATATTTCTTTTGCATTATATTTTATCCAGTCTTGCATCTACCCGACTGACAGCCAATTACCTACCTGGCCAACACTGCAAAGGCACTTCTGATATTAGATCATTGGGGTGGTTTTTTTCCTGTGACAATTACTTGTCAGAAAGCTAGCAGTTTCTCTTTTCCTCCATGAAACTGAACTTACTGTAAACATTAGTGATTTACTCAGAACCTTCCCTGAAATTCATATATATAACCTTCATGGCACATAATCTTATGGTATTTAGTGAGCTATTATAAGGGATTACCATCTTAAAATCACGGGAAAGCTAGTATTTCACCTAGACAAGTGAGTTCAGATCATTAAAAATCTAATGGGAATCTCCTCTGTGGTCAGATGATTGCTTTAACCACCACCGAAGGTATAAAGAAGTGATTTAAGTCAAATTTTAAAAATTCATTGTGACACAGACTGCACTCACCTTTGGTTATGAAGCTTCTATTGAACGGTGGTAAGTCCCAGGTAAGGAGGCTGTAACCTTTATCTGAGGAACGGTAACTTCCTAAATAGCATTCTTCGGTCAAGAGCGATCATCTGGTACCACCCTTCCACTTCAAATTTAAATTTTCTCCCCTCCATTACAAACCTCACATTTCTCTCGTGTTAAATCTTATTTTTCTTACTGAAGTCAAGCCTGTCAGTAAAATTCTGAAGTTACAGCAAGAGTATAAATTTGTATAAAAGTGTTTTATACTTAACCAGTCTTTAATGCAACCAAATTTGCATTAATTTTTTTAACCTTCTTCTTGCTTCACCTGTTAGGTTTTAGCATTTGGTAAGTTAATATTTCCCTCTCCAGTGCTGGTGTTTTATTTAGACTAGTTTGGTAGCTTTTTGATGTCTTTCCCCCTTAAATTAGAAAGTATGTATTCTCCCAAAAAAATATAAAAGAATGATGTGAACATTGTGCATTTGCCCCAGGGTTGTACAAAAATGTTTTCTCCGTGGAACATCTGTCAAGAAAAAGAAAATACCTGCCTAAAAGCCTGGAATGTGAAGACTGGGTTTAAGTCAAATCTGGCTGGTGCTAAAAATGACCTTGATCCAAGGTCTTCCCTATTCCAGCTGAGTACCCAGGCTACAAGGTGGTATAAGCAGCTCCCACTCTCCATTCCTGCCTTTGGATTGCCCTCTTCCTTGTGCTGGTGTGTAGCCTTTCAGGGTTGCACAGCAATATGGGTAGAAAAAAAGAAGGAAGGAGGAAAAGAAAGAAAGGAGGAAGGAGAGAAGATGGGATGGGGTGCGGTGGGAGGGAAAGGTGAGTACACTGCTGAGCTCAGCAAAGATGCCCTGGGGCTTCAGAACAAGAGGGCATTTAAAGCTCCAGGTAGAGTTTCCTGGAGGAGGCTTGGGAATCAGTTCAGTTTTTAACAGTTGCCATGTACAAAACTGGACCAAAATGTCTGTAATTCAGTGGGGTATGTTGGATGTGGAAACTGGTGGTAATGGTAAAAGGACCAACAGTCCTCAGAGGTTCCTCATGTCCAGGAAAGTCTTTCTGAAGGCAAAGCCACAGGTTAAATTTATGGCCACAAGATGAAGGAGAGTGTTTTGGAGAGAAAACCTCTTCACCCTTAGAAGCAGTAGTTAGTATGGATGATGAGCTGTGCCCTGGCATTTCTCCTGTGATCATTATTAGCAGCATCAGCCAACTCAGTCTTACATGCATAATTCAAATGTTTCAGATAATTCCTGACTTGAACTTGGAATACGAATGCTCTGGACCGTACTTTAGGATTCTCCATTTTCTGTATACTATTTTTGCTTTTGAAAGCGGGGGAAACAGTGTTCATTTGGGAAGTCATAATAATTTGTGGGGTTTTTCCTGGTTTTTAAGTTTATTTTATTTCAAAAAAGATTTCAAAACTATATAGTTTTAAGTTATTAAGTTTTTAATTTTATGATTGCTGTTAGATTTCTTGAATACAAGTTTGTTAGGTATAGAATGGATACTTTTCTGGTTATTATAATTTCTAGGGATTGTCTTACATGATAAATTGAAGCAGCTTTTTAATATAAAATGCAGAGTAGATTATACTTTCCCAATTTTGTAAACTCAGTAATTTATAAGGTATCAAATCTGCAGATATTTCTATATATCATTAACTTTTTATTTTTATATTCAGCAATTTTATGTTTTTTATATTTATATCACACCACTTTTTAGGTCTTTTCCTGTCTAAAATGATCTGTTATATATGAAACTTCTTTTTCTTGATCCAGTGACTCCTTCTGTTATGGATGTAGATCCATTTATTCATCTCAAACTAGCGGGTTGTTTATAAAAGCATTTCCATTAAAATATGAAACTGACTGTTATCCGTGAGGTTTCTGACAGAAGATAAAATTGAGTTTTTACTCTCGTTTTGAAAAGTTGACTTCCTAACTCTGCTGTGGTGTCTCATCTCTCAGACAGCTTGTGATACGTATTTTGAAGTATAATAAGACCTGAGAATTTAGAGGAGGGGTTTACTCCATAGGGGGCATTTGTTGAAGCCTGCTCTCAAAAATGTTTTTTGATCTCTCTATTGACTAGGACCATCTCGGTGATTTCTTTCTGTAGATCCTATGCAGCATCGCTGGTTGCTGCCTCACCTTTTATTTTGTCACTCCTTCGCTATATGCAGCATATGGGGCATTAAGGCAACAGCTGCCCTATTTCTTCTGTCAGGATGTTCCAAACTTACTGCACATCTGGTTGATCCATATAGGTGGAGAAGTTCAAAATTCAAACATATCAGCTCACCTGAACTTTTTGCTGCTCTTAGCACAAAAGGGCTTGCGCATGGCCAGAAGAGAGTTTCAGCCTGTGTGACCTTTACGCAGCCCAATCTTACAGCTTCTTCACCTTCTCCTTGCACTCTGCAGAAAGAGGGGTACGCGGAACGTTTGATAGACTTAATGAAACAAAGAGGTAAAAGAACAAGACAAATGTGGCACATCTTCATTAAGTGGTCTGATACAGTCCCACTAGAGCATTTTGCTGCTAGTCCTGGTCTCCTGAGTTGTGCACTTTACATTACAAGATTGTCGGTGCTGATGATGACTAAATAACAAAGCGCTCCCTTGGCAGCAGTAATAAGAAATATTATGTCTCCTTTTCCAAGTGTTGTTACGATAAGAAAATGTTATTTCCTATCAACTTTGATAGATTTTTATAAGTTCTTATGAAAATTTTTCACACAAATTAACATAGGTTTCACTAAAACCAGACCTCCGGTATTTAATTTGCCAAAACTGAAACCTTTCTCTTTTATTTGCAAGAAAGGTTTGGGTTTCCATTCCACTTTTATGTTAATCATAAAATAACAGTATCAAACAACAATTTATGGTAGACACTCCCAAACTTTGTTGTCTTAGTTATTGCTGGTAGTGGAGGTGCCAGCCTCTCCCAGCATGCGCTGGTTAGGAAAGTGGTATGACAGTAAACCCTCAGAGGACCTCAGTCACATTGAGCATACTCCATTTCTCCAGCCTCAAGCTTCTCTGCCCTACTAACGTGATATCTGTCTTCTAGCAATGGGAGAAGTTGAGCCAGCTAATTTTGGGAACCTCTGTCCTGCCTTCAGGGTTGAGGATTTTTGGCTGTTTTCAGAAGACTCTGGTCATGCAAGAAGTTCTCTTGGGAAAATTTCTCGTTGGGAAAGATAGCCTCTTTATCATCAAAATGCTTTTGGTGAAACATTTCAAAGCACTCACATGCCCAAGTGAAACTGTCTGTTGCAGTGTCTGCTCCTTTCCGCCTGCACCACATGGCATAGGTTAGACTGGTGGCCACTTGTGGCTACTGAGATTTTGCATCTCTGTAGCTAGTACCGACTCTTCACGTCTGTGCAAAACCAGTCCATAATTGTGCACAGCTACCTGTTTCCCTCCCTTTAATCTATTGATTTCTGTGCAGTGAAGTAATTACCTGAATCACAGACTGGTTTAAGGACTGCTTTTGTTCATTTGCACAGAGCTAAAAAGTCTGTGGCCTTCACCTGTGCTTGGGGATTCTGTGGAGTGAAATACTAGACATAAGAACAGCAGCACTTATATGCTATCTCCATTTAGTGTATATTGGTCATGGTATAAAGAAACTAGAAGTTAATACGTTTCCTCTGC
The DNA here is from genome assembly GCF_028500815.1 of Rissa tridactyla. Taxonomy (NCBI): domain Eukaryota; kingdom Metazoa; phylum Chordata; class Aves; order Charadriiformes; family Laridae; genus Rissa; species Rissa tridactyla. The sequence goes on along the minus strand of NC_071467.1, from coordinate 40,061,077 downwards.
CATTATAATGAATTATTAGATTTTTAACTTCTATCTGCACTGTCTGTAGTTTAGGAAAGAGTAGTATTTTGAGCAGGATAGATGTCTCCTACCTCTTTCTTTTCTTTAGATTTTTTCCCCTTCAGTAATATATTCTGTGGGCTTTAGGGATGAGACAAATTACCCTGTGTTGGCGACAAGAGTGAAATAAATGAGACTTAGCTGCACAGGAAAGTGATGGTGAAAGCGCTTGTTAGTGGGGAAGGAATGGTGCTGTATGTTTGGCATCCTGCTCTCAGGACTCCTTTGGTGGTTTACGTGCTGTCACTGTATACAAAAATAAAGAGCGAGCCCTACAGGCGAGAAATACAAACAAGTCCTGGATAAGTGCCATAAGCAGCAGGCTGTAGACTCCTGTTACTGCTTGTGCCCTCTTCTTGACTTACTAAATACAATTTTTTATTCTTTGGCTGGTGACACAGCTTCAAGGAGAAGCTCTCCCTCTTGGTGTCCTAATGGATAAGAGGTGGGAGGAGAAGAATGGATACTTCAGTAGGCAGCAGGAGAGGAAACTGCACCTTACTTCTCTGCGTTTGTGGTGGGTGCCTTTACCACATATTCCAGTGGTATCTTTACCACAATAACCAGTATTCCATAAGAAGACTAATTCTTTTTTATATGTCTATGTCTACCTATGGTGCATATACAGGTTTCTACAACTATCTTTGGGAAGATACTTGTGGCCATTGTGCTATTTTGTGGGAGCCCAGTCCTGCTAGACATGCTCAGAGCTCGCTTGGCAGATATCAAGGAGGTACACATGAAGGCAAACTTTGTGTCTGATCCAGTTTAGGCATGAGCTGAGTACCAAGCCTGTTAACATGGGTCTGTTGGCAAAGTGCAATGTCTGTGTTCATTGGCGTTGCAGTACTATGTCTTTCAGGCATTTAAGGTGCTGATCTACGTGGCTCTGAAAATTGCTCCCAAGGACCAGTTTAAGACGTACTCTACAGCTTCATTCACATCTACGCTGCAGTATTCATTCCTGGGCTGCAGGCTTTTGTCTTTCAGACAGTTCTAGGTGGTTAGACACTACATAAAATGTCTAAGAAAGTAAGGCAGACATCTCTTGCGGTGAACCATCTGTGTCAATGAATTTCCTCAATACCCACTCTGGCCAAGCCCTATACTCTCTACACCAGCAAATTCACACGTGCCTGGAGAAGCAGACAGGCAGTGGCATGCCATTGTGGGTGCTAACGAGCTGTTAGAGTCCCCGGTCATGTTAACCGGGCTTGTTGTGATCAGCGATCTTTCCAGACAGTTCACCCATGCCCAGGAACCATTTTGAGTAGGTAGGTATGTAGTTTGCACACAGATGCCCTCTTTCAGAGCCAAGGACATTTTACTGGAGCCAATCCTAAGCCAGCTGCCTTCAGTGCTGTGAGCATTACAGGACACGCTCAATTTATTGGTGCAGGTAAAGACAGGTTATGTGAGAGTTTCAATGAATGTCAGGGAAGAGATGGCTGATAAGCAGATTCTAATCTGATTTGGCAACTCCATCTTCTACTCATTTGGTAAGTTTGGGACTCTAAAGAAGGGGTCTGAAGGCCGGGGTCGGAAGAAGATGCATAGTCTCTGAAAAATGGTGGTCTGGGAATTATTTAGGTGCCTTGCTGACCCCGGAAGATCTCCACCTGTAGTGGTGGAATGAAACAGGCTCTGGCTCCGGTCATGGGTGTTATAAATGTCTTCCTATGTGGTACAGGACAGGAGTCTTGGTACGTTGTTGCTAATACCACAACCTGTGAGTTCTGTCTGTGCCAAAGAGTTTTGAAACTCTCTGTCATCTCACACATGGGATTTGGGGCACCCTTGTACTGTACTGTACTGTACTGTACTGTGTGATGTATCCTGTGGTTTCAGGAAGCTACAGGCAGTGGTGTTCCCAAATGCGAGATACCTGAATTGCCTGAGGGAACACATTAGAGAGTGTTTGAAAAAGCAAGTGATTCTGAGGTGTCCCTAATAAAATCCCAACTAGGCCATTATTGTGATGCGTATGAGTCTGCTCTAAGGTGAAGACATTATAGGAATGAAATCGGGGTCACTGTTGTTGTGTATCCATATACGTCCAGGAAGGTGACAGCCACACCATTAGGCACTGAAATTTCAGCTGAGGTCCATGTAAATGTGTCATTTTCTGGATTTTATCATTAACTTCTGTAGTTCTTTTCCGTATCTAGGGAAGAAAATTAATTATTGATCCAGGTGGTATACGACAATGAGTTAAAAGAGAGGGCAGAATATGACAAAAGCAAGGTAGATAGCTGATGCCACATGAGCCAACAGCTTCACTCACTTGGGAGTGGTGTTCCCTCTGACATTCTGCCTTACCTACAGCATGAAAAGAATAAGATAATTTCTGTTAAGATAGGAGCGTCGTTCATGTCCAAGAGGATAATATCATTTCAACATTGTCTGTTGTGTGATAATTTTTCATTCCTATATATGGGGCCAGATGGTTAGCTGATAAAAGTCAATGTAACTTTACTGATTGCAGAGGAACTGCGCCAAGTTGATGATTCAACCTTTGTTCATTTAATTGTTTAGATTTATCATATTTATTAACCTCAGCATAGAGAACGTGTTTTTCATGACTGGTGTAAGGAATTATTTTTATACAGAAAAGATGGATTCTGCTCTCAGTGACACCTAGCCCCGTCTTGTAGGTGAGGATTGATTCTGGCCATTATGTGTAAAATGAAATGCTTTATGTGAAATACCCACATATGATAGTACTTTGGTTGGTATTCATAGGGCCATGCTTACTCCATCTGTCTCAGTTATAAATATTTTAAGTGCATATTTCAGTAAATTTTAGGGTTTGTAACAATGTAGTAAAATCAAGTAGATGTGTAATAAATTGTGGCAAGCACAGAAACTCAGTTGGTTTCTCAGTAGGATTCTGTTTAGCTACTCAAAAATGTCTTGCTATGGGTGGAAAAATATTGAACCAAGCTTAAACGTCAATAAGCGTGCTGCTGAGAAAGTTGATTTTATTGTTGATTTGGAACAATAGACTGGATTGTCAAAAATGAGTAGCAAAAGTGCTTGCAGAAGAATTTTTTATTTTTTTTTTTGCTTAACATCCGGAAATGCGGAATTACCTGAACCATGAGGCTGATGCTTCTTAGCTTCCTCCATTTCCACACCGAACTAAATCCACCCCCAAAATACCATGAGGACAGTGGGAAGAGAGCCATTAGGTTGCTGCCATGTCTTTCTGATTGCTCTTGCCCTAAGTAACCTTTTGGCAGCTTTTGGCAGAGTGCAGATAGCTCATTTGGCTGAAGGTTTTGAAGTAGCTTACTCCAATGTCTTCCAACACTCTCTACAGCCTTTCTGTTCCTGAGGCTACCTCTGTGCCTCAGGTAGCAAGGAGGTCCCAGCAGTCTTCCTTAATTCCTGCACTAGGGAACTACCGGGAGCTTACCCAATAGCTACATCTGAGTCTCCTCTGAGCCTGCTCTGCCCTTTTTGGCCAAAATCTCTCTCCTTTAGCAATACATTGAGGAACTTGCAGTCAGGTCTAGTTAAGACTAAATCTAAGAAAACAAAGACATGGGGAAAGGAGGGAGCATGATGATACTTCATTAACAATAGCAAGGTTCGCATGAGCCTCTGTTTAAAAAACAAATTTTGTATTTAAATAAACATTTTCAAGCCTTAGAGTTTCCAGCATTCAAGAATAGAATAAAACTTGTGTGCATTTGGTTTGTAGAGGTAGTTTTATATTATATGAGGGGTTTACAAGCATTTTCTTAGAGTTTTGCCAAGTGTTTTTTTATTAGGAGAACTGTATGCTGACTAGTAGCTATCTTCAGATACCAGTGTACTGAAACACCGGCAAAGGCTACACCTGAGAACTATAGTTTCAGAATTTTGCTGTACTTCTGCCTAGTGAAGCCCGGTGCAAATAACAAAATGTCAAGTGTTCTCTCTCACCCATAATTAAAAAGTGGATGTTCTGTTTATGTGTTTTCTTACAGCTGGCAGCATTAGAGAGACAGATCTTTGACTTCCTTGGTTTCCAATGGGCTCCTATCCTTGGCAATTTCCTACAAATAATAGCTGTCATTTTGGGTTTGTTTGGAACCATCCAGTTTAGGCCTCGATATATAGTTGTGGTAAGTCTCATTTTTTATCTATTATTTTTGCAATTCATTTTAAAACATGTCACATTGCAAAAAATGGCCTCAAAACACCAGATGGTATTTCTGTAGAAACTTTAGAGGTCTCCATGTCTTTTTGCAAATTTAGGACTACTGAGTGGCATTTCTCAGATTTTGGAAACTATCAAGAATGGGTAACCTAGAGAAAGTGCTACCAAAAGTGTGACCATGATACAAGTTCTTAGTAAGATTCTTTAAAGAATGAAATACCTTGATGGGTGATGGGAACATGTACAATTAGGCAATGCACAAATGAAGAAAAGAAATACAAATTGTTGTTCTCTTTGCAATACACAAGCAGAATCAATAGCCATTTAAAAAAATAGTTGAAATTGTCAAGTTATATTCATCTTGTATCTTCCTCTTAAACAGGGAGAAGCAAGGATTGTAGAAATTCCTTTGGTCCTGTGACCGACCCATGGGTTCCAAAGAAATCTCCTTCTCACTTACATCTAACTTTGCCAAGACCCGTATTTACGGTCTTGACCCTAAATTGTTGTAAATTGTCTCTGATGCTTGTAACTTGAAGCTTCACAGATTTTTCTTCCATGTTCTCGACATAGCCAGGAATAAAAAAACACTTTCAAAGCCGTGAAGGAAACTGCCAACAAAAAATACCCCTTTTCCTCCCCCAGAATGTCTCCTGAATGGATGAATATTATGTCTTTACCCGGCAGTGTCTGATCTGGAACATTTCAGTTGTGTAGTCAGTAATGGATTTTAAGAGGCTAAAGTTATTATATTTTTTTCTCGCAAAAGAATGAAATAAATGTCTACAGAGCAAAGCTCATTAAACAAATACTTTAAAAGCTTCATCTTTTGTAGTCAGGCCTGGAATCCTGTAATTCTTTGTCATGTCTTAAAAGAAAAAGTGAACAAAAACTGCACCCGAGGTTCTTTATACTCACATTAGCTAAGCTTCACAAGCAGACTATAAGTAATTGCAAATGGATTGATGTAAATAGTAGCACTTTTATCTATTACCTGTGGTTGGAGAGCTGGGCAGCAGAGATGACTCGCCTTTCTGCTTCATGTTCTCCATTTTATACATAAGACATCAGAAGCAAGTGAGGGTAAACATCAGTAATTACGTGGGAAATTCATGTCTGAAGTGCAACACCACAAAATCTCTTGCCCCTCAGGTTCAGCACTGCCTTAGTTTTCAAATGAAACACAACAGATGTTGACTGTTTCTATATCTTTTGCAATGTAAATGATCATTTTAGACTATATTAAAGTTGTTTTAAAGCAGAGGTAGAAAACTTGTAATTAACAAAAGAAACACCTCAACAAGATACTTTATCCTCAGATTTAACTGAACTCACACTCTGATTTAACTTTAAGCATATATTTAAGACCTCAAGCTATAGTGGGTGCAAATACTTACTACTTGGGAAGATCAAGACTTTAGAGCAGCTCCTATCCTTACTAACGTAAGGTTCCCAGTGAAGTAGGAATAGTTTGAGTAAAATTCTGAAGTCTGAAGGGTGAAAGTACACAAGTTGTCTGGAACCAGCCTCACAGCTCAACAGCAGCAGAAGCGGGTGGCTTGCCTGCCTCCCTGTTCCCACTCTTCTCCCTGGCCGAATACTTCTCCGAACTCTCTCCACCAATTCTGGCAGCAGTTAACCGGACCCTTCAGTAAGCCAGTTCCACTCCTAACCTGTCAGAAAACCCAACCTAGTAAAAAGTGGGGAGTTTTTTGCTGGGATGGCGAGCTGAATCCAGTCTGTGAAGTTCCCAATGGGTGCCAAGGCCAGCATAAGGCAGGGATTGGGACTGTGCAGTCGTGAACAGCAGTGCGAAGGCAGAGGGGAAAGGAGGAGACGCAAGACTTCCCTTGTTGCAAGCTACAAACTTGTCAGCTCAGCCTCTTGTCTAGCTTCACCCTCAGGCTGAATTCAGTGAATGCCTCAAGCCAGCATATGCAATAATCCTCCTTTTGCTCAGCTGCTACCTTCAGTCTCTGTGCTGTTCCTTCATTTGCACCAGTATAAGCATCAGTTCAGCCACTTGATAAACTATCAAACCGGAACAGATCCAGCTGAAAAGTAACCATTTTGTTTTCCAGTGTTAAGTGCCAGTCAGCTTTCTGACCTCTTTCACTATGAGGCTTGTTCCAGGAGAAGGGAGGAGGTGTGAGGGGCGAATAAGAAGCAGGTAGGCAGAGGAAACGGAAAAGTGCATGAAGTCTTTCTGCAGCAGTGCAGGGTTACACCAGCTTAAAGTGCGTGTTGAGCTGTAGGCTGAGATTCTTCCAATGACACATGCTTCCTAGAAGCTGTGCTTCCTAAGGCTATCCCAACCACAGCTGGGCTTTGCCGGCTGTCCTTAGAAGCCCTAGAGAAGTCAGTGGTATGGACAGCACAGACCCCTACCAGTGCCAGCTCCAGGTTGTGCTCACTAAGGCAAAAGGTAATCCGGAGGCACCTCTCCCAGGGAAGGACATAGACTGCCTCCCTGCTTCTGAAACCACATAAAATCACATCCCACGTGTTAGATTCTTATCTGGGCTCTGAGTAGCAAATTGGGCTCCAAATTCATTGAGAAGCTTCATGGGTTTCCAAGTCCATATCTGCAGCCTCAGCCACATCTAAGCCCCTGGGTATGTTAGTGGTTGGTGTCCCACCGTAGAGTGAGAATTTGGCTCTGTGGCTTTGGCAAAAAAATGCCCCACATGTTGAATCATGCTTTTATGTACTCTGATTGATGAAGCTTCTAGTTTAGATTAAGCTAAATCCAGTTTAACTGGAAAAGTAACCAACTACTTCAAGAAAAGTATGTTCGATATCCATTATCTTTTCCTTAAGACTTCCTAGACATCAGCATTGCTGGTGCATGTGATCCCATCAGGATGTAAAAAAATTGAAGTAAAGAGAGAATCAAGTTAGATGCAATAGTTTACTTCCGTAAACTGTCTACACAAAATTGATCTGGTGCATGTGGCACAAATTGTCCCCATAATATTCTGTCATACTCTCGTAGGAATCTTGACTTAAGCTGACAAACTCTAGGGTCCTTGGTTTCACCTCAAGAGAAGGTCTTTAATCTATCCGCTGTGCAATGAAGGCTGTGCCTGAAGGTTTCCCTGACAAGAGAAGGTACACAAAAGCTTTCACTTTGGCATCCTATGCTGCATATGTCATGTTCTCTCCCCTCAAAATTTAACATACAGCAGAAATGCGAAAGCAAGTGAATAAAAGTGTTACATGTAGGGCCATACCTTGAAGCACATCTACACTGCAGTCAAATAGGAGACTGTAGTTCTGCAGACACAACCAAGAAGGCTTTTGGTGCAGGTACCTAGAGCCATGTATCTCAGTGAGGGCTGCGATAGAAGCTGGATAAACACAAAAGCAGCTGGCTACCCTTCAGATATAGGACTATAAGGATGGTGATTCTGAAATAAATCTGGAATTTCACTTGCTCATAGGTAAAATTCTGAGTCCTAAGAGCTTAGGAAACACAGAGAGACAGAGGGAGCAACTGCATATACTCCAAATGTCCCAATTAGTTTAAATCCAATAATTATCTCTAATAGTTTTTGTAGTAATTTCTAATTTAGATCAAACAATTTGTCCTGTCACTAAGCGGATGTGCTATATTCAGTACTTGAATATTTTGTGGCTGAAATAAATCAGTGCAAAGTTCCCAGGGGACATAAAAGTGCAGAGCTGATTCCTAATCTTCCCATATTAGCTCATTTGAAACTTATCCAAACATTTGCAAAGAAGAAAAAAACAGCTAAATTTCAGTTCTAACTATGCTGTAACACACCTGTCATGCAGCTCCGGAGCTGCTGTGATCCATTTCCCTGTGCATACTTTTCCTTTCTTGATAGAACTTGCTATCACCAGCAAGATTTTCAGGCTGTTAAAATTGATTAAAAATGATGATAAAATGCTTGTTAAAGTTGGTTTTTTCCCTTCTCCTACTTCTTCTATGGGACTTCAAAAGCCTTCTGAACGATGAGTCATATAGCTAAGACTGCACAAACATGGCCCAAAGCTGAACATAAATGTATTAATGAAGAGTGGGAGATGAAAATAATACACATAAATAGGGGGAATATAAGGTGGAAATCTCTGCTTTGCTTGCCTTAATTTATGCCATTAAATAATATGATATATAGGCAATGTGTACACCTGAGAAGCCAGGAGGCAGTTTCTTAAAAAAATAAATCAAAAAAACCAACCAACCAAACAAAAAAAACCAGAAGAAAAGCTATACAGGATACTCTACACAGGATTCAAGCAAATGCTATACAAACACTCTTGCAGTTTCAAAGCACTTGTGAAATATTTAGGCATCCAGAATGACTCCTTGAATATCCTTCCTGGTAATTCCTGAGTTGTTACTGTTCCGTGATGTTGATTTATGCCACATTCCTTACCATCTTTCACGAATATGGCTAAGTGAGTACTGATGCCTCTGAGGCACAGCCAAGTATTACAGGAAGATGATCTGATGACTCGGTAGTTGCTGCCTTTCCCTTGAAGTATCCCTGAGCCAACATTCATTTCCCCTAATGCCATGACGCTGTCAGAGGAGGCGCTGCACTTCCGATTAAATATACACTTGAGATAGTTTATTCATTAAGGCTAAACTTATCCCACAATCCTTGTAATATTCAAACTTAGAATTTCCCTTTTCTCTCTTACCTTTCAGTTTAAGAAGACACCTTTGCATTTTTCCTTAACCCTTTCTTTCTGTGACATTGTGTCGCTCTAATACCGATGATTTAATTCTAGAAATGGTTGTATTTCACTAGTATATGAAAGATATCTCTGCATTGGTTTCAATATGACATGTAGAGTCAAAAGAGGTATAGAAATTTCACTATTGTAGAGAGGCTGGCATTAAGAAAGGGGATCTGAAAGGAACCTACTGGGTTGGACAATAATTGAATAGGTATTTAACTGTAAGGTTGGGGAGTACTCTCTCCACTTAACTTACAAGACCCCAAATGCTTCCTCACACCACAGAGTATACAATCCTTAGTGCAAATGACCAAAAGCAAGAAAGTATTCGGTGCATCATGGGGAGAAATCAGCAAAGACTTTTTACCAGTGTCCTGGGTCCTTCCAGCAGCAGGAATCCATTAGGCGAAAACATCCAGGTGATTTTTAAGTAGTGCAACATATGGGCTATAAAATAAAAATAACCACAACTCTTCTTATTAATTCAACCTGTGTGGAAAATTCCTTCTTCATGCCAGATGTCAGGCGAGGGTTGTGGTGCTGAGCACGAGACCAGCTGAGGTGGGAGGGAATTTGGCTGGCCAAAGAACTGGGGCAGGAAACGCTTGGTTTGGGAGGGTAAGAGTGAGCAGACACAGCAGGACCATCAAGGTAGTGTTCAGGACATGGGACAGGAGAAATTGAGAGGCAGGTCAGGTCATGAAACAGGTTAGGTGAGGTGCCTCGGGAGGGAAATGAACCCTGAGGACCAGTGTGGACCTGATGTTTCAGACGCTAACCGCTCCTCCCTTGACAGCAAATGTCTGCCGGGGTGCACGACATGCCCCTTCATACAGAGGACAACAGCTCGGGATTGCGGGCAGTTTCTCTGCTAGCAAAAAAGGGAGATCTTCATCATGGATCTAAAAGTTACACCTCTCTTAGCCAGCCAAGCAGGTGTTAGTGTGATGCCACATAAATTATTGTTTTACACCTTGAAGATATATACATATAGATTTACACACATACACATAATGTTCAGAAAGTATTACACATTTTTCAGGAAGAAACACTCAAAAGTTAAGAAAAGCTGTTATTAAAGCTCTCCTGTGCAGTTTTAATGTGATCCTTTTATATATTTGCGGTTTTGAACTGCACGGATACATACCAATTTTTTTCTAGTTGTAATTTTCTAGTTGCAAAAAAGCCCCTCAGTTGCAATAGAAAGGACAGAGACATTTGGGGGTTTTCTGGTGATCACAGCTACAGAATAGAAACTTTATTTGCAGGAAACAGAAGACACGGGAAGAATGAGATGTGTGACAGCAAAACGAAAAGGATTGCCTTTGTTGTGAAGAGTGTGCTGGGAAGCTGAATTTTATCTCAGCTCTCAACCACTGAAACCCTTTTTGACACAAAGCATGTCACTTAAAGCAAATTTCTCACGTGCTTTGTTTTTCCTTTGCATTCTGAGTTCTTGTCTTGAGACCTTGTGGTCTCATTTGCACAAGTGCTGAATGCTCAGCCGCAGGGAGATGAACACTGAGCTTATAAAGCACTGTATGATCCCAAGCGTTCTGAAAAAACAAAGTCTTAAGCATCTCAAGTTGGATGCCTATAATGTATGAATTCTTCTGAATGTAATCTCTGCATGTATCAGAACAAAATTTGCATTCTGAGAGCTGTATCATTCCCTTACAACATAAAATAAATTAGTTAATGTTTGTGCAGCTCTCACATTACATCTTAGAAAACCTCATGAGGAAATTAATATTCTGTTCTCAGAGTGGGGTCTGAGCGACGAAGAGAAATGAAGTATTGAGTTATCTGTTCATAAAATGTATTAAGGAAGGTAGGGTCTTTTAAAATAAAAATATTCCTGTGATGATTTAATTAATGCTTGCGTTGTATGGCATGTCCACAAAAGAGAAAAATTAGGATGGCATATATAACCAGAATCCTGACATTTCCTAATTTTGCTTTCTTGCTTTGCTGTCTTAAAACTTTTCTTTTAATGTAAAATTCCTTAACTACCTACTAACTTTTTTCCTATACAAGGAAAAAAAACCAAAAAGATGTGTTTTCAAATTTGGACAATAACCTTCTTACTTTTAAAAACTATAAGGTACTAAATACCAAATATGAATTATTGCATTCTTAAAGCAAATAGAGCTTAAATTTATATCCCTACAGTTCAGTGAGAGTGTAGGAAGAGCCTCTCCATACACAGCAGCTGGTTTGAAGGTGCACACCTGCTTTCATAGAATCATAGAGTCGCTTAGGTTGGAAAAGACCTTTAAAATCATAAAGTCCAACCATATGCCTAACACTGCCAAGGCCACCACACTCTTTGGACCTGCCCTTCCCTTTCAGTAGTCAGCATGGCAGAAAAGGGACCAAACAGGTCCTGACCGTGTAAAACAGCGGGGCTTGCCCTGGGGAAGCACATTCAGACAGTTTTTGCCCTCATGGTTCAGAGTTGTCCTCTGTGCTCATGGGACAGAGTAAGGCCATCAACAGATTTGGCTTAGCCTGACAGATCAAGTAGATTTCCTGTGGTTGCGATGACAGATTTCATTCATAGACAGGTAAAAAAAAGTCTTTCTTAAATAGGGTAATTCTCCTGAATATTCTGAAATCTGCTTTTTACGAGCAGCTGGTCTTTTATTAAGTGTTTTAAGTGTTTATTAATTTTGAACACACTGCACCTGATGCTCTGAGGACATATGCTGGAAAATCAGGAGCTTATGATGAGTTACTACAGCAAATGTGGTAAAACATGATATCCTCTTTTAAGTTAGTCTTATGGATAGTACAGACCTTGTACTGTTCAGAGACCATGGATAGTACAGACCTTGTACTGTTCAGACACCACAGCAGCTTTGTATATTTTATAATAACCCAGCCTTCAGTTCCCACACTGCCCTTCTCTGTAAGCCAGAGGAAACAGCCCAGGAGTGTTACTCTCATTTTGTTTACTAATGATCTACTTCCTACGCCGTAGCCATCTCCAAACTGCCTAAGTACTTCCTAAGAATTTCAATTAAATTAACCTGTTTGGTGTCCAGAAGACACTGTATACATGTGGGCGGTAAACAAAGTGGGGAAAAATTCAATCCTCTTCACCTGAACCTTTCATTATACATCACAGGGAAGGGAAGGAAGAGCGGAACATCACCCAGTACTGCCCAGGAAAGCCAAGTTGATGACATCCATGTGATGGCAATAGGATCCAGCATATTATAGATTAGGGTGTTGAGCTTTACTGAATATATTGAAGCACAACAATAGCATATTGGCCTCACCTGGTCACAGCTAATTAGACTTGCAAAGGCACTTAGCAGCAGTTCTCTGTCGTGAAGGTTATAAGCACGTCAATATGAAGTGGCAGTGCTGCTGCTAACTGTGTTTTTCAGGTGGGTGCAGCTCCAGTGCGGCCGAGCGTGCCCTTAGCCCATCAGACAGAAATGCTCCTGAGGTGTACTGCTGGGGACATAGTTTACAGTTGTTTATAGGTAAACAGTGCATCTGTAAGGCAATAGCACCAGTCAATTATGCCGACAATTGAAATACAAAAGGTGATTTAAGGTTGACAAATTAATCTCCCATTCATGCTGTAGGTGGAGTATGAGTTCAGTCTTGCACTAGGGTAGGCCCCTGGAGCCCCCAGAAGACATACGGTTACGTTCATCTCTTCAGGGTGTATTGTAGGATCAGGTTCATGGCCACAAGGGCTGGAGAAGTAGTGAGCTAATTTTAATGTAATCAAAATATCTTTTACTGAAAAACTCTTAAGAGGTCAGATTTAGCCTTTACCTGTTTGTTTTTGGAAAATATCCGAATATCAGGTCAGTATATCTTCTGTTTAATTTGATGGTGTCTTTCTTCATAATGTTCAAATATCATTTTAATAATATTTACTTATTTAAATTACTGTGCTGTTCTGGAATCTCCATTAACAGAGCTAAATCGTTATTTATGAATGACTCACAGTTGCCCTGATAAACAGTGTTTAAGTCAGCATTTTGGACTTAATTGGCCAGGATCAGTAGGATCAGCGTAAAACTGTAAATAATAAATCTGTTTTATTGGTATGTATTTAGAGCAGCAATGAATATTGGATTTGTAATTTCCTATGGTTCTTAAGGGAATTCTGCAGGGAAAACTCTCTGCGCTTGTCTGTTCCCAGAAGAACAAATCTTACCGATATCAGGTTTTTTATTATTGATCTGCTCGGTATAAAGTTCTCTTTCATCTTCACATTTTATTTTTCTGTCTTTTTGCTTTCATCCGGCTTTGTGTTTAGTACACGGTGTGGACTGCCCTGTGGGTCACCTGGAATGTTTTCATTATCTGCTTTTATTTGGAAGTAGGCGGACTTTCAAAGGTAGGTCACTTATCCTTCTTCAGGCTTATGGGAGGGTGTTTTAACAGCAGGACACTCAGATTTTAGAAAGCTGGAACCATAGAAGGAAAATGTGGTTGTTTGAACATACAATTTGATCTTTGGAGTTTCCCTCCAATGAGAACTCCAGTGTTTGAACTTGTCTCTGACAGTAAATAGTCATGGGCTTGAAGTACATAAACGCAATGAATCTGAATTACAGTTGTCTTCTGAAGTACCATCTGCAGGAAAAAAAAATACTATTCAGTAGAAAATTTGAGGTTCTTGTTGCTTGTTGAAAAACAGAGAATGTCCTTTTGGTTGAAATTTCAAGTGAGTATGAAAAATGTATCTGAATTTACAAGACTACTTTGAAAGCAGCTAAAGGAAATTAGTAAGAAGGTGAATGTAATAACTTATTGAGCAAATTGGTCTCATGGTGAGAATGTTAATTCTTTATAAAAAAGAACAAATGGCAGATGATGGCTTTTTTTCACATCTGAATAAAACTTTCCTGTACCTGACACTCAGTGCTCTAGGTTACTGATTCCTTATTCAAATCTCCGACTAGAGCAGAAATGTTTGCTGGAAGTGTCGAGATACATGTTGTTTTTGTACAAGGTAGCACTTATGTTAGCAAAGATTATACTTAGCATTGTATCTACAGTGAGTTCCGTACAACGTCAGTTGGTTTTAATCCTCCTGTTGGACATAGACAATATTGTTCTTTGTTTACCGCATTCATACTTACATGATTCTAGGCACAGTACGCCCACAGCGCATGGTGATCCCAGTATTATTAAGAGAATAAGTGTCCCTATTACTGGTTGTAGATTTAGTGATATGAACCACATCCCTGTTAATTCATGCAGTGCTTTTAGAGAATTGTGAGCTCCACTCAGTCCAGATGGGAACATTTGTGAGCTACATACTTTTTTTGGGTTCAGCATTAAAACTTCTAGCTTTTGGCTGACAACAAATAGAAAACTGGTGAAACTGATTTAATAAGAAATAAAATTGAATTTTCTCAGTAAAAATTCCATTAAAATTAAAGCTTTCAGTGATAGATTCCTTTGGTAATAAAATTGCATAATGAAGAGCTACAACAGTTTATTTTTTCTCCAAATATGATGTAGTTCACCAGAAGTCATAGGCTTAATGAGGAGATTAGTGCACTTTGTAGACAATCAAAATAAATGATTGCGTTGGATGTTCTAACTTAAATCTATTAGGTGAACAGAAGAGCAACACATGGAAGTGATGACTGCCCAAAGTAATTGTTCATTTTCATGATAAATAGAGTTTATATTTTCTCAATCAGCTGGGTGATGACTGTTTTTATAGTGACTATTATATTTTTATAGATAATTAGTGCTTTTATCTAAGTGCCTAGCAACTGAAGCGAAACTTTTACTCTGACCCCTGAGTTTGTGAAAATTTGACTTGTCTTTCCATCGATTGCAAAGGATTCTGATCATCTCCTTAGTGTATGGGGATTGTAAACCAGCGGGTATGAATTGAAATCTTGCATCTTCCACTTTCACCACTGTGTTTCACTTTTAGGTCTTCTTACTTAACTTATATGGCAAATCACAATGTAGAGAAATAGTAGTAAGTATATTACTCAACAGTTGGAAGAAAATCCCTTTTATTAGTTTATACATTCGTTGATCTCAGAATTTTTGTGGAATTTTTATCTTGTGGTTTCTCAACAAGGTGATAGATAAAAAAATTATGTCCCTGGAAGTTAACTGACCTTGTATACATTACGTCAAAGGCACCAGTATCGGGACCAAATTAGTAACGATAGAATCAAGAATTTTTCTCAGTAAACAGTAGAATTTGGGGTTCATTTAATGCTGCTTCTGAAAACTATGCTAGAGATGATGCGGTCATTGAGAGACTGAGGTCTTTTTGCACCATAGGCATGAAATCCTGGGTATTTACAAATTGATGGGTGGGTATTTGACACTGACTTAGAGACCCACATTTTATCCAACGTGCTAGCTTAAAAATGTCATCACTGCTTTCCATGAATATGTTCCTGTGTTTTCAGGCATGATAGAAGAAGGGTGCTGTTATCAAGGTACGTTAGTGTGGTTCGACCATCAAACGCCATCAGCAGCTTTTCAAGGATGGCATTTTCTCAGTGTTGAAATCTTAGCAGGGAATATTCACCTTTTTTCTTGCTCTTGTTCTATTTTTCCATTTTAAAAAAAGTTTTTGTTTCTGAAATGAATGCACATGGATTATAATTCTTAATTTCTGTTGACATACTATCAGGGAAAACTATGGCGCTGTCTGGCAGCTGACTGATTTCTGTTGGTGTGTTTGTTTTTAAGCACTATCATGTTTATATTCACTCTGACCAGAATCAGAGTTAGCTGTGAATTAGTCCTGTGAATTTTTTAGGTCTTCTATCATGAATAGCATCAGAAAATATAACTTTGTGCATTGTTAAATGGTAATTTTAATGCAACGTCTTCACATGGAGTACACATACAATGTGGACAGACTTTTCAAAAGTCATCCCGGGTGTGAAAGGGAAATAAACCTGACTCTCCCACACATGGGTGTTGTAAGTAGAAAACTAATGAGTAAAGGTTTCCTTTCTAACTGCCCTATAAACAATGTATAAGTGAAGCTCCTTTTTCACTTGTGTTACAGATGTATGAATAAAATTTTAATGCTTTTTCAGGGCTAAAGAAGCTGTATTTGATCAGAAATAAAATAAATATACACATATGACTCTGTTTGTGCTAACTTTGGTTTTCTAATTCTTTCTTTCATTTCTGATTTTAGCAGTGAAAAAAACGCTTGTATTAAAGTTAAATTGGCTTGTATTTTTCATTTACTACTTTTATGAAACTGAAAGCATAATTTTTAGTGTTAACCACTCTGTATGAGAGAAACAAAGCAGCTATTATAACGTGACCTTTTAATCCTCCGCTGTAGGATGACAGATTGCTACATGCATACATGAGCTCATTAGTTGTTTAGATCTTATTCTATGTCTTGAAATAAAAATGTGTTCTAATTGCCGCATTCGAGACTATAGATGATTTTAAACATATAGATATAAACACAAATCTCACGGAATAAGAAGGAAAAAAAACCTTCTCTAAAGCACATCTGAAATAAAGTTTGATTGTCTCTTACCTGATATAATACCAGCAGCTGTTATTTTGAAGTTTTGTATGTTCTTAAATATGGACAAGAGAACTTCTAACCTGTATAAGCCAACCCTCCACCCCGAGCAATATATTCTTTTATGTACTTCCTACTTTACAAAGGAGACCTCATTTGGCTGGCCATGCCCAGAGAGTTGTGATTAATGGAGTGAAATCCTCTTGGTGGCCGGTCACCAGTGGTGTCCCTCAGCGCCCAGTTTTGGGGCCAGTTTTGTTTAATATCTTTATCAATGATCTGGATGAGGGGATTGAGTGCACCCTCAGTAAGTCTGCAGATGACACCAAACCAGGTGGGAGTGTTGATCTGCTTGAGGGTAGGAAGGCTTTACAGAGGGACCTGGACAGGCTGGATCGATGGGCCAAGGCCAACTGTATGAGGTTTAATAAGGCCAAGTGCCAGGTCCTGCATTTTGGTCACAACAACCCCAAGCAGCGCTACAGGCTTGGGGCAGAGTGGCTGGAAAGCTGCCCAGCAGAAAAGGACCTGGGGGTGCTGGTGGACGGCCAGCTTAACATGAGCCAGCAGTGTGCCCAGGTGGCCAAGAAGGCCAACAGCATTCTGGCTTGTATCAGGAATAGCGTGGCCAGCAGGAGTAAGGAAGTGATCGTGCCTCTGTACTCGGCACTGGTGAGGCCTCACCTCGAGTACTGTGTTCAGTTCTGGGCCCCTCTGTACAAGAGGGACATTGAAGTGCTGGAGCGTGTCCAGAGGAGAGCTACCAGGCTGGTGAGGGGTCTGGAGACCAGGTCATATGAGGAGAGGCTGAGGGAGCTGGGCATGTTTAGCTTGGAGAAGAGGAG
This sequence comes from Rissa tridactyla, assembly GCF_028500815.1. Taxonomy (NCBI): domain Eukaryota; kingdom Metazoa; phylum Chordata; class Aves; order Charadriiformes; family Laridae; genus Rissa; species Rissa tridactyla. Next base: position 40,043,805 of record NC_071467.1, on the reverse strand, counting down.
GCTGAGGGGAAACCTCATTGCCCTCTACAACTACCTGAAAGGAGGTTGGAGAGAGGTGGGTGTTGGCCTCTTCTCCCAGGTGAATAATGACAGGACGAGAGGAAATGGTCTGAAGTTGCAGCAGGGGAGGTTTAGATTAGACATTAGGAAGAATTACTTTACTGAAAGAGTGGTCAGGCCCTGGAACAGCCTGCCCAGGGAGGTGGTTGAGTCACCATCCCTAGAGGTGTTTAAGAAAAGTCTAGATGTGGCACTTCAGGGCATGCTCTGAAGCGCAGAGATTGTAGGTTGTTGGGGTTTTTTTGGTTTGTTTTTTTTTTGTGTGTGTGTGTATGGTTGGACTCGATGATCTCAAAGGTCCTTTACAACCATGAAGGTTCTATAATTCTATGATTTATTCAGTGTGCGCTGTTAATGTTTCTATCATTTGTATCCAATATCCAGTATTTGAGATGCAGTATGAAAATAGCTGAGTTTATTTGTATTTATCATTGACTCTGACAACTGATACTCTTTGATAAACCATTTTCTACTACTTTTTCTATTGTTGGTTACAGTGACATTTGTTTACATGTGTTACTGCCTGTACCCAGTAAATGTATAGCCACCCTCCAGCACTGCAGCTGGACGGCATTGATGAGCTCTTTTCTTTTTATATGATGTTTCTGTTTGTTCTGCCTGTTTTTTTTTTCTGTAGCATGCTTGATCAGAGGGCTGTTGCAACTATGCTGTGAGGACAGGCTGAGAGAGTTGGGGTTGTTCAGCCTGGAGAAGAGAAGGCTCCAGGGAGACCTTACTGTGGCATTCCAGTACCTAAAGGGGGCCTACAGAAAGGATGGGGAGGGACTCTTTAGCAGGGAGCGTAATGATAGGACAAGGGGTAATGACCTCAAACCGAAAGACGGTAGATTTAGATTGGCTATCAGGAAGAAATTCTTTACTGTGAGGGTGGCGAGGCACTGGAACAGGTTGCACAGGGAGGTTGTGGATGCCCCATCTCCAGAGGTGTTCAAGGCCAGGCTGGATGGGGCTTTGAGCAGCCTGGTCTAGTGGGAGGTGTCCCTGCCTAGGGCAGGGGGGTTGGAACGAGATGATCTTTAAGGTCCCTTCTAATCCGAACCATTCTGTGATTCTTGAGCATGAACTTTGCTTCATCCTGGATTATTTTAAGTTTAGCTCTCGAGGTTGAGCTCTCTGTCAACTGACTCTTATTGCTTTTGGCCAAGGATTTGCATGACAAATATTCATCTATTCAGTGTGAAACCACCTCTGAAATAGCTTATGTTTATTATCTGGTCCTTAGTTTTAGGTATTGAATGTAGGTGAATGTGAACTCTAATGTGCCTGTGACACTAGCTTCATTAACCTTTCCCCTGATGCCAATGGACATTTTGCATATGTTAATTAATAAAACAAGCTTTCTCATATATTTTTTTCTAGTAATATTTACTTCTATCAATGGAAGTTCAAAGTCTCTAGGGCTCCCAGCCAACTTTATTCAGCTGAAGATAGAACAATAGACTAAATTTTTATATGGATCTGTAGTTGGAGGTAAGGATTATAACTGTTAAAATTAATTATTTATTCTGTCCAAGGACAAAATGGACTAATAAATTGCTCAGTAAAACACTGTGGGAATGGAAACCTAATACTATTTTTTTAAACAAAATATTGTACATCACAATAGGGGCTAATCATGTGGATTTTATCCTGGCTGCTTCTGGAATCCACTTTATTCCATCTGGTGCATGTCAGTCAGTCCTTAATTGTTGTACAATTATATCTAATGATCTCAAATGGAGTAAGTCAAGCTCAAAGTTTGCAGCATCCATAGGAAAGCAATGAAAAGTGATAAACTTAAAAAATAAAACCAATATGGAGAACCAGCAGGTGGAGGGTAGAGGTTTTCCTCAGTCTAAACAGAAGACTGAAGGCAGGGAATAGTACCTCTACTCACATGTAAGTGATTTTCATGTGAAGGAAAGCAATCACATTTTTTCATATCCACTGGGAAGAAGGGGAAGAAATAACTTGCTGAGCATGTGGCAATGAAGATTTGGTTGGAGGTCAGGAGAGCTTTTCAATAATGAGGGCTCTGAATAGGATCTAAAGCTGTTACAAAGCCTCATTGCTGGGTATTTTGAAGAATGAAGGAATGTTGATGTGGAGTGATATAGATAATTCTTCTGCCCCACCATTTTTAATCTATAGAAATAAGCCTCTGTCAAGATGAAAACCCAAGTTAGTGTCCATGGACGGTTTAGGGTAGGACTGTTAAAAAAATGAAAAAGTGAAGAGTCAAAGTTGAAGTACAAGTTGAAGACCCGAAACTTCTTCTTCAGTCAAGTCAGAGTCTTATTAAATTTGGCTGGAGCAGCATTCCAGCTGGGGAACTTGGGGTGTCTCTGCCTTCTCTTCCCAGTGAGTGTGTAGGGACACAGAAAATGGGGGACCCCAGGGGAGGCTCCAAGGTGGCTGACAATTCTTCGGCATGCACAGGTGGGCTTTTGGTGTTCAGCTGTGCGGCACCAAGTGGGAGACGATGCTGTCATGGCTGTTCACTGCTGATAGAGGTTAGGCATCTGTTAACGGAAAAGATTCATGTGCTTTCTGTTCTGCTGATGGATTTTTAATTGAACAGAAATCACTGCTTTTCACAGCAACACATCCTTCACTGAGGGCAGTGTGAGAGTGATAATAGTATATTTCTTTGCTGCTGGACAGGGTGCATACATTCACGTCTATGTCAGCTGAGAATTTCTTCCCACGCACCTCTGCCACATGTAAGTTGGTTTTGGTCAGCATCTCTCTTGGGCCTTGGGAGACTACATACCCATTACCTTCTTATTCTCCCCACTGCTATATGTCCTTTTGCTTCAGCTGATGCCATCAGCTGCTACTCGCTGTGATATGCACAATAACAGATCACGCTAAAGCAGCGGCTGTAGCTGTAGACATTCTGCGATTTCTATGCATTACAAATGACTAGTTTTATAGCAGTAGTTAAATATAATCCCTTCCTAATGTCTGCGCTAATAAAATTCAACTTGCAGAAATTAAACCTGATGAAAAGATTGCTTTTGTTTCTTTGGGGTTTGGACCCTGTCGCCACCGCTGCCTCCTCTTCCCCCAACTTTATTGTTCCAAAAGGGTTTAAAGAATTGTTGTTTTAAAAGTAATGTTCCAGAATCTTCCCTGACATGGAAAAAGGAAGAATACTAATTAAACACCATTTAAGTAAATAGAATTAAACTAATACAAAAGCAAAGAAAATCAGACCTAATATAAGTTTTAATTCTTGTGACATATAATCCATTTAATTCCCTGGACCTTCACTCTTACTTTGAATCAGCTCTCAGAAGTAACAGTTTTTTTTGTTTGTCGTTTTTGGATTTTAATTTTTTGTAAGAACCACCAAGTTCTTAGAACCAATTGCCTCCTTTTTGTTATTCTTGAGCCCTTTCCTACAATAGAGGTTTCATGGAAATGTGTCTGCTAAAACATCAACTTCCAATATGATCTTCCTTATGGAAGTTGCTCCTCCCATCCTGCTGCTCTCTCTTCATAAAGAGATGTAATCTCCAGGTTCAATTGTATTTAATACTTTTTCATAATGTTCTGTTCAAACAGCAACCTTTTGAATTTTTAATTACTTCAGCAATAAACCTGGAAACCAATTTACTGTGAAGTTATGCAGTGTAATATTGAACAGAAACAACGTTTCAGTACTTAAAAATAATAGCTCGGGCCTTGGCTGGTATTAGGTACCGTTAATCATAGATTCAGTGTGTTGGTGTTGTGCCTTTAAATAGTATTTGCAAACAATATCTTTTGATGTTGTGTTAGGCTGACTTCAGTATGTGCAGGAGCAGAAACTCTGTGTGGTAGGTTTCTGTTTAGAATACAATGATTGTTTCCATGAAAAGTTGGAAAACAATTAGCCGTGAACTGTGAATTCGTAACGGTGAAGCTATGGAAAAATGCATTATCTTTTTATTTGCAATTTACATTTCTCAGCCAAAAAAGGGAATAACTACACATTCATGCTTGCCCTTTGAAAATAAAACTAAAGGAATGCTATTTGCAGAGTGCTTAAGAAGATGACTTAATACATGCTCTCTTAAAAAAAAAAAAAAGAAAATTAAAGACCAGAAAAGTATTAATGCTAGTATTCCAATACTGAAATCAGTGCACATTCCTCCAATTCATAATTTTCAACAACGAACTAGCTTCAAAGATTTCTATTTCAGCTGAAGAGACTTTGTGGCTGGTTTTTCATGTTCCAGTTTTCACGTAACCAATGTAATTTGTTATTCAGTCTGTTTCACTCTACTGTGTAAAGCTGTAACATCACATAAGTTTTAATGAAATATATGCTTACTCTTGGAAAGAGAATTAACATGCAGCTAGCTGGGTGGCACAATTTGAGCATAAGGTCATCCTGGACAAAAAAATTATATGGAACAAATGGGACACAGATAAATGTCACCGAAACTGCAGAATGTGTCATTCTGATGTTAATTAGTTTGTTTAGGTGATATGATTACATTGCTGAACAACATAATCAGGAGTACATTCCAGATGGTGCAAAAATTGAATTTCTTATTCTTTCAGGTGACATTTACAGTGGTTCATAATATTATATACAATCAGCACTGTTAAAATATGTTTTTTCAAACAGAATGCCTGTTCTTTTACAATCCCTTGATGCTAAATTCTAAGGTTGATATTTAGAGTGTAGGCCACCATCATCTTCATTGTTTTAAATAACTGAGATGATATCTCTGTGGCTTTTTTTTTTTTTTAAAATAATTCATTTAATATCCATGGCTGATTGGCTTTGGGAATGATGGGTGTGATATATATGGTTAGCTAACTGCTGCACAGATGAACTTATTAATACAAACATCACATTCATATATATTTGAGTTATATTAGCCTTATTTCTAGGATCCTGATGATTTAAAAAAAAAAAAAAAAGCTAAAATGCAGCCTCACAAGGAGGAGGTAAGTGGCTCAAGTAGCCCGCAAAATTTCTCCAAAGACACCTTTGAATATGTAAAAGAAATAAGGACGTAGTCCCAGTCTGAACGGGTTCTGTGATGTAGGAGTGCGTGCTGCAATGGCTAGTGATGCAGAGAGGGTAAATCCCTGAGTACCTATAATATATCTGTGCCTGAAGCCCATAGCAGAATTTGGAAAAGGATTGGGTATTTAGATGTAAAATAAGAACATATAGAATAAGGAATCAGAGCATATAAGGGCAGGAAGGACCGTCTAGTCATCTATGTCTCATGTATCTGGAAAAAGTTGAATTGATTAGCTTGTTCATGGAGTGAGGAAGGGAAATTTCTCTGAATTGTGGTTTGGTTGTAAGCAAGTATGGCAAATCTGTCTGCAGATAAGGGTGAACCTAGGTTTTATTGCTCTGGGTATTATTTTTATCTACTTATTGACAATTTGATCTATTTCGTAGTGATTGTTGTGCCCTTTTGTAGAAAAAGGGAAGACTGTTGCTGAGACTTTTATTTTCTTTGTAAATCTGAGCTCCTTCTTGCAAAACTGGAATGAAAGATATTTTGATTATTTCTTTAATCATAGTCTTGTTTAGACATTGTGTCAACCACAACTGCTGTCTGTACCTGCTGACAAGACTGACTGCTGTCTACAGATTTTGACCCTTATATATAAGGCAGTATACTTATTTTAGTGCTAGTGCAGACTCTATTTATTGCCTGCTAAGGTCAAATTGATGGGTTTTGCTAATAATTTCTGCATACTGTTTTGCTGTTGTACAGTATTTTAGTTCCTACATTAGCCAAGTAAGGGGTTCTCCCTGTTAATGGGGAAGCCTCTCGTTTCTTCGGTCTTTTAATAAATATTTGCGTTCAATTGATGTAGTTTTAAGACAGTTTTACTGTTTTGAAGGGAATTTTGCACTGATTCTTAAGTCGTTGAGGTTTTTTGTTCTTCCATTTGAAGACAATGAAAGAAAATGGAATTTTGCTTGGAAGAAAATGAAATTTTAAATAAGTTTTTTGTAATAATTTACACATCGGACAGTCTAGACCTTGATGAAAGTAAAGAAGATTTATTGTCGGCGACAGTAGAATCTGAAAAAGTTCTTCCCAGAAGTGATGATACTGAATTGCATGGGATTTTTAAGTAAGCCAAATGCTTCTTATGGGACTTGGTAATAGTGTGACTTCAGACTATTATAGAATCATAGAATCATTTAGGTTGGAAAAGCCTTTAAGATCATCGAGTCCAACTGTATACTTAACACCGCCAAGTCCATCACTAAGCCATGTCTCTAATTGCCTCATCTACGTGTCTTTTAAATATTTTCAGGGATGGGGACTCAACCACTTCCCTGGGCAGCCTGTTCCAATGCTTGGCAACCCTTTCAGTGAAGAAATTTTTCCTTATATCCAGTCTAAACCTACCCTGGTGAAACTTGAGGCTGTTTCGTCTTGTCCTATCACTTCTTACTTAGGAGAAGAAATCAACCCTGACCTCGCTACAACCTGCTTTCAGGGAGTTGTATAGAGTGATAAAGTCTCCCCTCAGCCTTCTTTTCCCCAGGCTAAACAACCCCAGTTCCCTCAGATGCTCCTCATAAAACTTGTTCTCTAGACCCTTCACCAGCTTCTTTGCTCTTCTTTGGACACTTTCAAGGACCTCAATACCTTTCTTGTATTGAGGGGCCCAAAACCGGACACAGTACTCGAGGTGCAGCCTCACCAGTGCCCAGCACATGGGGACAATCGCTTCCCTAGTCCTGCTGGCCACGCTATTTCTAATACAAGCCAGAATGCTGTTGGCCTTCTTGGCCACCTGGGCACACTGCCAGCTTACATTCAGATGGCTGTAAACCAGCATCCCCAGGTCCTTTTCTGCCAGGAAGCTTTCCAGCCATTCTTCCCCCAGCCTGTGGTGTTGCGTGGGGTTGTTGTGACCCAAGTGCAGGACCCAGCACTTGGCCTTGTTGAACGTCATACAAATGGCCTCGACCCATTGATTCAGCCTGTTCAGATCCCTCTGAGATATTACGTACATATGTTAACATGGGCCTATCTTTGAACTGGAACAGAAATTCAAGAAGCTGGGGACTGATCATCATTTCTAGATGTCATCCAGATGACTGTACTTTGCATCCTTCAGGATTCACAAACTCAACCTAATTTAGAGGAAAGGCAAAGGAAGATACAAGTTTGGTTTACTTCTCGTAGATCTGCATTTGACAATGAAGGAGATCTTACTACGTACATAGAGCCTGTGTATCCACTCAGAGATTTTCTGGTTCTTTAGGATTTTCTAGTATCTTGGCATTAGACGTGCATAGTCTTGAAACTTCTGAGTTAACATGTGCCTTATGCTCCAGGGTCTCGGCATTTTGCCTTTGAGATTTACAAGTGTTGTGGGGCTGGTAGGCCTACCTGACTTTCACTGGATATTTCAGAAGAGCATGTGGAAGAAATTTTTGCCATTCAGCTCCTATTGAGTGGATCTTTCTCGGTGCACAATAAGGGGGACCACAGGGCAGTGTCCCTGCCTTACTCCCACTATTCATTTCTTTTGAAGGCTTCATCAAACAAAAAAATCTCCAATTAGTTCAATACCATACCATGGGTAAGCCTTAAATGTATTTTCATCTTGTCCGTTTTGACATTTTTTTCTTTTGTAGAATGTTTAACGTTCATGTTGTGTTCATCTGTCTCAGTTAGAAGAAGGCTTTTGATTCCATAGGTCATAGGAAGTAGTCTCTTGGTCTTTGCAGTTCAAATCTTGGAGCAAGTTTATCTCCTGAATTTGGCTTCCGTGTAATAATTTATTTAACCTCCATAAGGTGAATGGGTTTTGAGAAGTCTTTTTCAATGCACAAGGGAATTGGAGGGATTGTTCCTTGTCTAGATTATTATACTCTCTTTTTCAGCTGTCCTTCAGGGAAATTCCTCGCTCATGTTGATGATGTGTCTGGGTTTATTATTCATGAGTATCAGCACTCCTTTGAGCAGACTTCTTCAGTTTGGATTAATGGGGAAAGAGCAAGAGAATCCCATTGGGGATTTAGCTGCCCTCCTGCCCTTTGCTTTGCTAGGATGTTTATTGTCAGAGTGCCTTTACTATTACCAGGAATAATGATGGGTCTTTTTGACCTATTCAGTCAAACACGGAAGGCAGAAATGTTGTAAGGGAAGTCGCAGTGATGGCAACAGTGCTTGCCTGAGACTGTCTTCCAAGGGCAAATGCTATTTATGAATAATTTTATTATCTCTGTGTTACAGCATTGCCATCTGTATACTTGAATTCCCTCTCCGCTTATATCTTTAGAGACCATGTAGAAATTATTTAAGATGTTGTTTTGGGAGAGCTTTTCCATTGGAGAGGAAGAATATATTATACCCATCTGCTGAGAACCGCTGCTCTGTGTTAATGCTGTGGATCTTCTGTGTGCTTGGAAGCAGATTATTCTTTTTTTTTTTTTTTCCTTCTCCTCCTTTGGTACATTGAGAGATTCAGGTTTGATTTGGGAGTTTTGGCTGAATATTTTCCTCACTTATCTCAAAGATGTTTGAAGGCTTGGACTTTTTTTTTATGCTAAGACAGTTTGAACTCTCTGAGCTGCCTGCTGAACCCCCTGTCTAGTTCTGCTGCGAGGGGCATAGGTGTTATTCCTAAAACTCAGATTACTTCCTTGTAGCAGATATAACACAGATGATTTATTTTACCTTTATTTTCTGTGAATTATGGATGATATTTTTACTTTTCAGCTTTATTTCTGTTCAGTTCAGTAGTTTTCCCCTGTTTGATCAGAAGTGACTGAACTACTGGCCAGCTCTCTCATGGACAGTATTGCCAGGGCAGGTGACTTTCCTTTTGAGCCACCCGATCTTTACTAAATTAATGTTCCTTTCTCTTTACCTGTCACTTAGGCATTCGCAAGTGCTTCTTATTTTTTCCACTTCAAATGTGGGCTGTTAGATAAAAGACTACATTCAGTGAGGAAAAAACTACGTACATGTCCAGCTGTGAAGAACCTGATTTCCACTAGATCTTAATTTCAAATATACTTGTACATTGTTTAACTTCAGAGTTGTTTGTGGTGTTTTGGGACTACTTTCATGTGATTCACATCTACCCTGAGTTGCAACTATGATTTGCTTCAGGGTATCTTCCATCCTTATGTCTTGTTTTTCACATGAGCTAGCTATTTTTATTGTTAAATGTTGCAGGCATGTAGACACTGTGTATACCCTGCGAGCATTAGCACAGTCCGTGTAAGCAGTTACTTTGGAAAAGCCAATGATACAAATGTCTTAATAATCACTTCTTAATTTGTACTTCTTCATATTTTTATCTATTTTAGGTTTAGTTTGTATATATTTTACTATTATGAATCAATTGACTCCGTGATGATTAGTTAAAAAGATACTTTATATTCTGGTTTTAAAACTGCAAGTTCCTATAAAAAAATTAAATAATCTTGTGGTATCATTTTCTTTGAAAAATTCTTGCTTCACTGATAAAATGTACTAATATTTGTGAGAAAGACTACATCTTAATGTGCTTTGGACACAAAATTACCTGGTTTTAATACATAAAATAACCAAATGGTTTCAAGAGGTTATTAGAGAGTTTTTAAATGTTCCTAGATGTTAGCAATGCCATTGGTATCCTAGGATTCTTCATTCCTCAATGTCTAAGTAAGATTGCTTTTTACATTTGTAACTAGGCACCTTACTTAAACATTGCAAGATCATATTAACTTTTATCCAAACATTTTATTCTCTAGGATGCAGCTTCCAATTCGGTTGCATGACTTGTGTTTCCTGCTTCCAGGCTATATCACTTTGCTTGTGCCTATAATTTAACATATTCTATTTCACTGATCCCAGCTTACCAAGTAGTCCAGATGGCCCTGTACAGCTGCCTGCCTTTTCATTACATACCCTCCTCCCTCTCTTTGTGTCATCTGCAAATATATCCACTACAAGCAGTGATTTTATATTTACTTCTAGATCACTGATGAAAATGTTGAATGACATCAGATCTTACCTCAATCCCAAGGGAGTCCTGCTAGAAACACTCTTATTCAGCTATGATTTCCCATTGATAACTATGTTAATTAGCTAGTTTTAAATCTATTTAATTTTCAGTCCATTAAAAATGTACTGCCATTCTAATTTTTTTGATAAGAATGTTTTGTGAATGCCTTATAGAGGTCTAAGTATATTATCTTCATGCAGACGCTTCTATCAACTCAATTTTTAAGCTCTTGAAGTAATGAAATCGAGATTGTTTAACAGGTCCTAATGTCTTATGAAATCTTATTGACTGGCATCAATTATACTGCTTTTGCTGGTTCTCAAGCATCTGTTTTTAAATCGTCTTTCCCTCGATTACTTTGGGACTGATGCTAGACTGCCTGTCCTTGACCCATTGCATGTGCAGGTTTTAAAACTTACATAAGCTTTAAGATTCTTCGGTCTTATGAAGTTCCCAAGATTTATCAAAAATTAACTTCCTTACATTCACGGATCTCAACATCCAATGCTTTTGTGTGGTTGCAAGTTGTCCAGGGCTAAAGACTGAATTCGATTTATAAATCTGTACATCATTCAATAATGGTTTAGAAAGTGCTTCTTCCTCCTCTTCTCATTCTGTCCTTTACTAAATAAAGAACTGAAACTTTTATTAAAGATGTCTACTTGTTCCGCCTCTTTAAAAAATCCACTTTCTTCATCTATTAGTAGGTCTAGGTCAACTCTATAATTTCTTCTGTTCCTAATAAGCTTAATGAACAATTTCTTACTGCCTTTAATCTTGCTAGCATGGATTCTACCTGACGTATTTTCCCTCCCCATTAAATATGGTCTACTATATATCCTCTAATGTATATTGACTGAAATCTTTTCTCCATTTTTATTCTGGTTTCTTGAGGAACAGGCTGACACAATCAGTGTACGCTCGTGTTTGTTTGGCTGGCGCCGAAAATTTTTGTACACGCTGACTGCAGAAATTTTCACAAAGGGTGAATCTTTCATAATTAAATTCTTGTATATGTGTGCTATTACAAATGAAAAAAGGTAGCTGTAAGAGGGGACAGAAGAAACTGTCTAGCGCCTCCACAGAGAGAAATGTTGCTTCAACCTCTCATTAGAAACTTTGTAATTGCTGCCTTTAGTTTAAACTAAACCAGAAGAAAGATCACAATGGAAAAGAAGGGAAAGAAAGCCTTTTGTATTCCTTCTTAGTTTCTCTCCTTCTTAATTTCTCTCCTTCACCCAAAGCAAAGTAGTTCTGGACCTGGAATAATCCTTAACTTATTAACCCCTGAAACTCCATGTGCTACCCACCTAAAGCCTCCCTAGCCCTAGCCCTCCTCCCCTAGTTGCTTAATGGACTTTTACTTTCTCTGACTCCCTCAGGACAATATGGCAAAAATGTATTCTCCCTCGCTGAGAAGTATTTCCTACGTTCTTAATATGCACAACCTCTACAGCTGTGTCATGGTTTTGCCTGGGATGGGGTTGACTTTATTGCTTGCAGCACATAGTGCTATGTTTTGGATTTGTGATGAGAAATACTTTTGATAGCACACTCATGTTTTCGGTTGTTGCTAAGCACTTAAGGCCTTTTTTGCTCTTCACAATGCCTGGCCAGCAAGTAGGCTGGGATGGAAGTGCACAAAAAGTTGGGAGGAGACACGTCTGGGACAGCTGACCCCAACTGACTGAAGGAATGTTCCATGCCATATGACATCATGCTCAGTATGTAGAGCTGAGGGGAAGAAGGAGGGAGGGGTCATTAGGAGTGATGGCGTTTGTCTTCCCAAGTAACCGTTGTGTGTGATGGAGCCCTGCTTTCCTGGAGATGGCTGAACACCTGCCTGCCAATGGGAAGCAGTGAATGAATTCCTTGTTTTGCTTTGCTTGCGTGCGTGGCTTTTGCACTACCTATTAAACTGTCTTTACCTCAACCCACAAGTTTTTTCTCACTTTGCTCTTCTGATTTTCTTCCCCATCCCAAGTGGGAGAGTGAGTGAGTGGCTGTGTGGTCCTAGCTGCTGGCTGGGGTTAACCCATGACAATGTGCTTCAGAAAGGCAGTGAGAGCAGCACGCACCCAAAGGGCTGCTGTAACCTAAAGCATAGGGGTTGTGTGGGCAAATTATAGTGATTATTGTCCTGTGACATTGGGTATTCTCACTACTTAGATTTCTGTATGGGTTTTTTTTCTGCAGCTTCAGTACAGTAAGGCACATGATTAACTTAAAATGTATGAGTAGTCTCATTAAACTCAATAAAATTACTCACATGCTTACTATGCGTTTAAGTATTTTGCAGAATCAGCATTAAAATAAGAGGCAATCCATAGACCTCTCCACTTCTCATATATTAAGTTTGAGAAAGGGAGGAGGCTTTAATATAAAAGCTGGAAAAAACCAAACCACCAAACCCTAAGTATTCATAAGGTACAAAAGTCTTGGTTTATGCAAGAAAGTTGAAATGCAAAGGTTTGATATATTTGATATAGAATGTATTAAATGAATACTGATGTATGGGTCTATCAATATTATTCTATGCTTTTATGTTATGCACGTCACAATATTGCCTAATAGTATCCCTTAACAGCATTTTCAAGTCATCTAAGTTGCATTTGCTTGTATTGATCTTGTATATATTACTGTGACACCTCTTCTGTTGTGCTTGTGCTCTGTAAATTATTCCAATACATAACATGAGGGGAGAGAAATTCAATGAATTGGAGTCAGAAAAAGTCAGGGAAGGATATGTAGAGGTATGAAATTTGTGTTAATGTTTCTTTTTTTTTTTAAGCAATCATCTGCTTTAGCTTAATTTTCCAGTGCACCACTGAAATATTCAGTGTTTTAAAAATCTTAGATATCGTCCTTATAAAGAAGAACAAAATACCACTTAGCATTAAAGTCATTATTAGAACCCAAACAGGATTCAGATCCAAAGAAAGCACTAGGTTTGTATGAAAAAGACGGCACCATATGTTGTTTTTTTAATCTGCGACCCACCCATTACAGTTTGTCCTGCTACATCACATCACCAAGACTGTGAACAGCGTAACAAATAATCTTTCTGACATAGTTTGTCTTCAAATTTAGTACTTGCCTTTTGAGTCCCTTTATCAGCATGGAAATAAAAACATGTTCCTGTACTTAAAAGTTTTTGCCAACAGTGATGTAAGTTGGTGCATCAAATAAGTATGTCTTAATATTCTGTAGGGTTGCGTTCTCCCTTTCTAATTGAATTATCACTCCCTTTTACTTGTAATTCCATTTGCCTTAGTAGATTATTTTGTCAGTCCATTGAGTGGCTGTTTAATTCAGGTTATATTGTAGATGAAAAGCAACACGGGAGCTTATGAGTTACAATAGGATAAACAGAGGGTATTACATAATAACTATACATAGTACTGAAACCAAAATATAGTATTTCAATATCTGCAGATTTTTCTACTGCTCATATGTGGGCTGTTGGTAAATACGTTTTTTAGGATAAAAGATAGGATTTCATTTTGTGAAATGTTGCTAACATTTCAAAGTTTTTGGCTTTCTGCTGAGATGGTATAAACTGACATAGCTACAGCATTGAAATCCTGATCATACAGATTAGATAAAAATGTGACCTTGTTGACTCAGTTATTTCTTTAAAGAAAAGGAAGCTACAAAGTAACCTTAAAGGAGAGATGGGGTTTTGTTTCCTTTTCTGAGGAGGAAGAAGCCCTGGAGGGCAGTGATGTAAAGCTAACTTGACATCGACAATGTGTCTTTAGGGTACAGTCGCAGTTTCACATAGGCCTCTCGTGGGCTAGGATGCAGCTTCTCCTTTGAAGGCTCTGCCTCGGTGGCAATGCTGGGAGGGAAATTGTCTCTCTGTGTGTCTTGCTGCCTCTCCAGAGGGAGGAGAGGGCATCATCTGTGTATTCAGGACTTCTTCTACTATGCCTTTCCGTAAACAGGACATACTTCTTCCCAGTCATGAAGGTGCGATGCTGCAGTCCAGCCTCAGCCATCTACCAGGATAGAAGAAACTTTGCTCTGATATCCGTTTTCCATAAAACATTGTCCACTCATGGCACTGCTTTACACCTTAAGCTGTGCAGCTTTCCTCTGTGTATTTCTTTTATCCCTTGCTTTCCAGATAGCCGTTGCTTGGATATTTGGCTCATGGAAGACAGCCTTGGCTTCATGTGTTTTTAAAAGGGTGCTGTAGTGTTCTGTATCACTAGAATGAGATCTCTTCTGTTGTAGATACCAGTAGCCCTGAGGTACCTGAAGTACTATGCAAAGGTGGTCCAAAACATTGGTTGTATTTGTAGGGTGTTTGGAAAAAAAGTTGGCCACTTATGCTTGATGAGTGAGTCCTATAATATGTTATAGATCTTTGGTGCCAGGATAGACTTTCAGTCTTACATTTCAGAAGTAAAAGTCAAATATAAGATTTATATCTATCTAGTAAAAAGGCAGACTACAGGTTCCTGAAATCAATGACTCTCAAAATTGCCCAAACATTGAATAATATGCATGAATAATTTAAGACTGTTTTGTTAAATGTGCATAAGTCAAGTTATCCTTGCAGTGAGACTCATTGTAAATCGCCAGCAATTTACTCGGTTTCTGAAAACCACAGGCAGCAATTTTCAGACAAGATTAGACCTGTTACTATACACATGTGACATTTTCTTGATTTAAACTGTCATTCTGAAAAGCTGTTAACTGACAGCTGGAGTTTGGAATGAGGTTATAAAGTTTACTGAAGGACTCCTTACCACTGAGGTTGAGCTATATTTCTGCTCGGGTAGAGAAGAGCACGTAGACCTACTGCAACTGAAGTATATGTGCATGCAAATTAGCGCTTTCAAGGGAAATTAGACATGATCTTTTTAGTCATTCATGTGCTGCAGTGGTGTATGGTGCTGTGCTGACATTTTACATCTCATAAACACAGTAATATATTTCCGAAATACTTTCTTTCTTCTGAGGTATGTCAGAAATTCTGACTGTAAGTGCTACAGATGGCTGGCAGTATAGCAATACGCATCAGCTTCATCATTTTGTCTACTCTCTGTAAGTGATGTTTATCAAAGTAGTTTTGAAGATGATCTGTTGTGTTCCAGGATATCACATTAGGCCAGAGGGGGGAATATTAATCTTGATTTACTTTTTTTTTTTTGTAAATTATCAATAAACTGGAAGTCTTCCTACCAACTCGGTTCACAGTATATTTCCATGGCATGTAGACATGCAGTACTTGGCCTAAGCAATATATTTCATTGTTGTCTTAACTACCTTCTCTTTGATGTCATGGGAGCCGTTTCAGTATAAGTGACACCACCTTCTTTATCTTTCTCTAGTGACCTTCAGAAATGAGCCAGCACTCAGACATGCATTAACTTAGATACCCTGATGTTCTCCAGAACTTATTTTTGACATGAACTAACTCCTGGTTCTCTGTCTATTAAATAGCTGAAAAGTACTTTCTGGTAGTTACTTGTTCAAAACCTGTCCAGTTTGGCAGGTTGTCGGTCTGGATAGTTAGTGAAGCATCCAGGAACTGCCAAAATAGCAAAAGAAACTAAAGTTCACTTTTTCTAAAAACCCATCTTATATAAGGTGTATTCTACAAGTACGATAAACCTATCCTAAAATTTTCACTGAAAGTTTCCATCTGAAACTTCCCCATTTGTTATGAGGAAATCTAATCATTCTTCTCAGGGACATGACATCCCTAGATATTGCATAAAAGATTTTGCATAAAAACTTAAGATGACTCTGCTTTCAATAGCTCTCTGAGGAGGCAGAAAGCCAGTCAGCCCCAAATGGTATTGCCTGGAATATTGTGGACATGGTGTCCAAGTGAGTAAACCCATTGGAAGTTAACACTATTAGACAGGAGACTCTTTGTTTGCCATTACCCTGTCGATACACCAGACTCTTCTTCCCTAGCAGAAGGGAATGAAGAAGAATGTCTTGTAGTGCCGCTCACTTGGAAAATTGTTTGACCAGTATGATTCAAAGACAGGAAACCATTAAAGCAGAAAGTGATCATAAACATGGGAGAACCTTTTAAAAGCTGTCAGAGAGGGGGTGCACTGTAACTTGAAAGTTCAATATTTCCAGAAGATTCTCTTGGGAACAGTCCGAGATAGATAGTATCATATATAAAAAGAGACAAAGGAAAAGATGCAGGCCACTGGGATCTGAATTACGTGTAAGAATGCATTGGGGAAGAGGATCCAGAGACAGTCTTGTTCGGCTGTACGAGCCAGGGATATCCGAGAGCTGAGGAGCGCTTCTGTTACAGGCGGGTGATAACAAGAAGTGATGGAAATGTGTG
Source organism: Rissa tridactyla (assembly GCF_028500815.1). Classification (NCBI taxonomy): domain Eukaryota; kingdom Metazoa; phylum Chordata; class Aves; order Charadriiformes; family Laridae; genus Rissa; species Rissa tridactyla. Next base: position 40,027,430 of record NC_071467.1, on the reverse strand, counting down.
GCAAACCCGACAGAGATTAGAGTAAAAAAAAATGGGCCTCTTTGTAAACCAGACAGGCTACAGTTGTCACAGGCAGGTGACAGTTTGGTCTTCTGGGAACTAGGTGATCCCTCAGGCATTGACAGTCATTACTCCAGCCAAACTGGTGAAAGGCTTCAGCCAGTATACATCTCAGGTAACGCAGCTCAGCTGTTGACAGTGGATTTGAGTTTGTGTGTATGGAACAAATGGATCTTGTTGCTGTATTATAACAGTGAATTCAATGTTTCATGTACACTTTGTTGGTATTAGTACCCATGTGTATTAGTATTTACAGATGGGTTAGGTGCTAGCCTGGGATTCCTGTACCTTCTTCAATCGTGCAGGTGGAGTTGCCTTTGGAAAATTCTGCTTTTGGGAAGTATTTGGTGAGGGGGAAAAAACCCGCACACAAGTGAAGAAACAGACAAAAAAAAGCAAGCATCAAGGAAGAAATCGGTTATCTTTCTTCTTACGCTTGGACAGCATTTTAGGAAGAACATACTAAACCAATAAGGTTGTAACACAGAGTAGTAGATATTGGAATATTTCATTGCAAATAGGTTCTTAAGAATACTCATTAAAAAATAGAGGAAAAAAGTAGAATGAACTGAATTATCCGTCAATAAATAAAAGTCTGGCTTCAGAGGGGACGTGGATTATTCATCATACTGGACTAGACAGAGTGTTGAAAAAATGTGTTAATATCTGGGGATTTAATTGTCCCCAGCTGATATTTTAGTCACTTTCCCACTAGCAAATAGTCCCTAGGAAAAGACAATACCTTATAGAAAGGTATCGTGACATTTTCCTTATGCATCTTTGATTTATAATTCAGTTTATAATATGCAATACATTCATACGTGGAGAAAGGCTCCTTTTCCAACTTGCTTTATTAAAAGTTCCCCTCTTTGTTTCTGTGAGGTGGGTTTACTGTCCATGCAGTCCTCTTTCTTTTGGTGGAACGTTAGTCAAGTCTGCCTGCAGGAGACCTTGTGGCAATGCGAAGTGGTAGAGGCAAGGATGCTAATGGTAATGCACGGTGCTGCTGTTGAGAGATCTCCTGCTTCACACGTATGTACGTGAATCCACCTCACTGAGTGCTAATATGAGTTATGCAGTCTCCCAGGGAATTCAGCAATGCTGCTTTGTGGTTAAGTAAGGCAAGTGTAAACTCTGCCTAAAGCTGTCCTAGAATATTGTTTTATTCCTTATGTTTCAAATCAGCCTACTCCAAATTAGTATCTGCTTTCATCTTTGGTTTATCCGCATGCCAACTCTCACCCGGTATTTCTCAAAAATGAAAGTTATGACAGTTCTTTAATAAATTACTAGTTTTCTTTCCCCTTTCAACTTCTATGGACAAGAACAGAAAATGTTAGAACTTCGCCACAGGAATTAAAAAGAAGTGGTCAGCGAATACAGATGAATATTAGCCCATTAGTCTGGTATTACCTGAGTTATTAAATAAGTCAGATCAATATTACACAAGCTAGTTCTAAGTGGCCTGTGAAATCTTTCCTCAGCTTTTGATTTTTCAGAAGTGTCAAAGGCAGCATTACATTGGGTCTGCAATAGTAATTATTTTACCAGCCAGACCTCAAGCATAGAAGATATGGGCTGCATCTTATTCACAAGGTCATAAGATCTGACCTGATAACAGAAGCATTACTTTGACTTATGTGGAAGAAACACAGTTCCTTCACTTATGTATTCTTCTTTAGAAAAATCAAACAACAACCTTCTCGTATGAGAAGTGACTGAATGCAAATTTCTAGCTCTTTTGAACTGTTATAACAAGCTCTGTTTCCAGTGTTGAATCTAAACAAAGTAGGCTGTCAAAGTAATTTTTGTAAACACATTTTAGAATTAGTATTAAATACTTTGTTCTCGTGTGTGAGCTCATTTACTTTGTCTCTCTCTGATACTGTACAAATGTTAGTCCCTCCAAATAACCATCCCTGGGATGTTTGCTGACGGTTTGTCTCTGTCCTTGTGCAAAGCCTTATGTTGTTCTTGGCCACATGACATCTAACAAAGAAAAGATCTTTAAATAGATACTTGTAAGTACCAAATAGCATCACAAAAGAAAAATGAGCAAGAAAAAAGTCTTAAATTGCTACCATACATATTGCCCTGTCTCAAGTATAAATACTTGATTTAAAAAACAGTCTCGTTAAAAACTGTTTATAGAAGACTTGGTTTAAAAAAGTTGATTGTAGCATCATGGCTAAACATATCCCAACAATACAGTTGATGATTCCTTTATGTTTCTTAATTTATACATGCACTGTATCTGGTTTTGATCTGAGGAAGGTGCAGTCAGCTTTTAGCATGAATTTAGTATGTTTTTAAAATAACTTGGAACTCCCAGCTCCAGAATGTACGGTAATAAAAAGTGATCCTGCAAAGAAACTTTGTTTCTGGTTGTTTAATTACCACTTTAAATGAAAACATGTCAAAACAATACAATCAAAACCATAATAAATCATGAAAGTGAAAGTTTAATAATTAGTGACTTGTTTGAAGATCCCTGGATTATTGGATATAATTAAGAAACCGAGTAACATCTCCTGGTATTCTCTATCAATGGAATATCTAAGGCATTGCTTAAAAAGTTCTGGGACACATAACTTATAACTTGTTGTTACTGACAAGTCTCTGACTCTTTGGCTTGTTTTACCTTCTTTCTTTAGTAAATACAAAGAGGATCTTATTTTATCTGCCTCCACAAAAAGAGCAATAACGGAACAAGTGACTTTAAGGAAAACCCAGCTTTGTAAAAACCACTTTCTGCTATCTGTGGATTTCTGTTTGAGTATGTCAGGCAACATCTCCCCTTAAAATCTCTGAGTGCCCTCAGCCCTGTCATTTTATCACCAATTTCTGTATTGGAAAATGTAAGCTGCTTTGACATACACCTGTCAACATTTTTTGAGAGGCAGGAGTCATCTGCAGTCAACTGACTAGGGAAAATGTTTTTTGATGAACAAAGAAGGCAAAAAATTGCTGAAAAAGCATGTTCTTAATCTCAGTAGTTTGGGATTACAAGATCTTTAAGAAAATAACCAAGGCAGTTTGCAATGAATTTATGGGATTTGTTGTAATGAACTAGTTAAGTAATTTTGTCATGTGTCACCTTTGAGCATATTGTGTGAACTCATGGGCTCTGCTATGAAAATGGGAGAGAACATTATGAGTGAAAACCAGGATGTGGTAGCTGTGTAGACACCACCTGAGGGTGGACAAAGGATGTTGTGGTTTGAATTTAGTGTGTTATTCTCTTGATCAAAACTTCCATTGCTCGTTTTATCCCATCAACAGTCTTTGTAAACAATATAGGAGCATATGCCTACAGAGAGGGAGAACACTATAAACTCATTAGACTAAGGTGGGTTATTTTTGCAAGCGTCATGTGGTACTTCTATGTGAATCTAACTCAGTAACAAATTTTAAACAACATTGCCATTTTCTATATAAATATCAAGCCTCATATTATGTTCTTTTGGGGGGGGTGAGTAGTTCATTAATTTTGCACTGTACAGTAATGATGAATTAGTGTTTGGAGGGGTTAGTGTTTACTTATAGAATAGAATATTTCAGTTGGAAAGGACCTACAATGATAATCTAGTCCAACTGCCTTTCCTCTCCAGGGCTGACCAAAAGTTAAAGCACAGTATTAAGGACACTGTCCAAATGCCTCCTAAACACTGACAGTCTTGGGCCATTGACCACCTCTCTAGGAAGCCTGTTCCAGGGTTTGACCACCCTCTCAGTAGAGAAGTGTGTCCTAATGTCCGGTCTGACCTTCCCTTGACGCACCTTTGAACCATTCCCATTAGTAAAAAGACAACAGAAAACCCCCACCAAATATCACCTCCCTGACCCTCCCCCAAAAAAACCAAAAACCACCACAAACAAACAAAAAAATCCAACCAGACAAACAAAACCCAAACAAACAAAAGAGCCCTGATAGTTTGTTCCATAATCAGATGCACTTGTATCAATGGGACGACGTGCTCTCACTTCACAGGCACATTTACATGTATGAAACATAGAGGGAAGGTTTATTTGAAATTTGAACTTTTTAATGTTTATTGTATCAAATCAAGCCTTTGTGGATATGACTAATTGCGAGTAAGAAGCTGTGAGTTTACTCACAATCTTTTTTCAAAGACGTACATTGGGTCTAGAAATTTTTTTTAAGTCTTATGAAAGCAAATGTTTCTGTTGCTGTTATGGAAATTTTTGTCCTAGTTTCTAGTTTTAGAAGAAGCACTGAGATTTTCTGATTTCATTCAAACCAGTTTGCTCATCCAGACTACCTTTTAGGTTGATGTTATTGGAAGAACCTGTGCATTATCTTCTTGTTTTAGACTTCTTTCACTAAGCTCCACGTGGCAGATCTCCGTCTGCGTGGGCAGTTGAGTATACAAGCAGGCCTTATAGAGGTGGCTGGTTTCGAGAGTTGTTCCTTTTGGACTGTTTAAAGAGAGTTAAAGAAAATAGCTGTTTCTTGTTTCTTCGTTGGTGATTGTCTGACAGTACTTAAACTCCCTCATCTGGATGGAGGGAAATATCTGTAATTTCAACATTCCGGGTCCTGGTATGTAAGATGTTGTGATTTTCTTTAATAAAAGCTTAAAGAATCTCCGCTTTCCTGATCCACACATCTCATTTGAATTATGGCTTTTACATCAATTGACATTCAAGCCAGCTGTACATGTCTTTTGTATCAGGGAGTAGCATATATGTAACATGTAAAGGCTTTTCGGGTCATATTAAGCAGCAACCTACTACAGCTGCAGCTGGAAGAGGGTGAAAAATATAACTTTAATTTTCCCCGTTCCCTTCAAAATTCATAAAGCTTGGCTACTTCCTAGCTGTCAAGCTACTGACACACCTATGCATACAGAAAGTATGGATACGTCAAAGAGTGGTCTTTGGAAGGCTGACATTTACATACGTTTCTTAGGTCAATGATTAAAGTAATGAAAGGTGCCAGTTCGTCATTTGAGAACCACAAGATACATTTACCTGAAAGGTCAGGTAAATGAAGGAGCTGGTGCAGAAAGCTGGGAGGCTGGGCATTAATTCCAGCAGGTTTCTCGGTATCGATTACACAGATTGCAAGTGCTCATTTGTAGGCCAGAAGGCAGATATCTCTCTTTCCAGGCCATTCGTCTCCTTTTGTTTCTTAATTAATATCACAGATTCGAAAACTTGTGGTAATGAAATTGGCCTGTTAATTAGGCTAGTCTTTAGCAGTAAGATTTTGATCTTAGTTTTTTTCCAGTGCAGTTAACGGCAGTCTTGTTAAAATTTATGCTTGTTTTGCTTTTAAAGATGCCTGGAATTGAAATACTTATACTGATATGAGGAATAAACACGGTTTCCATTCTAGTCGTAGATTTCAGAGAATAATACTGATTTTAAAACCTTGATTCTTCTCTGCAAGTCTTTAACCTGCTACTTTTTATAGTTAATATCTTACATGGAAAAAACCTTGGGGATTTTTTCTTTATTTTGAACATCTGGCAATATTTTGCGTGATGTAAAATATTGTATCGTGATATTTTGATGCAGCTTTCCTTGGAACAGTCAGGTTTTTTTGATAATTGTGCTCATTTTTTTCTAGAACAATAGAAGAGATGTTTTATTTCTTTTTAAGAGTAAAAAAATAGATAAATTAAGGCAGAGCCGAAAAATGAGAAGGAGGACAGGGACACCAATGTACTTAGACTTCTTAGTGAGTGTTTTGTGAGGAAGATGTTCTGTTTGGTGTAAATTAATTTTCTGTTCTGACATTCACCTTCAATTAGAAGACAACACTTTCTTCTTTTTTCTTTTTTCTTTTTTTTTTAAGTTTCTACTATGTTGCTGGTTCACGTTAAAAAGTAAATGATATCCTTTTGCTCAGCACTGAATTCTGAAGAAGTTATCACTAGAAATCAATGATGAAATCTCATCTGTGTTGACATCTCATTTTGTGTCCTGTGTGCAGCCCTTGTGGTTCACAGTTTCAGTCACATAACCTTTCATTACCTCCTCATATTTACATCGTTTAGGTCACTAAAATGAGTATTGCTTTATTTTAGCACATCTTTATCAGAATGAATTCTATTTAGGTCAAATGGATGAGAAGTGTAAGTCAGAAAACAGGAGTGGATTTATTAGAAGGATAAGTGATCCCTCTGTAGTGTTAAGGTCAGAAAATATTTTCACGTCATGAAATATTATTGCACGTTTTGGATTTCCCCTGGGAGAGATGGATGTAGGCAGGTGAAGTATCATAATTGTTCGCATACACAGACAAAAAAAAGCATCTTTAAAATGAACCATTACATTGTCCCGTTTTGTTTTTTTTTCCTTTGTGTGCTATTGTGATCTTCCTTTAGGAAATGTCCAGGATCCTACGTTATTTTAAGGTGATTGGAAGGGTTAGAAAATATTGTTGGAACCGAACATCTTCTAAATAATCTACTCAGAATAAAGGAATCTGTTAGAAAAGGCTTTTGTGAAATCTGTGAATAATCTTTCACAGCCTATGACCTTATGTATACTCAAAGATAAATATTACATGTATCAACTCAAGTGGTGAAATAAGCTACTTATTCTTTCCTTGAACAACTAAAGAATAAGTTGCCATACTTTACTCACATTTTCTGAAAAACAATGATTAGGAAGAAAGATCAACTATATCAAGTCCCTCAAACCTGAGATTTAAATTGTTGTAAAACTGCTGTAGCAGAAACTGCACACTAGTTTTAATTAAAACGATTTCTATCGCTGTTGTACATTTTAGGTTACTTTTTACATAAATTTAAACCAAACAGTAGAACTCAGAAGACTTTTAAAATCTCATACTTGGCTGCCAAAGTAACTTGAAATTGAAAATTTCATCTCAGTGGCATTGCTCTTGTCATTTTTAATAAATCTTCACAGATTTCACAGTTTCTGTCTTTACTTCATTATTTTTTCCTCAGGGTTTTCTGAAGATTATTTCTCCTTTTCAAACACACTGTAGTATAACAAAGCTGTTGGATAAATCTGGCAAATCAATTGGTCGTGGCCCATCCAATGAGACACGCATCCTGTTGGTACTTCCTAGGCCAGCCAAGTGAAGCAAGTATCTCTAAGCAGAAAAAAAAATAAAATCCAAGAACAAAGAGTGTCCAATGGTGCATCCTGTTAGGGATAGTTCCATTTTCTGAGCTAACAGGTAAAAGGGGACTGTATTAAGAAAAGTGGACATAAAAACCACTTAGTCACCATGTGCAGTCTTTTGAATAACCAACAGTCCTGTCATATAACCTCTTTCATAAACTAATCAATGTATAACATATTGTGATTATATGGTCCGGTGCTGTTTTATTTTGCTGTGTCACAAAATACACGGATTTTATGGTCCGTGTACCACATAATCATTGCAGTTGCAAATTTTTGGATTTGTTGGAGAACATGATGGGCTTCTCTTGACACTAAGTATTTTTCATGATCTTAAGAAAACCCCTTAACTGTCTTGTCACTTTTTTTCCTCTTTCTTTACACTTCAGCCTTTCTTGTACAGAGACTCTTACCCAAGTATAAATCCAAGACACCATCCCACCTAGCACGGGAGAAGAGCGAGGGAGGTTTTGAACTACTTCTCTTAGACTGAGATTTTTATTTCCAGAGAATAAGCAACAGAGCATCTTAAAGAAAACAGCTCGATCCTTTTTCAGATAAGCAATTTCTCATGACCGCGTGAAAAGTGCCTGTAATATTTGCGTGTCATTTTATTCTTAAATTTAACTGCACTGAGGGTCTGTAGATAGATCTGATAAGGTTACAGCTGAGCCGGTGATTATATTGTTTTATAGGACTGTTACAGTGTTACACTGTTCTAAAAGAAAATTCTATTTTTCTGTATTCAGAGATAAGTGTAAAAAAACCTGAGAAAAATGGACTTTCTTCAGTACTTCCAATATTGAGTTAAAACTGTTAATTACAAGCCGTACCTTTGCATGAAGCGCACCGAGTACATAACTTTTCTTCTTTCTCCTGATTCTTAGCCTTATCTCACAAAAGAAACGTAGAAATTTATAGCTCATCACTTTTGGGATGAGAAAAACAAGAAGAATTGGCAAGTTAAGACAGGGCATAAGCGATCTTTTGATGTGTGTTGGGTAACTATTAAATACGCTGTTCTCTATCCTAGGGTCACAGGCAACGTGCTGCCTACAAGACTTTCCAGCTTTGCTTGTGGGCATAGGAAATTAAAAACATAAAAATAAAACCTAGACTTTCAGAGGAAGCGAAGGATGATGCTGCCTACTGCTCATTCTGTGTCAGTACTGTTGCCTGTGGTGAAATATGATTGGGACCACTGTTTTGAGACATAGCTCAAAGTTATATTTTTTCATCCAGTACATTCTAGGTCACAGCTCTGTCTCTAACCTCATTGAGAAAAGGGTAAATGTGGAATATAAGAATAGGTTTTCCTACTATATCATCATTTTTTTTCAGCACTAATGCTACAAAATGACTGTTTCGCATCAGGTAATGTTTACCTCACATGAGGTAATATTTAGAGCAACTCAGTGCTCCAATAAGGGTAGCTCATATAATATTATTAAAAAAGCAGTGGTTTTTATGATGGGCAGAGCTTTGTATGCTGCTGAGAAGAAGCTCTGCAGATACTAAGAATATTTTTCAGAGATCATTTGAAATTTTCAGGATAAGTAAATGGAAAACTAAAAATTTCCCAAGGAAACAGCACCTTTACTTGAAATCTTTACTTTACTTTACTTTACTTTACCAGAAGTGCTTCTGCAGCATCTCACAGGAGTAACAGCCTGGCATCATGTCTCTAATTCACTTTTCTGATCTAGGGATCTGGGGTGACCATATCCCATGTTGAACCATGCTCTCCGTTCTTGCTGAACCACTGTGGTGCTATGATCTGTAGTCTGCTGAAGAGAATAGGGGGAAGAAACAAACTACAATTGCCATTTAATATCAAGGTGATATTTCAGAATCCTTTCTTTTACACTCCAAATTGTTACCACAAAGCTGATGGTTGGGGGTGTGTGCATCACTTTATTACTGTGTATTAAGCCTAAGATGTCACTATACAACAGGTATTTTTCACTCTCCAATAGTGAATAGATCACCCCGATAAAAATAATAAGCAGAACAGTTTGAACAATGGTTTTGAACACATTCTGTACTTTGATACAGTTTTAAGGCTTCTCACCTTCAACATATCTTTTTTTTTAATCCAAACTACTAGATAAATTTGAAGTAGTAAACAATCTATCTATTTCAGTTCTGTTGACAGCGTTCCCATCCGTATGGGACAGCTTATAGAGGCGGGACTGGGTACAGAGAATCATTATTTGCTGGAACAGAGCCTAGCCATTAGGAAGTCATTTTTAACACGGGCTGAGAACCAATGAACTGCATTTTAAAACATCCTCTCTCAAACACAGTAACTGGCACCATTCCCAATGCTGGGAATGCTGACGTTAGAAAAAAAAATATTGTTAATAATGTATGCACACATGTCATCCATATAGACACACATACTTTCACTGCACTAATATAGCATTAACGTGTTAAAATTCTTTGTTAAATGGGGTGAGGGGTTTGATGCAAGAATAAGTGTAGTAAAGATTTTAGGAGCATTTTCTTCTATGTAGTTACGGGAAGCAGAAGCACCCCGTGTGCGTCGCTCCCATCAGGTGAGGTCTGAGGTGCATTAAGTAGGTGAGAGGCTTGCATTGTACACACGTTTTTGCCAGCTGGATGGGCTTGGTTTAGCATCAAGAAGAGAATATTTTGTGCGCTGGGTGGACATAGACGGGTGCTGTAGCAAATTCAAAGTTTTCCTGTGGGTTTTGTGGTTTGTTTTGGTTATTTTTGTCCAAGAAAAGATTCATCTGCTAAAAAGCATTAAGCAGCAAGACTGACCCCAGCTCCCCCAAAGTTTCAGTAGTTTGGTTTTTTAGAGGTTTTTTTCCCCACTCTGGATTCCCAAATGGAGTCAAAATGGTGATACTGCCGTCCGTTTTTTTTTCAGTCATCAATGGTCGGAACACATAGCCACGATGTGGGCTATATGTGGGAGAGAGGGGTTCATGGTCTAAACTACTAGTGCACAGATGGCACTGCCTATGCCACAAGGGCTGTCCGCAGCAAGGCAAAACTTAAGAAGGGATATTTGAAAATGGGTAGATTTTATTAGTCGCAGCTGCTAGTGAAGGGGTTCTGAGCGAAAAAAGAAGTGCTTTAGGTAATCCTGCTCTAGCAGGGGAGTTGGACTAGATGATCTCTAGAGGTGTCTTCCAACTCTGAAGATTCTGTGATTCTGTGAAAAAAAATCATAGGGCCCAATGTGAGAGAGAGGTGGTTCTGGGCAAAGCAGTTGGGCAATTGATGGTGTAGGGACTTATATTGCTTCATTTCACTGCTGAGCTGACACTTCTGCGCTCTACTTTATCATTTAGGTCTGCTCTGGACAGGATCTATCTGATTAAGTTCTAATATTTTTCTCTCCCAGAGTGGACCCACAGCTCCCATGAGGATGCTTTTTCCTTTGACACAACCCGAAATATCTCCTGTGTAGTGGAATGACTTCAAAAGGAAGATGTCCCCCTGAAGAGTGTGTAGCTTGTTGTCAAATGAACTCTTTTAAAAGGCAGATGATAATCATTTAAATCCCTCTTTTTGATCTGCAAATGTGTAACAACCTGGATTTTACATAGCCTGGCTGAATGCTCTAACAAAATGGTTGCTCTAAATGGGAGATGATTCTTATTTCTAGTAACCTTTGTTTCTGATGTTTTGGTTTTTAGTAGAGATCTGCCTGGACTAAAATATTCTGTGTTGGAGTGAAATATGTATTTGATCCAGAACTACTGTTTCTTTTTTCCCTTTCATTGGGAAGACAGATAAGCAAACAATTAAGTTTATCCAAAAGAAATTTAAGAAGATGCTTCAAAGTAAACTCAAATATTCATAATGGTCCTTTTTTTTAAAGGTACTTAAAACCTTAGGGTTTTCTAATAGTGAACAGTATTTTCATCTTTATCATACCCTGTGAGAGTCCACTGCTCAGGCCTGTGGTCCTGCATATGGTGGTTGCAACAACACCCTGGTCTGTATCTTTAATCACTAACTTTCTCAGAAACTTCATATTTTATTATTAGTTTGTGTTAATGTAGCACTTGAGAATCTCTCCTATGGAGCCCAGACTCCCTCTCCTTCTTATGCTAGGCAAAAAAAGGTGGAGTTTCTTTCTCCAAAGTGCTTACCATCCAATTTTAAACCATTATACCAGTTTTCATTCCAAAAGTTATTTTCTCCAACCATTCCCATTTTAAGGTTAGTCTAATTTCCTATTCTAAGATGAGTTTTGCTGATCAAAATAAAAAAAAAAAAAAAGAGGAGAACTGTTTTCAAGAGTTTTTTAAATTCATTTTCTTTAGGTGAATATTGCCAATGTAGAGCTCCATTAAATAGCTGATTCTTCATTTTTAGGAATTGTTAATAAAACTTATCAGTGTTTCCATGTTTTAGCTATATATATAGGCTTTTAATGTATGTTGCAATTAATCAGCTGTTATTAATGGAAAAAGCGGGTATCCTTAAATCTACCTTAAAATTGTTTCCCAATCCATTTGAACACAAGCATAGCCTTAAATTTGTAAACCATTTTTCTCGTTAGGGTGATGCTATCTAAAGCACTGGGGCACAAGAGCACTGTTAAGGATGGGGAGGTATTTGTATTTGCTTGTTTCTAAACTAGATGCTGTTTGCTGCAGTCTCTTGTTCTGGTCTGCACAACAGACAGACATAAATAGAAAGCAGATTATCTGGGAGAACAGTTAAATTGTTCTTTTTCCTGTAAATCAGGCCCAAACCAGTCAGTGTGTGGTGTGGTGCCAAGAGGCGCAGCACTACTAAAGTTGCCGTCTTTTAAAAATCTAGTTTTGCCCATTCATAATGATTGAAGATGGTCTGGCACAGTTAGCTGGTGTTGAAGGTGAACATTCTGATCCCAATGTATGCAGCCCGCATAGTGTTTTGACATGATGAGGTATTTCTTATCAGTATTAAAAAGAAATGCTGTGTTCCTACCCAAGAGATTGCTGAAATAATCCTTCTATAGATGTTCTGGTTACTTGCTGGGCTATATTTTAGCATCAATTAGTGTCAATAGAGAAGCTGAAACCACTATTTAAAAAGACAACATATAAATACAAAGTGGCGTTGCTTTCTTCTGAGAATTTATACCCACTCATACAAAACATTACAGGCTTTTACACCACACAAATGCTATATAAAAACCTTCAAAGGGAGCTGGCCGCCTCCTAGGGGCAGATACATACCCAGATTTCTGAAGAAAAGAGTCGCTGCTGCGGTGGACTGCTTGCTTTAGTGTGCTTTGAAAAAGATATATTGGATGTCAAGGACCCTAGATATTGAGCAGCCATTTAGCAGGCCGGCAACAGTGGATTATGCTGTGGCATACCTGCACTGTATGTCAGAGGAAGATGCTCTTGTGTATTACTCAGTCAGTAAGATCTGTCTCCAAGGGAGCCGAGGATGAGGGCACTATCTTTCAACTCTCATGAGTGGGAGAGAGAGGAGAAGATTGCAGGAGATCACATCTTTCATTCGTGTTATAGATTAAGTGCCACCAGTCAAAGGCCTTGCAGGCTGCTTTCTCAAGCTTGGTTCAACAACTGCATCCTTCTTTGCTGGCTCTTATGTATTGTTTCAGCAGTAAATAAATAGATGAGGATTCTAATTGCATTTAGTACCTCGTTTGTAAAAGGGGAGCAAGCCAAAAGGGAAGGTGGAAATTCTCCACGCGACTCCTGGATGGATACTATGGGCAATGAATTAAAACCGCAGAAAGTAGACACTATGTGAGAAGAGAGAAAGAAAACTGTTGGTGCAACATAGTTTTGCCTGTTGAATGAACAGATGTTACTAGACCTCTTCTGCCTCCTTATGAAGACAAAATAATCCTTCGTACTTTGACTTTGTCAGCTCCTGGGAAAAGTCTCTTTCCCTCCCAGTTAATACGAGTTGAATGAAATATTCAGATCATTATGCTACTATGTTTTAAAAAGAGGATGCTGCAATAACACTGTCCTAGCTGTGAGGGTCATTTGTCTCAAGGAGCTAGGAGTCAGAAGATGTATTTTCCCTTAAGCTCTAGGTGAGAAGAACTCAGAAATGCATATGCTTCTAGGGTAAAATCTATAGTAGGCCGAGTGCAGGTTGGAGATGCCAATAGCAATTAATTAGAGATCTAACCAGCTCGGAGAAAATGTTTATTGTACCTCAGTTTGAAAAAGCGAGGAGCATGCCTGGTAGGCTGCTCGCCATTTCAAAACAAGCATGTTGTGAAGGGGATGCTAATGCCAGGTGTTCGTCTACTGGAAACGGGGAGGGAGGCAGGGGAAGCCAGTTAGAGTTTGCTTGTTTGTCGTGATCTGGTAACCCCGCTGTCCCAGAGTTCCCCCTTTCTAACTGCCCTCGCCCTGTGGTCGAGCTCAGTGCGGTGGGTATGGCTGGTGTACAGTCTGTATCTACACAAGTGAGCGTATACAGACAGCATATAGAGTGCTCCTGAGCCCATGGGAGCGTTTCGCACAGCAGTGTGGCTGGGCATACCTCGGTCTTCCCCAGCTCCCCTGGTGCCGTGAGACCCTCCGGCTGCATATTGGCCATTCACCCTTGCTGAGAGCCTGCCCTCCTTCCTCACCAGGGCTCTGTCACGTCTCTTGGCTCCAAACTGGGATGCTAATGCATCTTTAATAGGATCGCGTACTGCCTGCATTCTTGAATACTGCTCCTGACTTGCTGCACCAAGTCTGAAGAGCATTCAAGAAAAGAATGGCAAAGAAGTATGTCTGAGAGATAGGGAAGGGACAACAGACAGTTCAGAGGGAGAACAGCAGCAGCCATAATTCTTATGGTTGCTATCGGCCTCATTTCATGGACTCCTTTGTGCTCGGAGCACAAAACCTGGTTATCATGAGACTGGATGGAAGGGTCAGATGCCCAAGTCTCCTGCCACTTTTGGTAGTGAAATAAATGTACCATGTGGCTGTTTTATTTCCTATGATACCTTTCAAACAACCTTCAAACTAGGGAATAAATCCTGTGCTGTAAATCGGTCAAAATTAATAAAATACTATCAGAGGAAGAGGAAATTAAGGGAGAGTGAACAGATGAATTTTCAACTTAGTCTAGAAAATCTCTTAATCTCACAATAAAACATTTCTCTAATATACCTTTTTTGTGACTTCATTACAAGCAAGGGGGATGACATGGGAAATTACCTACAAGGCTGAGTCCACCTTGGAAAAGAATTTTTAGTGGCATAGCATTCATATTTTAGTACCAGTAGCTATTATTTTGTATCCACTTCCAGAACAAAAAGAGGGAACAAAAGAAGGAAGGTATTGTGGCAAAGGAATCTTTTCTTTCTAGCTGAGTAGCTGAGGATTTTTGACAATATTAAGAAAAGTGTTAAAAAGTTGTCTCATTAAGTGTTATTATACTAACACAGGTTTTAAATCTAGGTTTGTCTTATGGGCTTACCTACCCTGGAAAAATCTGTGAAGGACACTAAGATTTTAGTTTATACTAACTACTGTATCTTAATACCACTGTGGAAATCCTGAGCACATAAAATAGGCAAATTAATTCAGTTGACTTAATACATGCTGACATCTGCACCAAGAGTTAAACAAAAGTCGACGATGTGCAACAGGCTAGCTTATTTTGGAGCAAATTCTCAGAAAAGGCGTGTATTCCAAGAAGTCCTTCAGCTTCTGCTAAATAGGCGCATTAGCTCTCTCAAGAAACATTTCTGTGCGTTTAATAATTTCGCCTTGCGATTGAGTTATTAAGTAGCAGACTCAGCTCAGTTCTCCTGAACGTCAGTTTCTCATCGAGCTACTTAGTGCAAACCAACACAGAAGTAAATGTGCTATTAGGTATTAGTGGATTACCAATGAGTTTTTGTTATTGTGATTAGGCATTTTCCACTTAATCTCATAGCTGCAAAGACGTATTAATGGCGATGAGTGCAGCCTACATTCTACAACGCTAAGGTTACTCACCAGCTCTTGTTAACAAAATCTGACTTCCTGGGGTTGGAATTTAGCTTTATGTTATAGAAATTGGAGCCATTATGAACATTAAAAATTTAGTTCCAACAGAAAAATTTCTGCAAATGTCTTCTGGGTTTCTGGAACCTTTTCTACTGCAAGTCACCAAATCAAACACTGTGGCAGCCTAAGTCTGTGTAAAGACTTTTTGCGTTTATCCTGGGGAAGTGAGGGTTGAAGAAGAGAAACTGGCATAGTTGAAAGTGCTCGGAATGTTGTTCTTCCTATTCTCCCTCCCATCCCTCCATCTCTTTTAGAACTTAGATATGGAAGCCATCCGACAAACACAGTGCTCACTCCTAAATTTGAGGCGAAGATTTTCTGTCAAATGATCCATAATGAGTCTCAGTTTGAACTTGTCAAGGTAGAAGACTATGAGAATATTTTAAAGTTTTGACAGACTTTTTCAAGACCCAACAGTATAAAGCTCGGAGCAACCTTATGTCATCTCATAGCTGACCCTGCAAGGAGAAGGAGGTTGGAATAGAGAACCCCCGAGGTCCCTTCCGACCTGAAGTATCCTATGATCCTCTAACTAAGCTAATATCATAGTTTGTCTTTCTTGCAGTCTGGTTAACTAACTTTGTAAGTTGTACTTCTGTGGATCTTCATGTTGTCCTTGCCTCTTCAGTAACTTGGAGTACGAGAACAGTATTAATTACCATGTTTAGGAGGATGCCTTCTGTAAATGCCTTTGGTACAGCTGGACTTCCTGCAGGCTCTGTTATGCAAATTTGTCTTTATCATGGAGGAATGGGGTCCATCTGTGATTTTAGCTTTCTCTTGGGAGACTCCAAATGCTCCCAGGAGAAAGAAAAAGAAAAAAAGCTAGCTGAGGCCTGCAAGATTTCTCTTTCAGCAAGCTGAAATTATAGGAGATCATCTCCCAGTGGTACAGACACATCTATGTGAAGCTTTTTCTCATTTCTTTTGATTAAAGCTTCAAATCAATTTCTTGGTTTGTGGGTTGGTTTGTCTCTCAGCAATTGAGTGAAATGTGTTCTTCAGTCTCTGGTTAGGCCAGTTCTCACAAAATTGTTAAGAGCCCAGCTGCTACAGTATCAGCTGTGACTGAACAAGCGGAAATGATACAGGATGATGTGCAATAGTGTCTAGTGCCTGAAGCCACCAGCTATTATCTAAAAGCTCTTCTTGAGCCCAACTACCACAGTGGTTCTACTAAAAAAAAAAATAAAAATGATTGGTATAAGTGTAGTATCTGACCACCTTCTCACAACCCAGCATGCCAATTTAGTAAGGCCACCTTCACAGCTGGGTGCTAAGAGCTGCTTGTGAGTCAGACCATGGCGGGCTGCTTGTGTCGTCTCCTCAAAATAGCATGAAGCAACTGGTCATAACCCTCAATCCTAACAACTACGGTGTGTCATTAAAAATGAAAAAAAAGGCCTCAGTAAAGACATTCACCCGCCAACCACATCTTGTTGTTGGGTTTGGCTGTGGCCACCAAGGGACGCAGTGGTGACTGAGGCAGTTCTGCCCAGCTCCTCCAAGTGGCTAGTGCTGCTGTCCTGCTTCCTTCTGGTGTCACCACACGGTAACCTACCTGCTTCTCCTTTGCCACTGGCTGGTGACAGAGATTTGTATGCCTGTGTTTTTGCTGTCAGTCAAAGAATTACCGCTTTGCTGTGGTTTTCACTGGCTTTATAAGCTTTGCGGTCCACACTGCAGCTCTAGGGATGGTTCTGGGTGTGGGGGAACACAGTGCTGTAACCTACTCTGCATTTCACTCCTGGCAGTAGGTGCGACTGCTCTGTCACATCTCAGCCGGTCCATAATGGATAGGCTCCTGATGGGAATCATCTGTCTCTGTGGCAACCCTATCTTCTCACCTCACCTGCAACCCCTTTCCTGTTGCTGCATAATCCATTAGCACCATCCAGGTAGATGAATAGCCTCTCTTAACCCTTTAGTTGCCAGCACAGCATAAGACAGTTCCTAATACAAACATCGTGATGGTCGTTAGTCGCATCTTCTTTATTTTCTGATTTACTGATTAGCAGCAGAGTGGCAGAAACACTGAGTGCTCACAAAGGAGGTTAGTTCAAAATCTCTTCTGCATAAACAAAGTGTATGTTTTTGCTGATGTTTTCCCTGATGTTTTCAAAAGTAGGAAATGCACCGGATACCCCAAACAGTGTTGGTCTTAACCTTTTGAAGCTGCTCTTGCTTCTGTAAAGTAGGGATGGTAATAACTCTTCATCTGCCAAGGAAATTGTGGAGGTAAATTTAGAGTGTGCCACCCCAAGCAATATCCAGTACAAGCAGATTGCAGTAAAGGTTTAGGATTATGCACTAAATACCAGATATGAAAGGAAAAAGTGAACAATTAATATTTATTATAAAGAACATAAATTCTTAAGGGGAAAAAAAACATATGTTCACAGAACTAAAGGGTGTGTGAAACTGCAAATGCACAAAAGGGGCAAGTAAAGACTGCATAAGCAATTTTAATTGCTGCACTTAATAACTTTTGATGCTTGATTTTGCAAAATTCACATGCTTTCTTTGGACATCCATGGTGGAGTTTGCTAAAATGACTAACTTCATAAATTAGGTTTCTCATCAGCAAAAATCAGAACGAACTTGTGTCTTTAAAAATAGCACTACTAAATAATACACTTTGATATTTTGGTGCTTATGAAGCATTAATGAGATTTGTAGGAGTGATTGTTATTTTAAAAAATCACAGCAATTTATTGTTACTAATTACTCTCTTGGCACCGCATGTATTTAAGATTAATTGGAATGTCTGTACTCAGTAATGAGGTCCCATGTAGTTTACACTGACTGACAACATCTTCCTTTATCTGGAAAATTACCGCACTGGAAAACTTGTAAACAGGGCAGTAGCTCTTAGCAATCAAATTTTGAAAGTTTTACTTGATACAGTAGCTACTGAGTTATGATAAAAAGATCAGACAGTTCCAGTGCAGTTAATAATGTAATAATAATAAAAATTCCACAGGAATTCTGTCATGAATGTAAAACTCTCACAGAAATGAACATTTGACTACTACGTAGTCAGACTTCGCATTCAGACAGATACCTGATTTCTCAGCATGATACAACATCATGAATTAAAACTGCAGCATTTCTCAAAGATTTATTTTTATCACTATTTTGCTACTGTAAATTTAGTCATCTAAGGATGGATGTTGGAAGAGCAGTCCTTTCATCTCCATCTTGAAAAGCTGTGAAAAAATCATAGTAGGTGTTGATGGCAGAGAGGATTACGTTGTGGCGTGCTACAAGAATTTTTCTGAAATGCTTTGTTTGTGTATACATGTACGTGCATGTTTGTGCGTTTAAATATTTTTTTGGCAGCTGGCCTATTTATGTAGTTCCTTTAAAAATGGGAACTTTGTGTCATTCTTTCTTTCATGCATTTGTCAGGTGGGGCTGATGAAGAATCACACATTACAGCCGCCTTTGTCAAAGAGTAGGAAATGACTCCTGGTGATAGAATTCATTATTATTTGAACTGGAGACCTGGTCTTCCCAGTCACAGGGAGATTTCTGGTGCTGGAGACCGAAAAACCAACCACCCTAAAAAATACCCACCCCAAACCCATAACCTTAGTCACTCCGGCATTGCAAAAGTTAAGCCATACTTAGTAACCCTATCGAAAAAATAATTGTTTTCTTCAAACTCCTGATCTTATAGAATCATAGAATGGTTTGGGTTGGAAGGGACCTTAAAGATCACCTAGTTCCAACCCCCATCTATCTTCTTATACAATTCCTCAGTTAGTGAGGAGGTCTTTTTGCAGAAGCCATAGGGGTGCAAGTTTTCAGGTAGGTAGGCAGGCAGTCTAAAATTTCAACTAGAATCATCCAATCAATCAGAATTGTTTTGCGCATTTCTTAGATGAGCTGTTGAATAAAAACAACTAAGTTGTAACATTGATGACCCACAGAAAAAGCGGTTTGTTGTATGCATCTTTTTATTTTTACAGTGTTATTTTTATAGTTTCTTACAGGCTCACTTCTGCTTAGCTGGTGAATAGATGAACTGTGGGTATGGAAGTTACAGCAAAATTAACATATATACTAGGAGTTGTACTTGCTTAGAGCGCTGTGTATCTGGGTATTATTGTTGATGCTTGAATTAATTTGAAATTGCATTTTAAATGGGAAAAGCATGGATATTTACACTGCTGTTTAATGAGACTGAATTAGTCTCGGAGCACAATTCTATTTATTCTATTGATTGTTTTTTTTAAGGAAATGGGAAAGAGACGAGGTCCTGACTGTTCTGGTGATTAGTTACACATCTTCAAAGCGTTTCAAAACTAAACCATACATAAGGAAATGTGTGTTGATACGCATTAATTCTGAGTGGTTCTGCCCAAAAGAGATAACAGCACGCACGCTTCTTTTCAGCTAGCCAGCACCCCAGCTCGAGTCTGGACTGTGGCTGAAACTGTGCTTCTCATTTTCGGGGTGCCTTTGGGGGAATTTGCACTTCAGGGGTTGACAGAAGAAGGAGTCATTGCTTTCCCCAAAACCTGCCTTTGCCTAGAGGGTGCAAAAAAAGAGCAAAATTCCTCATACGCTTTTTTTATAGCCCTGTGCATCTGGGCAAGGGCCAGAGAAAGTCTCTCTCTTGATTAACAATGCTGTTTATTATGCACCAAATGTTTCTTTTCTCCTTGGTAGCAGCACCCTGATCTTGTTAGAGTGGCTCAGAAAGAGCGAAACCCAAGGGGCTGCAGGACTTTGTACACAGTGGCTAAGCGTGGTCAGGCGCTTTTCCTTGCAGGCAGCTCCCATTGCAGGCAGCCAGGGGAACCAGGGAAAGGGATGGCATCCAATGAGGTCAGTCTTGTCACCCATTTGGTCACTGTGTAATCTTAAAGGCTGGATGCAGCCACCAGAGCTGTAGTAGATCAGGAGCTATCTACATCCATGATTCAATCTTGCACGTAGGTTTTTAAAGCAATTTTTTTAAATTGCAGTGACACAAATGGAGATAATTACTAGATGAAAATGCTGCAATCCCTCTGTATTTCCACTAATGAACTGGGTCAAAGCTGGCACCACATCCTACCTTAGCTATATATATTTCCTACAGGTTTTTGTGGTGGCTGTTGAACACTCCTCAGGGTTGGTGCAGAACCTTTTTTTGAAAATAATCTGTTAAAACTCAGAGATCGAAACAGAAATGAAAGACTCCAAAACTCCTCAGCAAAAAGACATTCTGAAAGAAAAAATATATTTGAAATGAGTGACCAGGTTTATGTTTTGTGGGTACGAGTCTTGCAGATTCCCCAGCTGTCCTGGCCCAGAGATGCTATTCCTGGCCCAGGGATGCAACTCCTGGGAAATATAGAGGAGTCATAGCAATCCCCTGATAACAGGCCCGGATAATCTTGGCTCCTAATGGGACCCCTCAGGACTCCAGTCCTTCCAGGCTCCTGGGAGTCTCGTTTACCTATCTCTAAGGCATTTTAAAGCCACTCTAAAATATGAAATGCTTGGGCTCCTTGGTCCAGGGGTATTTCAGCATCATGTAGTGGTGCTGCCCAGTAGGCATAAATTTTGAGAGCTCACACAACACAGTGACTTGTGATACAGAAGGTCAGAAAACCCAAAAAGTTATTATCAGAAACCCCTGTGTGTTACCCAAACCAGTACATTTCTGTAGGTAATAGCTTTTGTCTGAATCATTTTGTCAGATAATTCCTGAGTAGTTCCATCATGTGGGTGTGCAATGTGAAACCACTGTACTTGCACCCTTGAAGTGAAGTCTGGCAATGCTGCTGTCATTCAGTATAGCAAAAGACCTGAGAATTTTTAAAGACCAATTATTTATTTAGATATTATTTTTTTTGGCATATCTTTCAAAAGAATTGAGTCCAGCACTATCTCAGAATTATTGGTAAGGTCGAGTACTGTAAACCCAGACAATCAAAAGTAATGAATCAAGGCCAGAAAAATAATGAGGTTTCACAATAAAAACATGATTATTAGTAATTTGGCTTCAGATGACTCAGATCTTTAGGGTATTTTGATAATGCCCTCTATAACAACAAAGGCTAAACCCTTGCATTTTGAACAAGGTACAGTTCTTAAGTAAGCATTCTTCTGCTGCAATGGTAATACAGCGTGTTAATATAATAAATATAATAAATAATATATATTAATAATATAATAAATCGCAACTACTGATAAAGTCATGGTAAATGGTTACAGAGGGGGTTAAAATAAGCAGACCTATTGAAAAGAAAACAGAGAGGAGATTCAAGAAGAGGGTACATTATGAACTGCTGAATCACAAGGCGCATGGGAAGCAAGTTGGGCGATGTCGCCTTTTGCCTTGGCAGTAGAGTTCTGTCCATATGAAGATTGGCAGAAACAGATATCAAGGAAATTACATAGATCAGCCATCATACACTTGTACCCACAGATAGCTCAAGTGCGCCAATGATGTGTAACGCAGCAGTGAAGTTAAAGGTTTACAAATATGCCTGTTGTCCCTCACGTCTGGATGAAGCCATCCAGGTCCAGAAACCTTCACTCCAAGTGCCAGAGTCTATTAGGAGAGCTGCCTGCCGAGCTGTTCCAGTACAGAAGGTGTTTCCAGACGAGCAGATGAGAAATGCCAACAGGTCTATTGAAGCTGCAATAAGGGAAGTTTCTGGTTCGCAGTAATGAAATAAAGGGATCATTAACCTAGGGGTGTATGCTTCTAGTGAGAGAAGTGAGGAGGCCATTGGCAAGATGCACTTCGTAATCCTTAAATTTTAGAATTGCTTGTCAATGGCTTGGTTTGAATATTACTTCAAAAAAAAATGGCCAGTTTTTAACTCCTATGAAAATCAAAGCAAAAGTAGCAAGATTTCTAAGGGGAGCTAATAATGTAGCACACTTTTTGTTCTCCATCCTCTGAGATGTATAAAAATTACCTCCTAGTGACTGTCTAGTAATAGGATTTGAAAAAAATGTGCTTTTTTTCACACTAGAAGTGTCTTGATTTTCAGGTCCAGACCTGTGCCAATGATTCATGGGTTGCTAATCCTTAATTCTTATTGCTTCTTTCCCAGTCCGCAATCTCTTTATTAGAATTTTACCTATTTCCTTATTTGCAGATTAATTGGTACATTGTGTTTTTGTGCATTCAAAATTATGAAAGCTAGAGAATTGAGTTTTTGCAAAGTAGTGAAACCTATGACTGGTTTGGGCTCTTGAGTATACATGATCTTAATCTCTTATTAGCTTCTTTAAGAGTTTTCATCTGAAAATTTTCCCTCTGACAGCTTCATTAGTACCTGTCACCCAAACAAATCAAGCTGAGCCAGGTCACTCCAAAATAATGAGATTGTCTTTTTATTTTTCTGAAGTACTCTTTCTCATTCCTGGTTATATTAGTCTTTCCCACAATTAGCACCTCTTTCTATGCATGGTGATTTTGAAAGCTGGAAGGTACTGCTATGTAAAGAAGCAGCAGATTTGGGCATTTTATGTAAAATGAGGATGCTCCACCCATTGTTGCCTCCTCAGGGGTTCCCAGTGTATGGAAGATAATTTGAACCATGTGGAACTCAATAGTTGGAGGCATTAGAAAAGAAAGTAATGTCACCCTTTCAGGCACTTCTTTTGAGAACTCCTTAAAAGCAAGGAAACGAGTGAAAGATGTGTTCACTACTATTATGATCATAAAGGGAAAAAAATATTAGTTTTTATAGGCCATAAGGGTAGACAAAGCAATATTTGTGTAATGTATAGCCCTTTGTAGTAATATGTAATTTTTCAGAGGCTTGTTTTCTCTATATTACTTTACATATCCTCAGCCTTGCAGGCATATTCTCTGGTAAACCCAAATAGGAATGAGAAAACCTGGCTATATGCTGTCAATAGGCTACTCCTATAACTGTGTCTCTTTTTGACCAACACAGGACAGCAGATCCTATAGCTGCTCACTACCAAGCTTCAGTTATGAGAAACAGTGATACCTTAATAATGTGGGGGCTATTTAGGCCAAGAAATGGATGCTTTGTTGTTGTGCCATGAACATCTTGTGGAAATCAAGAGGATTCTTCTTGCTGTATTTTGACTTAAAATGAAAAAAGAAACCAAGCAAGCACCCCCAAAGGAGCGTGTGCTTCTTAAAGCAATCATCCAAGAAAAGATTCTTTGTCTGCTTTGCCTCTTCTAACATTTGAAATAAAATAGGTAGCCTGGCAGCAATTCTGCCTTGTTATGCTTCTAAAACAGATTTCACGCCATCTGCAGGTCTTGTGCTTATATTAATACCGCCTTATTCCTTACATATTGTCTGACCACTTTGTTTTTTAGTGGTACTGATAGCTGTAAAATGCATCAATTCATCTGATGTAGGTTGGGTGCTCTCCTGGTGAGACAGCTGGTTGCATAAATGAAAGCCGCAGCTTGTGCATATCTACATGACTATGTTCAGTCACCCCCTCTCTCATCATTCGCTTGGGGACGTGGGTTCCACCGTTATGCTTTTCTTTTCTCAATTTGTTACGGTATTTGCACCTTCATTCTCTGGAATCAAATAAGGGGCCTCTGAAGTGAGACACTGCTACTGTTTTGGGGATCTCTTCTTTCAGAAAACTTTTATCTTTTCTTTTTTTCCTTTTTTTTCTTCCCCTTTTTTTTTTTTTTTGTTTACACAAGTTGCAAATCAAGCTGGAAAGGCTTTTGTAAATATGGTTTGAAGATCTATCTGTATATTTGCTATAAGGATGAACAGCAGTCTTTGAGAACTGAAATAACAGCGCACGAGCATCGATACTTCAGCTCCAGAACTAAGAGGGGATTTCACCCCTTGGGCCCTGTCAAACAATGAGGCAAATGTATTTGTGTATCTTTTCTTTCCTAAACTAGTGAATGCTTTTAGAGACAGGATACTGGGACTGGCCAGTAAGTAACCAGACCTTGTAAAACAGGTTTCTTGTCCCTAACAGTGTCGAAGGTGGCAGTGGCTCAGACAAGTGATCCGTCTGCCAGAGTTTAATAAATTACTCTACATTCTCTAAACTGTGGTAATGGACCACGTAGCTTTTCTTATCTCACAAATTAGGTAAGTTGTATCAGTTCAGGTCAACTTAATTCGTAGTTTCAGTGGAAAACTGAAATCAAAAAGCACCTGGGCTGCTTGTAATGAGAAGACTTAAAATCCTTTTAAGAAAGTTGCTTGTGGTTGGCATTGGTTTTGGTTTCTATATTTCTATATAACATTTCTATATGTTACCAAGGAGTGTACCACACACCTTCAGCTGGTGCTCACAGCTGGATTACACTGGTACAATAATTTATTCTTTCTAGCTGAAATAAAGTATCAACATGTCCATTAATGTGAATTTCTTTAAGAAGATCTGTTTTTAATTCGTCTGTTTGCTAAAGAGTTCATTCAGTGAACTTTAGTGGCCATTTAAAGACACAAAAAAGACATTCCATGCAAAACATAAATTCCTATGCTGTTTTCACACACCCCTTAAAAAGGTTTTATAGTGAGTTTTGTATGGGTCACTAGCATGTCTGTGTAAATTTTTACTGTAAACATTGATTTTGAGACTCTGATGAGAAATTAAGAAGAAGGGAGTAAAAAAAAAATTAAAAATCCAGGTATTTAGGCTTTTGGATTGGGTCATCTCAGCTGAAACTCATTGCCTAGTACCTGGATAACTCTGACTGCTGCGTTAATGGCAATATAAACATCAAGTTTGATATGCTGTAAACCAGAAAATAAGTATCAGACATTTCATTATTTCTCACAACACAGACCATCTTTCAGCCAAACACTCAAATGCATGCCTGACTTCTGAGTTGCTCACTGTTAAATCCGGTATATTTTTGAATGCCTTGATGAATGATGACCTCAGCAATGAAATGTCCTGAATGCATGGCAAGCAGATAAGATGACAAAGTATTTCGCCTGAGGAGCGTATATGCTAAAGTAGCAGTCGCTAACTTTTGCGGGCCAATAACGAGTAAGACCAATAACGTACTGCAGCAAGCATCATCTGCTGTTGTCCCCGTGGGACTCAGCTTTCTTTGTTTAAATCTCCTCACTCATGAAGTACACGAGAGGGTTTCCTGGGCAACATGCTTGTGCAGCCCTTAAGCTGAGGACCTACCACCAAACGGTGTATGTGTACTATGAAGATTATACTTGCCACTGATGCCATGAGTAAAAATTTCCACTACAGATAAGGACAAATGGTATTCATTTACAATCACTTCTTTGAGGATGCCTACCAGTGATTCTCCCTGTCTACCTTTGCAAGTGTCTTCTGAGCTTTGCCAGTTGAACCATACCTCTTGCTGAGGCATGTTGTTGGCAGCAGTCATTTTCTTTTTCAAGATGAGCTCTTATTCCTCCTGGCATTTGCAGTTTTATATATGAGAGCACAGACAGTGTAGCCTCGAGGTCATTGAATTTTATCAAGTATATTGTTTCACTCCTCCTGCTCTGGCAGAAGTGGTAATTATCACACGCTATTGTTCCACCATAGTAAGAGGCCTCAGAGTCATGAAGTACAGCTGAGCACAGCCGGTTTACATTAAAACCAGGTTTGAGCAATTAAAAATTACCCAATCTTTCCTCCCTGGGCGAAAACACACTGTAGGAGTGCTGCTGAAGTGTATTAAACTGGTGTATTAAAATAACTCTAAGTATCTCCATTCTAGAATAGTTTTACTGTTCACAGACACTGAGTAATTTTTATATAAACTACCTATTAAAATGCAAGCTACTCATTACAATAGAAATGGGTACACTAGCTACATTCCCTAACAAGATCAGAAATACTTTTTTTATTATTATTATTTTAAAGCCCAAAACCAAGGTATAAAACCTATGGGTTTTGTTTGTTGCTAATTGATGGTGTTGTCCAAGAAGCATCTAAGATTCTAGGAATCTTTTTCATCTGGAATAGGTAGCTGTGGCATTAAGATATAAATATGTAAATGTGTAAAAACATATATACATTTACCTGTGTAGAGGTGTATAAGAATACATCGTGAAGTTTGTGAACAGAAGAAGAAGGAAGAAAGGGAATTATCTACCCTAACTCACGTACGTCACGTTTTAGAGAGAAGCTGTTTTGCAGGTCCTGTTGACAGACGCTCAGATACGGAAGCTGCAGTGATCACAGCTACAGAAAAACAGATCGGGCAGGAACTACAGATGGCCACTCAAAACCCAGCATTTAAGACATGCGGCACTCATATTTCTTTTCGGCTTTTTCTGGGTTGCATAAAGTATGGCTTTATACATATAACCTCTATGAAATTTTTTTGCTACACTTAGAGCTGATAATCAAAGGACTTTGTGGGAAGAGAGAGTGGCAGTCTTGCTAGCGCTAACGGCGATATGAACAAATGTTTAACATTGTTTTTCCAAGTAACATATTTTTTTCATCGTTCCACCAGTTATTCTTAATTTAAATCTTATGCAGAACTGAGGACCAAAGAATCTAAATCAGTTGAAAAATATCATAGTCAGATATTATTCAGTAGAAAATAAAGCTGCAGCATAACAACTGTGCCTGAATGGAGAGCAATGACATTTCTCCTCAATTAATCTGTCCTGGTGCCCAGGCAAATAGCACATCGAGCAAATCTCATTACTATGTAAACAAACAGTGACACTAATAGAAAAACAACTTGCTGCAGGAAAAACATCATAAAAACAAATGTTTTAAGAACAATAACAAACAAAACACATCAGAGTAATAAATGTTGATGAAAACAGAAGTAAAATTATAAATACATCATTCTTGTAATTCCTTTCTCAATAAATCAGTTTAAGCAGCTTCCAATGTAAGAGCTAATAATATAAATATAATTAAAAGAAATAAATTCAATATATTTAATACTGGAGATAAAATATACATTATCCGAAGACCCGACTTTCGATTACATTAGCTTGTCTTAGGTTTTTTGTCAGCACAGGGGAGACTTGGGAAGTAAATGGATATTTCAATAAAGTTGGTTGCTGTAGCAAGACAACGAGAGGGTACTCAGGGCTGCGTTAGCTCCGGAACAGAGCAGGAGATCGCTAAATGGTGGCTCCGGATGGAAGAGCTTTGCTGTAAAGGCAGCATACGCTCTACTACAGGGTGCAGGGCAGTATGCTGGAGACCACCATCCCTCAGGGTTCCTGCACCATCCAGCTCTGCTCCGCTACAGCAAATGAGGAGAGTTCAAATATCCCCTCCCAGGGTGTTTTCCTCATGCTTGGAGTTGAGACTTCTGGAAAGGAAAGTCAGGGGGCCGACTACCGCCTGATGTGGTAGGTTCCAGAGGGTTCTGGTTTGGGTGGATTTCTTAGGTGGAGGTGGTTGCTGAAAGGCACTGGAGAAAGGATGAGCAGTTGCTGTTGAATGGTCAGAATTGCTCTCGTTCCTTGTTTTAACAGAAAATGTCTTTATCTTCGGGGGTTTTTACATTGGAAATTCTGTGGCTTTCAATATCCCGACTGGTCCCTGCCACCCTCTGCTCTGTTATGGCGATGGCAGTACTTTGAGCAAACCCATTGCCTAGTAAATGCATTAACCCAAACTCTGGTAGGATGCTGAGGGCACCAGTGTAGGTGCTGTACTTGGTGACTCACCAGAATAGATCCTGGAAGACTTAAGATGCTTTGGGAGAGAGGACTTCCAGATGTGGTCACCACATAGGCCCAGTACACCCAATTTGTCTGAATGTTGCTCTTCCAGCAAAGTGCTGCTGTGTCCAGATACTATGGAAAAACTAAAGAACTTGCGCACACACCTGGCAGTCCCAACGTAGACTTCAGAAGACAGGGGAAATGCAGGCAGTGACCACAGCAAAAGTGTAAGAAAGGGAAAAATCTGCTTTCTTTGTATTGTTTCATGTGTTCTCACTTGCTTCAGGTTTTTTTTTTAAATGGAGTGATTGCTATCCTGCCTCCTCCTTTCTCCCATTCTCTGAGTATGAGATATTCCTGATGAAGAAAACAACTAATCCTTTTGGATAGTCATCAATGTTTGTAATCACTTGGTGCCAGAATTTTAACAAGTGTCAGGTTTGCAGAATATATAGATTTAAATATTGGATGTTGAATGTGCGTCTGCAGCATGTTGGTGATTATTTCTCTGTGTGTGTGTGTGTGTTTATTCATCACTTATGGAAGAGTGTTTGAAAATAAAGATTTCTGTGGTTCAGCTACACAGATGGAATTGGTTGTACAAGACCTTTCTTTTAAATTAACAATCCTTGCTCTCTATGGAAAGAAAAGGCCTCTATTAGAAGAGCCTCATCTTAGTCTCTTCTTATTGTCTTAATTGAGCCTTTGAACTGCAGTCAGTAAAAGCTCACAGCAAATACAGTACCCAATCAGATGTATATTTTTAAATTAATCTACATTTGAATACATTCCCTGATTTCCCACCAGCACCTGCAAAAGGAAAAAAAGGGAGGAAAAAAAAAAAAAAGGAAAAATGTTTGAAAAGAAAGGGAATACATTTGCAAGTTTAATTTCCCTAGGGAGAAACGAGCTTTTCACAGCAACTTTGATATGTTTCTTTCTTCTTTGTGTAACCTGTAGTTTAATTTTTGTTCCCATTTTTGCATTCACATTTGCATGATAAAAGAGCCCCCACTTTTCTTTTAAAGATTGTTCCAGAAAGTCAAAATTATTCATAGGAGAAAACCAGTAATAAAATGAAAATTTAGAAATTGTCTCCCTTTTCAGTAATTTGTATATACAATCCACTATGATTTCCAATGCTTTTACTGATATAAGCAGACAGCTGTATTTTTTCAGAAGGTTGTATGAAATATTGTTGCATTGCTATTTTCATGGTGATTCTGTAAGTTGAGTCTGCATTTTTAATGGAATTAATTATCCCAGAGATGGAATTTTTGATCTTCGGTGTTGAAGATATGCTCAACAAATTTTCTCCAACCCAAGCAGATGTTTGGGCTGCTCAGCATTACTGCGAAAAGCTTCTTTCATGCCATCCATCCTGCAGCTGAGGTGATTGTGAAGCTGGGAGTGAAAGGACACAGAAAACCTTTGGAGCAGAGCAGAAAATTTCTCAGAGCTGCGTTTGTTACAGCTGGAGTCCTGTGGGTTTATTTCCTGTTCAGGCATGTTTTACACAGGGATTTCCTAGTTTGCTCTTGACCACTGAGAAAGCAGAAGCAGCACTATCTAGTTACATATATATGTCTATACATATGTGAGATGAGATATTTGCTTGTCACCCAGGATATACCTGTCATGTAGAAATTAGTGGAGCTTGGTCTGGGGCCCTCTGTTTCAACATGGTTTTGTCCTTTCATGTGATGGCCGCCCCTCCTGCTGGGTTCCTCAGCCTCATCAAGTGCAGCAGGAGGATTGTCAGGCAAAATATAGCAAGCTGCAGAGCAAAGACCCAATTTCTATTATACTTCAGGAAGCAGGAGCACAAACAAATTTCTAGCTTTTCAGAGCTAGAAATCCAACATTTGCTAATCAAAGGTTCTCTCTACATTGTATATTCCAGGACATTGCATCCTAACTTATAGACTTCAAGTGCACAGATATATACGCACATATACATGTCTTCTACCAGCGAATATTGCCTGCACACCCTTGTCATGTTTGCAAGCTCCAGCTTGCAAGTGACCTTTTGAAGGAGATGGCATATATACAGCTATTCACAAGGCCAGCCTCATCTGAGCTGCTGGTCCCTTGTGTCCTTTGCCTGCCAGCATTAAGCGTTACCCAGCATTATTCAGCATTACTCAGGACCATATTGGGTCCTAACTGCTAGCTTCTCTCCTAATTATCAACTAAAATGTTATAATTATATAAACCATATCCTGATTAGCATCCTCACCTACAGTAATATGAATTTTATAAAGCATAATTCTCTGTGTGTTACATGTTATGGTGATGCAAGTAGTTTGAATCCTATCTGTTTAGATTATTATATGGTGAGAAAAACAAATAGTACCTGAGCAGCTCATGGTATTTCATGAGTAATGAGTGGAGAGAACCTTTGCTCTTTCTTTTCCCAATCTGGCTAAAAAAAGGAATAACTTGGGTAATAGAGACACTTTGCTTGCTTATAGCTTTTAGTGAGTAGAGGTAGAAAGGTAGGTGAGTGTGTGAGAGAGAGACAGGCAGAGGAAAATATATTTAGGGAACACTGTGAAATATAAAGTCCTGCAAATCTTCTTTATGTGGAGCCATCTGACTTCCTGCTTGGCCAAGCTCGTATTCAAGTTTTGGTCTTTCACTTTACAGAGTTTTCAGTTTTTCTCCTGAGTTTAAACTTTTCAGCTGTTCTTCAGTTTAACAATTTTGAAGTGTACATCACGTCTAGCTGCGGAGGGTTTAAAATATCATAAGAGAGATCTTGGTCAGGGGCAAAGAGTGAAGAGGAGGCAGGTTTCAAGTAACCTGAGATATCCAATGGAGAAACTAATGTGTTTACTCTCTGATGATAGCTCTGGAATTCATATTATTTCTTTTGCCAGTACCAATCAAGCCTGACTATCACGTGTGCAAGTATTTTTGTTTCTGTTCTTTTAATTTTATGAAATCCTCTCCCCAGGTTCTGTTTCTGGACATTCAAGAACACTGTCTGCTTGAGATTCAAAAGCAGCTCCCAAGTATCCTGGTGTTTCAACCGCACAGGTGAAGATCCTGTCCCTAGTGGGGGACGCTGTAAAGGAATCACATTCTTCAAAGAACATTTTTGTCTCAGGAAGTTCCTTGCTTCAGTGTTTTGCTAAAAAGCAGTAACACTTCAGAAGCTTTCTTTGATCATTAAGAAAACTAAGAGAAAGGTGGTTTGTTTTTATATAGAGGAATTTTAAGTGTTTTTTAATTATAGAAATCTGTGTTATCTTAGATAACTGTGTGCAATAGCAGATGAGCCTTTTGGCTCTCGCAGAAAAAGGTTTGATGTAGAAAAAACATTGCCTGTAGGGATTCAGTCTGACTGATAGGAGTCATTTAAAGGTAGTTCCCAAACACCCTTACAGCCTCTTCAAAAGAGGACAAATATACTTGGTGTTTGTCAGTAGCAAACATCAAAGAGAGCTCTTGGAGACTAGAGGAATATACACCTTATTGACCGGTAAGACCAGGTCACACGGCGGGATCAAGCCCTAAGCGCGACTCAGGGAGTGAAAGGCTAACTGACGCTCCTGGTTCCCAGGTTAGCTCGAGGGTAAAGGAGAGAATTCACACCATACAAGAATTACAACATTGCTTGAAGCAAGAGTTTTTCGCAGCCCTTGGTAACACTGGCCCCACATGTTCCTTCTCCTCAAGAAGGTCAGGGTCAGAGCTACAGGTGATGGCCCTGATTGCATCGAATGCTACTGTTTTGCTACTTTGAAAGCAGACGATTTTATTCTCTGGCTCTTTTTCTGAGGGCTGGTGTTGTTCAGGTGGGTATTTTGTTCCTGATGACCGTCAGGCCATTAAGGATGATGATTTTGTGGTATTCTTCAGTCCCTGCTTTTGTGCTACTATCCTGTGCAACAGCAGGTCGCCTTGGGTGAAGAGCCTTGCTTCTTTGTCAATAGAGTTTGTACTTCAGAGCACTGATCGCAAAAGCCTTTTCCACCGTAAATTTCACACCCATCCTATGGATACACTAGGTACGTGCAAAAATTTTAAATGTTGAAAATGTATAAAACTTTTAAAAAGCCTGGTGTATCCCTGAAAGAAGTAGGGTTTTGCATCAATTATTTTTCATACTTAATTCTCTTTTCCTATTTTACCCACAGTTTTATCCTATCTGAAAGCTAGACTGAAAGTTTCTTCTTTGTTGAGGGAAATGAGCAAAAAAGTGTTTACTGCTCACACATTTCTTCACTTTCTGTTTGCTGGATAGTTTTTCCATTTTATTCCTGTTGTAAATTGTAGAATGTCAGGATTTTCTGCATATTTGTGTTATCCCACATTTTAAATTCAAAATTTACTGCATGAATGACAGTTACAAAATAGACTGACCAGGATGTAGAAAAAGATAATCTTAAATAGAAACCTTAGCATATAATTTTAAATTACCATTTTTCTTGCTGTTTTTTTTTTTTTTTTGAGTTTCCTCATCAACATATGTACATATGCCCACAGAACCAAAACCAAGGCTTAATAATAGGATCACAAGAAACATTTTATCTTATAAGAAACAATTTTATATTCTGATGTGATCTTCAAGGCTTCTAAATTATTGTCCAACCTACAGCCATTTTCTTCGTTCCTTACTATAATAAACACAAAACATGCGCATCTTTCACAGCTTTTCAAATTTTCTATCCACAATTCCTTACCTGCCAGATGCAATGGAAGTCAGATCAGCTGCAGTCATTCCTGATATTTTTTACTTTTCCAATTTGTATTTTTAAAGGATTCTTAATAAACAAGAAGGTTAATTTGTGTAAATCCAAATATCATTTGATCTCATTTAGCATAATTGACAATAGGAAAATGGCTTGTAACTTTTCCTATATCAGCCAATATATCATGATTTTTCTCCCACCTACCACCCTCTTAAGCACAACCTCACTTTTCCACCAGGTAGGAAAACTGTATACTATTGATACAATAAATTACCAAAGCAAGAAAGGTACCATGTTCATATCAATAATAAAACTATCTGGTGTCAGAGCACATTAACGAAAATTCTGTTGCAGGGCTTAGAAGTGTGATGCTTCAATTTGTAAAACTGAAGTTGGAGTAGGATTCAATTTTCATAGACGGTAGTTTATTTTCTAATAAGGGGCTCGTTGCAATTTCACACACCTTCCCAGTCTTACAGGGGAAAAAAAGCCCTAGGATAGTTATTTTGTTTTCATGATGCTGTGTTGGTAAGGAAGAAAACAAATCAGTCCCCACTCTGAACCAGCAAAGGCTGGAGTTCCCAGTGCATTGTGTCACTGGGTGTGAGGAGGAGGTAAATAAAGAAGAATGTACTTTTAGGTAGAAGTCCAAGCCCAGATGGGGTGGGGGCATAAGACAAGCAAACTAAAAGTAGCAAGTACCATACTGACGTCTTCAATATTAAATATTTCTGCTTGGAGGTATTTATTTATTTATTTATTTTACAAAGAAACACATCTTACTTCCCATGAAAACTGAGAGAAAGCATTCAAAGGAAGTGCAATTTTTCTGTTACAGTTAATTTTGAGAAAGAATTTGTATGTGGCCGTAATAAATGTGCTCAAACATTAGAAGCAAAGCACATTACTTGGCTATAAAAGAACTGAAACTTAAGTAATGAGATTAAGGAACTGTTGGCATGATGCAGCCATTCCCTGCCGATTGTGTGCAAAGCAACTTGCTGAGAATGAGGTTTTCCTTCATTTTGCTCACTTAACAGGTGGATGATTGGGTTAATTTGACTTAATGATTCATTACAGCACAGATTTCTTTCCTTGCAGTCATGAACAACTTCCCTATACGAACGGGACATTGTTGTATGGTCTGCTGGACAAAATGAGGAACAGTGCCCTCCCAAAGCCATCACACACAATTTACTCCATGCTTAGCACTTTCTGATCAAGATTTAACAGTATGTTTGATTACATAGGAGTAGAATCTTTCTGGTTGAATGAGTGAAAGTTGTTATGCGTAGATGCATTTGAGCAAAAGCCTCTGTGCTTTTACTGAGTGATTACACTGTGTGCGAAAACTCCTGTCTGTCCATAGGGTGTGATTGGGAAATGTCAGTTCAAGACAGCAAGGGCCTAATGCACAAGTTAACATTTGGCTAAGTTTTTTTAAATGACTGAAAATACCAGTTATCTGACAGCGTGGAAATGTGTTTAATGATAATTGGTTCCAAGATGTTGATCGTTTTCATCCGGCCTGGGAAAGAAACTGATTAGTCCCACTAAAACCCGAACTTATTACATTTGAGGACTTTGTCTGCTGTTCACAGTTATTGTAAATAAAAGTGGTAATTTATTTTTTTAATTTTTTTTTGTAAAGCTATTTGTGATGATCATTTCCAGACCTGATGTTCGAATTATCTTAATTTGAATTCTTTCTGGAAAGTTCCGACTAAATGGTTAGACACAAATACTAATAAGTAATTGTTGTGTGAAACGGGGCCAAGCGGTTTTGGCAGAAAATAAACCCCCTTGCATTCTAACACTCCTCACCGAGGTGGGAGGCCAGGTGCGGCTAGGTTTAAATTCTGAGTGATGCCCAATTCAGCACTATCAGTCCAATCACATTTAATATGTATTAAACTATTACGATTTGGATATGCTAATAGTGGGCTGCACCTTCAGTCTAGTCGTGCTCCTGAACTAGCACGGCCTCTCTCAAGTTTTGGTCGCGTTCGGTGAGAAAGCGAAACGACTAGCTACTGAAACAGTGTAGTTTATTTAAACAACAGATATACAGGTTCTTTAGGATTGCCGGTGATAAATACACTGTCTGCAAAGCATGTGCAAATAAAGATATTGTTAAGTATACAAACGCGCGACAAAATTATAAACGATACAGCCTGGCTATAAATGTAGGGTAGAGAGTCTCTAGAGAAATTTCTAAGTCCCCGAGAAAGCGCTCAGAGTAATCGAAGTCTTACCCAAAGGCGTCCCTATGCGGGGGAAGAAAGGCTCAGCCCATCGACTGATCCCGGAAATCAGCGGTGGAATTCTTCGCGATGGTGTCTTCCCTGACATCCCCTCTCTCTTGGGCTATTTTTATATTATTTTTTTATGTTCAAAGTGGAGTTTGAGTGACTTTAGTCATACGTACTTTTATTATGATTAATGTATTCAAGAAGGAGTGTTCACACCTCGGGGGAGGATAGCCTCCGGGATGGAGGTGTGTTTTGGTACATTGTGGTGAGCAAAGTTCGCACAAAGGACAGCATTTCATCAACATTTGACGAAATGTTGGCTTGGGTAGCGTGTAGGCCGCTTATCAGTTCCATAGTATCATCTCATCCCCATATCTGCTATTCGTCACAAGGGAAGGCCATGGAACAAGTGCGTTCCGTTCCATCCCTCGTGTAGTTTCGCAAACAACCTTGTACAGGGAATCACAGATGTTGCATTCTTCGTGTGCTAGCTGCGGCTGTATTCTACCTCAGAAGCCTCTTGATTTTATGACTTTCCTTAATGTGTGAACAATGCTGTATTTTTGTATTCTTGGCCAATTTAGTAATTATTCCACAGTAATTAAATTGTAAAATAATGTATTCCAATAAAACATTAAGTTCTCTTAGGTAAAAAGGCGTTAGGGAAAGTCAGAGGTGTTCTGCTAACCTTCCAGTGGGGTTTTTTTGGAAAAAAATCATGACATTTTAAGCAGTATATAGAACACTCAAGTACTTGCCAGGAAGAAAATTGTGTTCAGGATGTGTTAATTATTTTGTACAGAAATTATTTTTCTCAAGTGCATTTCCAATATCAAGGGTTAACTGAACCAGACTGCACCAGCAGGTCGAGGGAGGTCATCTTCCCCATCTACTCTGCCCTGGTGAGGCCACATCTGGAGTACTGTGTCCAGTTCTGGGCTCCCTGGTTCAAGAAGGACAGGAAACTGCTGGAGACAGTCCAGTGGAGGGCTACAAAGATGGTCAAGGGACTGGAACACCTCTCTGACAAGGAAATGCTGAGAGACCTGTGT
Organism: Rissa tridactyla; assembly: GCF_028500815.1. Taxonomy (NCBI): domain Eukaryota; kingdom Metazoa; phylum Chordata; class Aves; order Charadriiformes; family Laridae; genus Rissa; species Rissa tridactyla. The sequence goes on along the minus strand of NC_071467.1, from coordinate 39,991,628 downwards.
CTGTTTAGCCTGGAGAAGAGAAGACTGAGAGGGGATCTCATCAATGCTTATAAATATCTAAAGGGCGGGTGTCAAGAGGATGGGGCCAGGCTCTTCTCAGTGGTGCCCGGTGACAGGACAAGAGGCAACAGGCACAAACTGGAACATAGGAAATTCCATCTCAACATGAGGAGGAACTTCTTTACTTTGAGGGTGGCAGAGCACTGGAACAGGCTGCCCAGAGAGGTGGTGGAGTCTCTTTCTCTGGAGACATTCAAAACCCGCCTGGACACGTTCCTGTGTAACCTGCTTTAGGTGACCCTGCTCTGGCAGGGGGGGTTGGACTACATGATGTCCAGAGGTCCTTCCAACCCCTACCATTCTGTGATACTGGTGATGTTGGGACATGGGGTGGGGAACAAGAGGGGGAAGAGGGAGGAGGTGCATAATCTCTCCTGCACAAGGTGCAACCAATGGGCCTCTAATGTCTATGGTCCTTCTCATCCCTGTATCAGTTCTGTCTTTCTATGACTACTGCCTCTCAGCTTTGAAAGCAAAGCTTTCCTCATAAAGCCTGCTTTACTTATTTCTGAAAGAGTATCTGAGCTGACCTTGCGAAAACAAGACCATTTTGTTGTGTTAATTCTCTCCGTGATTATTCCAGACCAGTGTGGTGAAGTGTTTCTACATATGCTTAACTTTTCAGAGTAAATAGTCCTGGAATGGACTCATGGTCTTTAGGTATTGTACATGAACCAGCCTAAGGACTGACAGCTATAAAAGGAACAATTCAGCATTGCCTTTCCCAAACTCTCAAGGCAATCTAAGTGAGCTTTAAAATTGCAAAAAATATTCACTGAACAGAGTAAATAGGTGAGTAAAGAGCATGCTGGAGGCAGGCAGTTCTCATTGTGCATATGTCTGTGTCAAGATCCAAAGTTATAAGCCCTCTGAACAGGCTGTCTGGAAGAAAAGGAGATGAAAACTGTGAATAATTGATGCAATTAAGCTGAGCAATCTGCAACCTTAAGAAAGGCTTCAAGGCTGTCCCACCTGTTTGGAGAAAGTAGTACCCATGAATCGGGTTGTTCAAGAAACAAAAGGCAAAAAAACGTGCAAACTATTTATTTTAACCTATATTTTAGTGAAATGATACTTTACTATCATTTATTATTTGTTTGTATACACATGTGCTTGCACACCAAATCCATCCATCTCAGAATTAATCAGTAGACTCTTTTGTTAAAAAAGCGGCCAGTGACTTCTTATAGCAGTGAAATACAAGGAAATTGCGCTGGGAAGCTTTGTATCCTTAAACCGAGCCAAGATACAGTGTTGAGTCCCTGGGCATTTTCATAGATCTTGAACTCTTTGTTGTTCCCAGCAGCGGTTAGCTAGTCAGCTTTCAACCAGCTAACTCGAGAACAGTAAATGCTGCTGTAATGGCAGCATAATGCTGAAACTGAGTGAACGCCACTGCGGTTATCCTTCCCCAAGTACCATCCACCAAGGGCCAAAGTGCTGGAGGCACTACCTTTAATCTTAGCACAAGATAGATCCTGCAGAGGTTAGCCTTCCACTGTGTTCACTTGTTTTACTTGTTTGTGGGCTGTGTTAATCTATTAACGAAAGCAGGCGATGCATTGCCATAGCCTTCATAGCCCCACCTTCATATTGATCATGATGTTGCTTCATTTTAATGAACAGTTATATTACAGTAAATGTGCTGTTATGTACACATTAGCATGTATATTTACTTGCTTAGGCTTTTAAATAAAATCACTTAAAAGCATGCAGAACTAGTTTATTCAGTTACTTTTAGTATAGGGTACGAACTCAAAGGCCATAGGTGACCTCAGATCACAGCTTTACAAGTTGCTTTCCTATGCTTCTAAATAAATCTCGTGATTGTTCACAGGGTTACAAATGTAACCCATTTGTATAAAACTTCTGAACGTTTTCTGTAAAATGGATCCTTGACAGGACAAGGTGAGAATGTTTCACCCAGCTATTTCTGAGACTTAATAAACTTAATAGAAGAGTATGTTCTCTAGTTCTCTCTGGCATTAAGTAGCATTTTGAACTTTCCTTTAAGTAAAGAAACTATAGAAAAATTATGTGGGTTTAGCTTGACTTGTTTGTTGTGTGTTTTTATTTTCTAGTTCATCTTCTGAAAAAAAAAATGTTATGCATTATGCATGCAAGCCTCTGCATCCAGCTGTTGGACCAGAGACCAAGATCTGTCTGCTTGTATTCATTTAGTTTGCTGTCAGTCGTGCTTAACTCTGTTTTCTTTATCGTAATCTCAGTTCAGATGAGAAAGTCTTAGTATGCCCTGCAATGTAGCGTTCACCCTAATGTCTCTGCTACAGAAATAAATATTGCAAGAATACCAAATAAATTAACTTGAAGCAGAATGAGAAAGAGAAAGATTTCCAAGAAGTGCTAGAGTGTCCAGAGATTTTATATTATGCTTTCACTGTCTTCTTTCATTTGACTGCTTAGAGCAATCATTATTTTGCATCCATTTGGTTGGTACAGTTGTACGGAAGGAGCTATGCTATGATGGATGGAGCTGTCTTAAATCCTGCTGAGCTGGGTATTTAACTATTGGGCCAGTGCATTAGGTTTACTAACAGCTGTGCTGTGGGAAGTCAGTGCTGCCTTCCTTTTCAAGCTAATAAAGCAGAGTATAGGGGAAAGCCTATATAGATTTGGAAGTAATTTAAGAGGTACTTTTCGTTCCTGTACAGGCTAAGCATGTCAGACAGATGATTTCACAAAGGTTCTGTCCTGAGAGATTTTCGCTCAGAAATGAATGCTGCCCTTCTACCCTAAACACAGATCGAAGACGAATCCATGACAGTATCACATATTTATTGGATGGAACTTAGAGACCAAGTCTTAAGGTTCTGAGTACTTTAATGGAATGAGAAAAGTAGTGTCATGAAAGGACAAAACAATAATACTTTCTGTTTTATGGATCCTCTCCTAGTTCTTCCTTCTAAATCATATCACTTTGACATTTCAAATTAAAATACTAGGTGCTTTACCTTTGGGTAACTTGTCTCAGTCTCTCCTTGTTTCTGCATTCAGGGGAAGCTGCAGCTGCATATTCCATAAGTCTTCTGAGTCCTATATTTTAACTTTATTTGAAATGTCAGGAGTCTTTCTTCCATAATGAAGAGCATGGAGATTTCTGTATATTTGCTTCTGGACCCCTTTGCCTTCAGTAGAGTCATATATCCAGAATGACTTTAAAATTTTTGTATTAAACCATTAAAATCATTATGTTTTGATGTAAAATTAAATAATTAGAAACAAAAAATAATAATCTGCTTCCTTTCACTGATTCGATAATCCTTGCAACCTGGGATATATATAATTTACAGACCTTCAAAGCTATGTTAGGTAGCACTAGCCTCATTTTATTCGTGGTGAGAATTAAGGTTAATTTCATATATTTGGGCTGTTTGAGGAAGGCATCAAGAAAGCGATCTGATTTTCACGGGCACTGAGCACCCACAGCTTGAATGTGTTCCAGGGAGCTTCCTGCGTGTCTCCTCTAAATCCTAGATTTTGGCTTCTGATCCTAATTCTGATCCTATCTAATGCTAATAAAAGTGTCACACAAAAGTGGCTGGTGTCAGTGATGGAGGTGGGTTCCTGCTGATACCTCCGCTCCCGCTGCCCTTCACACCAGCATTTTCTTCTCCTCCTTCCCCCTTTTCCCCTGATCGGTGCATAAACCTTTTAGCCTTCATTTTGCTTGACCTGAACATAGAATCACGCCAGTCCTCTGGTCTCCTTTCACTCGGTACTTCCAGATTCCCCTAAGCAGCCCTGTAAATCTTCGTTGCATCTGCTCCCGCTTCTGAGCACGGATGGTCTGAGCTGAACACAGGTGACCTGACCCGGTGGGGGTCCCACCAGTGCTTTGTGTCAAAGCCTTCTTATTTCTTTGGGAATTACCGCTGGTGGATCACAGCTGCCTTTTGCTTTTTGCACTGGCATTTCTGAGTTGTTCCAAAATACACTAGCGCTTCTGTTCCTGCTTAAACTCAGTTATTTCCAAATGATCACTTTATAGGATGTGTATTTTGACATTCACGAAGTGAAAGACTTTTGGACTATTCGATTTCATCTGTTACTAAAAATTCAATTGGTTCACATTATTTATTCTGGGGTTTTTTTAAGTGATTCCTTCTACTTCTGGTGTGTCCCAAAGAGTACGTTTTTACTAGGCCCTATCTACCTACCTACCTTTTGTGTCAGAACCTACACAAACATCTGCCATTTTCTGAGTTATCCATATGATCATACCAATGTGTTCTGCATGTGTAAAACTGCCTAGAGGTGAACGCATGTGCATCTGTAGTTGGTGACAGCCTGAAAGCAGAGCTTTAAACCACCTCTGCCTTAAATAACATGCAGCCAACATCAACCAAGATGGGAAGAAACAGTATAAGCACAAGTCCTTGAAATATACAATAAAGATAGTTTGTCTGAAATTGTGTTTTATTACTTTTGAAACTCTTAGTTTAAGAGAGAATCTTATTTCCCTTGGATCCAATTCATCTCTGTTCTCTGAATAAGAAGCAAGAATTGGGTCTCTGAAACAATTGCTGCTGTGGCAGCCACAAATTACACTGTGGTGCTGCTAATTCCTTGCGGAGCACAATGCATTTGCAGCCTCCTCTTTTTTATTGATTCTTTCTGTTAGCCTGCACGAAGCTCTACAATACAGCCACAGAATTTCCAATATAACTTCTAGCAGAATTATCATTAATAATAATAATAATTATTATTATTATTATATTTGTTTATTTTCTCGTGTGGCCTCTGAAGTTGCAATATTGCCGGAAGAAAATGAAATAATTGTGGTTTTCATCCATAGGTAGTGATCTGTTTTCTTCAATTATTTTTCTGTGAAGTTTAAAGCAGCAATCTGTGGCCAAACAAATCCCAGTATTCTTTCTGCCTTTATTCTGAGTGCCTTTGGTTTCCATATGTTTTAAACTATTCTCTGATGTGCCCTTCTGCCATCTTTGATTCTCTGGAAGCAGTGTGGTTCTTGGCCACAGAGTTATAGAAAAAAAACAAAATGAAATTTCAAAGATTACAATGAAAAAGTCCAGGTCATTTAATTTGTAAATGAATGTCAACTTGGCCTCCACACTTAAGCCATCAGGTCTTTAAGAACTAGCATTTACACCACAAAAGTCCCCATCTACATGTAGATAAGCGTATGCAGATGGAATAGGTTTCTTCTTACCCAATTTTAACATGCAAATGGTATTTCTACATGCAAATGCTTTTCTTTTTTTTCTTTTTCTTAACATAGACTGTGCACCCAAAATTGCGGGAGTACGGAATCATGAAAATTGCACAGGGAGTGAAGAAGTCCATTACTAGAAACTAGTTACTTCCTCCGTCCATCTTAGACAACGTATTCTCTACGCAGTGCTTCTCCTCTCCTCTCCTCTCCTCTCCTCTCCTCTCCTCTCCTCTCCTCTCCTCTCCTCTCCTCTCCCTCTCCCTCTCCCTCTCCCTCTCCCTCTCCCTCTCCCTCTCCCTCTCCCTCTCCCTCTCCCTCTCCCTCTCCCTCTCCCTCTCCCTCTCCCTCTCCCTCTCCCTCTCCCTCTCCCTCTCCCTCTCCCTCTCCCTCTCCCTCTCCCTTCCCCTTCCCCTTCCCCTCTCCTTCTATCTTAAGAAGCACAGATTTCTCAGTTTTCCTCAAGAATCTGCAAAGCTTGCTACAAAGAGCATTTCACCGCTTTACTTCTATTTCACTCTTCTTTCTCACGCAATTAGTGTGTAAACCCTTTCAAGGTCTGTACGCTACTACAATCTCCCTGCCTGCACAAACTGTGTAAATGCAGGGAGGGAGGGAGGGAAACACACTTCTTGTAGAATTGAGATTTTACTTAGAATTTACATTAAACAATAAATTTTATTATACCTATCTAGCCTTTGTGTTCTACTCTTTTATATCACCTCCTCACTTTCTATGCCTCATATCACAGTTCCCTTTAATAATTATTTTCCACATTTTCTATCTACAGTTATTATTCTCTTTTTTTAAAATAAAAGAACAAACTGGTATTTTACTCTAGTGTCCTTCCTCTTCAAGGAGGAATTTCTTATTCTCAGGTTTTTTACTCAGCATTGTTTTCCTCCCCCTGCTTTTGATCCTCCCCTGGGAGACTTTCTGTTTCTTTTTGGCTGAGATACTTAGCCCTCTGCCATTAAGTCTTTGTACTTTTTTTTCTTTTATCTGTTTTTTACTATTACTCTAGCAGACAGAGGACGTAAAGGAAAACTGTTAGAAATTGTCACCAAGCTCCAGAAGATGACAGTGGAATGATATCTCCTTGCTTTCCTTGGTTTTGATGGGGTTCCTCATGTTTTGAAGAATCTCTGCCCTGAGCGTAGGTGAAGAGGTGAGGGAGAATGGCTGCCCTCCACCTCCACCAGGTGAGAGATGTGCCCTGTCAGCCTGAATCAGGAATGCCACTAATTGGAGTCCAGCTCTCAGGCACAAACCTAGTTGGGTTTTGGTTTGATTTTTTTTACAACTGTGGATAGAGTGGAGTGGGATACAGGGCGATGATTTAATACTGAATGTATTTAGGTTTATTTTATTACATGGTGGGTCATACTGTGAAAGGTCTCCAGTGAGGTCCACCTGCAGCTACAAGAGAGACTGGGGTGCTGAGTGGTGATTTCATTGCCAAGACATGAGGACTGGGAGGAGACTGCAGCCTCTTTGATTACTCCCAAGCGGTAAATCCTCTTCTGAATTCATCAGCATTAAATTGCCTTCTCTGCACTAGTTATGTACAGAAGAACAAAAAAAAAAAAAAAAAAAAAAAACAAAAAAAACCAGAAAAACCCAAAACAAACCAAAAAACCAACAAACCAACAAAACTAAATGGTCTCTGCTGTGTGCAGCCTGCTCTGGACCCACAAAGGGTTTCTGTGTGGGAACTGTCACTGTTGGCCCAGTTCCTCTTTGATCTGGGTCTGGACATACAAGGAGCAGCCTGGCATTGCACCTCAGCAGTTGACTAGCAGCCGGACAGGAACTTCTGAAAAAAAGATTCTCTAGCAGAAAATGTTCCACCCACAGAATGAAATTTCAGGAGTGTATGGATTTCACTTGTCGTCTTAGTAAGATTCTTCTCAAAAGTTTCCGTTTTGGTTAGGTCAAGAAGTCTCACTTTCACTTTACTGCTTCAGGATTTGTGTCACTCTTATATGACACTGTTTTACATAAGCTAAGGAAGGGAAAGACATTATTAAAGTTAATCCAGATTGTTTTGAGGTTTCTAATTACATAATATTTAGAATGCCATTCTATTTTTTGAAATTTGGTTATTGTTTTTTCTACTTGGACAAGAGGAAATTTTGGGGTACCAATTTTTCATCAAAACTAACCCATTCAGTCAAAAATAAAATTTCTATTTTGTTTCAGTGAAAAATTGGTACCCCAAAACTTCCTCTTGTCTAAGTAGAATGTTTAACAATATTAACACATGGACTGTTATTTAGATTTTAGCTTTCTGATCCTTGGCAAAGATCTCTGCCACTGTAACTAGTAGAACATCAGCTAGAAAAAGAGGTTTGACATCTTGGTGGACCAGAACTGGAGTGGGAGAAGAGATTTTGCTCCTGGGTTTTACAGGGGAGTAGAAATTTTTGGACTCAACTTGCAGGCAAAAAGGTGACGGCGCTTCAGAAAACACAGAGCTCTGGGGAGGTGAAGTGTTTGCCACTTTCTGCTCTGTCCTCCCCAACCTGTCTCTTCTCCCTCCTTCTTTTTATCTTCTCTTTCTCACTTGTCAGTCCCACTCCACCACGCAGGAGCCTTATCCTCGACCTGATCTGTATTCCCCTGGCATCTCTGTCTTTTCCTGCTTCCTTCAGTGTTGCATTTCTATCGAGACCAACAGTCCCAATCTCCCTCTTAGGACTGTTTGTTCCCTTCTCATCTCTCTCCCTTATATAGTGCCCTCCTAAGCCACTCCCAGCTCTACAGCTGCACATAAATCCATTTCCTGTGCTGCTGTTGGAAACATCTTCTAGTTTGGCATCTTACCTGAGCTGCTGATAACAAACTCTCAGTTCCAGGCCATCAGTGAACACATGAAATATTACAGAGGCAGAATACATTACATATGCTTGGCAAGAAAGGTACTTAGTGAGGGTTTTGCATTTTATTACATGCTTCTCAGCTGTTGAAGATCTGGAAAAAAGAAAATTAAATACAATTTTACAATGTCACAGCAGTAAGTCAAAGAAGGGAGCATTAAAATCTTAAATTTGGATCAATCTGGCTAACAATTACACTTCTATCTTGTTTCCAGAGCTACTAAGTGTTCAGTATTTAAAAAAATTTTGAGCATGGACAAAAGACCACAGAAGAGTCTGCAGCACAGTGAGGTAATGAAGAGACAGAACAGATGAGAAAGAAAGAAATTAATGTGCTCACAAATGAATTTTAAGTACCTTTTTGCTAATGGCTCATCTCAGTAATGTAATTTTGTGAAGAGGTGAGCAGGTATTGCAGAACAGTGATTCTGTGTTTGGCAGGATGTGTGGTTGTGAAGGTCGGTGTAGCTTCAAGGGGGACGTGTTTCATGACAGTGAGCATGGGAAGTAAAGGGGGCTTTTTTAATAATTGGGCCTGCTTTCCTAGATCTATTTTTATCTGTAGTATTCTCTCTCCTATGTCCACCTCTCTCTGTCTTTGTATCCCTTTAATATTTTTTTTTCCTTTGGCTTTTTTGTGTTCTTCTCTGCTACCTTCTCGTATTTGGTAGTGCCCTTTCATTCAGCTCTAGCCTTCTTTCTGTCCTATCACACAAGCCTTCCACTAGCTTGACCCATCTTCCTCTGCCGCAGTATTATTCCTCATTTATTTCTCCCCAGTTCTAATTTGATTCTGTTACTACGCAGAGTCAGAACACAAGTGACGGGAAGTAGACGTTGCTGTTCTTTCTCTTCACCATCAATTTTTCCCCATCGTCCTCACTTTCTCATTTAGCTGTACTTTTAAAACAGCTTTAGCTTTCTCAATTGGAGCTATTAAAAATGTTTTAGCACACTCACCATCAAATATGAGTGATGTCTGTCTGTTATTCCAACTTTTATGGTGCACACAGAGAAGACTGTAGGATTTGCAGGAAGGCCAGGGAGATCAGTTTTTGTAATATTCCCAAATGAGTTGATTAAGTCCCTAGGAAAGGGAGCTAGAGTGGCTTCATGCTGTTCCTGAAGGAAAACAGTGCCGAAATCCATAGTTGTCTGAATGAGGTAGAGAAACAATTTCAAATCTGGGCTACTTCATCAGCAAACCTGGGTGGCTACAAGAGAGAACTGAAAATAATCTCAATAATCTCCTCCTCTGTTGCAGCAAGCAAAGGGTGGTGTTTCAGGAACGGTCGGAGCCATCGGGACAAGTATGTGGCCATGACATTTGGCAGGTATAAATATACATAAATGAGATAAGGCTCAGATGCCCCAGATCTTTCCCAGCTGAGGTTTGCTCTGTCAGCCTGCCAGAAGCCCAGCTGGGAGATCATAATATATACAATAAAATAAAATAGATTGCTCTTGGCCTTATAATTCTTTGTCCCCAAATGGAGTCCTACACACTGGGACTGAGACCTCAGCTCTGTTTCCGAGATGGAAGGCATGACATGGACATAGCTTTGATCCTTCCTTTGCTGGTACAAATCCAGAGTCAAACAGTTTTCCCCAAAATGTAAGAAAAGAAAAATTAACCAACTGTATTGGAAAAAATGTTGGCTGTGTCAGCTATTACACAGTGCAAGATGCTCTGATAACACAGTTAAAAAAACAAACAAACCCATTCACAGAAAAAAAACTGTTCTAGAGGAACAGAGCATTACATGGCATTGTAGAGCTCCTAATTTGGATTTGAGAAATCCTCCATGACAGCACAACATGAAGGGATCTGGGTACAAGGCAATTTCTTGAAGTAGATCTATACATTCAGTCACGTCAGCACCATGATGAGCTTTTCTACTACAGTATTTTGTACTACAGGTCTTACATTTTCTACAAAGCTCTGGGAAGGGTTTTATGGGTAGATGTGGGAATAGGTGGAAAGATAATCATGTGGACCTTTCTGAACTAAAAATCTATTGTGTAGTTGTTTGTGGTTGCAGAAAACCAATCTATATAGCTCTTGTGGCCCCTTCAAAAGTTCTTTCTGGGTTCTGTTGAAAGTGGGGTACAGGATGAAACAGCTCGGGAAGTTCTCCTTTCTGATCTTCCTCATCTGGAAGGTACACATTATCATGACGGCTGTGGTAGGAGTTTCTGTAACTAAAATTGCTAAAGTAATTTCACTCACTAAGAGGGATTTTCACTGAATATTTTTTGGGGGGAACCTGTAGCATGTCTTTGTAATTCAGACAGTTAGTTTAGAAGATTTATATTTTTTTCTTTAGTGTATTGATTATGGCACCTTTTTTACTTTGGATAGAGCATCAGAGATGCAGAGAGGGAGTTTGAATGACTTAAAACCATGCCTTCTGCAGCTGTCAGCCAAACTTTTCAGTGTTTCAGAATGTTTCCAGTGTTTCAGAATAACTCCTAATAACAAGGAGTTATTTAGTCATGAAAATAGTCATGATTAAGATTTGGGTTGCTAGAAACTAAAAACTAGCTTGAGATGCTCAAAAAGAGTTTTGTGTTCCCTGCCCATGTATGAGTCTGTCTGGGAAGCACATTTCTCCCTGACAGCGTTCTTAGGCACTTACAATGGTATTGAAAGTCATAGCCCTGTTAATAACACCTGAATCTGGTGTCCCTCATTGCACATAAATCCTATTTCATATCAGCAACAGCCCTGTGGGAGTGCACTCCCTGCTTGCTCTTTCTGGGAGAGAAAATGATTCGCTCTTTGGCCTTACATCTGACATCACCACTGAGGTGGAGTTCTAATTATGCAGCCTCACTGCCTGTCAGCTCTTATTTTTCTATTCAATAATGTACCATCTTCCTAATTATACTGTAAAAACTGATGACACAGTATCCTCGGTAGTACATAATTATCCCTTCTTTTTTTTTTTTGTCTGTATTCTAAAAGTCACCATTTTCACGAGATCTAAAAACTGCAGGTTGCATGATAATTAGTCACTGAAAAACTGGATTATTTCAAATGTGTCTGACAAATGTTCTGCAGAAATAGTTAATTGCTTAGGATATGTAAAGCATTGCTCATAGGATTATTAAAGATTTTTTTCATGTTTATACATGCATTGGAAAAAAATGGATAAGGAATATTCTCCCAAGTGCTGTAAATTAAAGCCATAATTTCTCTGAAATTTAGTTCAGCAGTTACTTATTGCAATAGCCATTTGGAAAGTTAATTTACATAAACGTCATCTTTGCCAGTGTCGATTATGTAAAGATGCTGCTGGCAGCTTCAAAATATACCTGATTACTTGAAGATGACATTCTCCATCATTTTGTATTTGCGGATCTGAGAACAGAAGTCTGCTGGCAGAGCTTTACAGGTAGCGCACGCATGCGGTCCTTTGTCATCCAAAAGGAGATACACCATTATTTATACGGAGGTAAGGTCCATATCAGTAGGTGTTTGATGTCAGAGTTGCTTTGCCTTTATTTGAAAATTCCTGCTGGTACAACAAAAGTTATTTGTTAAAATCAGGTATTTTATTTTTCAGTTAGCCAACGATCATCCTTCTATTTGCATCCGCAAGGCAAGAGACGGTGCTGTTTATGGATTTTGTACAAAATTAAATGTGACACCTGGCAGCAGAGGGCAAGTTTTCCCGAGTTTTTTTAAAAATGTAGCTAAAAGGTCAAATTCTCATACTGAATATAATCACAGAAAAACTCCAATCCGACTTCCTCAGGGAGGAATTGCTGTTTTGGTTTTGCTTCACTACAGTCAATCAAGAAGGAGGTAATATGTAAAAGCACAGTGTATCATTTTCCTATTTTGTCCATGAACTTAAAGAAGGATTTAGTTTTCATAGGGGTGCTAGATCAATTTGTGCCTCTTTATCAAGCACAACATGGTGAACACGGACATTGCTGCCAGGAAAAGGAAGCAAATCAGGGGGTGTGGTACACATCACACTGGAGTGTATGATACGTCTACGATTGTGAACTGGGAATTCCTTTTTATTGTTTTATCTGGAAAAATTAATTTGGAAATTGTTAGGATTTTGATCTTTTTTTTTTTTAAAGACTCCTAGGAGGAAGCCACCACATTTATTTCTGGTTTTGTACGGAGCCTGGACTCCAATGCAGTAGAGAAATCAAATACACTATTGCTCTGTCCATATGTCACTTAATCTCAGCAATTTCATAGCTATTGCATTTCAATTTCATACCTATGAGCTGGATTCAGTAGACTAAACATAACCATACATCATATCTTTCTCTTCGGGTGTGCATGAGAACTTTTTTTCTGAACCGTTCTTGAAACTTGTATCTTCTTGTATTCTTTCAAGAATAATTCAGTTATCTCCGTGTAATTAATTTCTCTTAACATTCACCCTCCCTTGGCAACCATTTCCACGAGGACAAATATTGGCGGTAGCCCTTTTGTCTTAGGAAAATGTGACTTCATATAGCAAAAGAGAGCAGACATTCTGCCAGATTCATGTCTATATCTTTCCATATGCAGATAAGGCTGGATGCTGTTCAGAGAAGCAGTGAATTTCGTTTCATTCCGTTTCACAGAGATTTCTGACTATTTCTAAATACACTAGAGCTAATGTCTGACTATTGGTCAACTTAACTTTGCTAACCCAATACACTTTCAAATTACGTTAGAACAAAAGAATTACATCTCATTAGATAAATTAATATTATTTTCCTTACTTATTCTGCAAATTTGACTTTGGAAATTTTAAGCTATAAGTGACAAAAAGTTAGTGAATAATAGTGAATTATTGAATAATTTATTTTCATGCTATTTTTAAAGGGATGTTTAAGATTTTTTTCTATTACATATTCATCTTCTGTGACAAATACTTTGAAGTCAAATTTCTCTTGGGATTTGAAGTGAACTGTCATTGGCATTCCCTAGCATTAGCCACTGCCCTCTGTTCCCTCAGAAAATTGCTGACTCTTAGACACAGAGTATTATTTGGGTTTGGGCTTTCATATAATTCTGTAACTGGCCCTTAGTGTAGAATTCAGCCAGTCTACTCACAAAAGTAACTACAGCTATTAAAATAGACACGCTCACAAAATATTGGCTGGTGGAGATTTCAGGTTTTTTCACTTTTATGGAGATTAATGGTGTGATTTCTGTGCCTGGAAGCAGAACAAGAAGAAAATGCAGGAAGTGACTTCCTTAAAGCATTAGGACTGCTTTTCTGGAGAAGACTGAAAAGCAATAGCTTTGCAGATTTCTTTTAAAACCTACAGGCAGTAGGTCTGCAAAGTTTTATGCAGAAGAGAAGGTTAGGGATAAATCTAGTTCATTATAGTGCAAGGAGCAGAAAGGATTATGCACCCCCGAGGAAAGGATCTTTTCAGTTTGATAAATGCACGTAAGTTATTCTCTAAAAAAATGCCAAGTCATTCTAGAAGCACACTGATTTTTGTGCTCCTCTCTAGGAGTGCAGATCACTTTCATATTTAGTAGTTTGGAAGGAAACAAATAATTATGAAATGGTTATTTCATAGATACTGATAAATTGTGAGTACACAAAAAGTACTTTTTTTTCCCTAAATGTGGTGCAAATACAAATGTCTACAAGTTACGAAGAAAGTATTCAGCCCTTCCAGAAAGTCTTCCTAGGGACAGCAGAGATTGTGGGTTATAAAATGTCCGATAGAGCAGGAGAAGCAGAGCATATAGGTAAGGCAGCAGCCGTCGGTTAGCAAAAGAGGAATGGCAGTCCGACAGGGCAGTCTGAAAGCAACAGGAGCTTTAGTGTTGGACCAGCTCTAAAATGCAAACTGAAGGTTCTTTGGCCATCCACATAGGGTGACAACAATGCCACATTACCACATATTTTAGGACATATAAGCCTTATTTGACCTTTATTTGTGAAGGTGAATTATAAAGATTCTCTTATAGAGGAGGCTTGAAGAACACGATGTTTCCATGGTTTTTTTCAGCCTTTTACTCTCCTGGGAACAAATTAACCCCACCTTCAGTGGTTACTATTCAGAGCAATGTGACTGGAGGGCTTGTAGCCTTGTGGGGCTGCCCACTGAGCTACGCTTTGCCGTGCTCCTAAACATCCATTGGATTTCTTCTTAAGACCCCATTACACTCTTGTAAAAGTGTCCATATCCACTTAATGCACTTGAACATATTGTCCTGCTTTAGAGTACCTAGTACACAAATGCTTAAGCCTGTCACTGTCACAACCTTAGGGCAGGTCTGTGCTCAGGGGAGGCATGTGTGAGGGATCTCATCCTCCTCCCGCTGGCCTCATTATTCATGAGCTTGTTGGTGTTTACACCTCTGAGCATACTTGTAGGCGGTTGTGGTATCTTCTCTGTATTTGTTGTCTGACAAAGTTAAAGACAATTAATCCTTTTCTCAAATATCAGCCTTTTCAGTTCCTCAATAACTTTATTTCTTTTTTGCTTTATCCTCTATCTGTCAACATCTTTCAAAATCTGAAGAGCTCAGAACAGCATTATTTATAGCTGGAAATTGAATTAGGTTTTCACCACTAAAATAAAAAGATAGAAATGTCAATCTGGAATTAACTGTTTTATTAAAGGAAAATCTTATTATTAATAATTGCTAATGTAATTTATGAGTATGATTACTATATTTAAAGAAAATCAAACTGTTGCCTGCTTCTTAAATTACTATATTTCAGCTTTTCAGTGTGCTATTTAGAAATATGAAGTCGTCACTTTATTATGCACCATCTTCCAGGATTTGAAAGCAGCTTATACATATAAATGGATTTAGTCTCATCAGTACCTCTAAATGATGAAAAAAAATGCCAATTATTAAGTAAATGCATCTAGTGCAGATCCTGTCTGCTGGATTTAAAGTTTTGATTTATATTTCAAAACACTTTGGAGGATTAATCAACTAGTCTAGGTTGATTATGTAGCTGAATATAAGCCAGCAGTGTGCCCAGGTGGCCAAGAAGGCCAACAGCGTTCTGGCCTGTATCAGGAACAGTGTGGTGAGTAGGACTAGGGAAGTGATCATCCCCCTGTACTCGGCACTGGTGAGGCCCTACCTTGAGTACTGTGTCCAGTTTTGGGTCCGTCACCACAAAAAAGACATTGAGGTGCTGGAGCGTGTCCAGAGAAGGGCAACAAAGCTGGTGAGGGGTCTGGAGAACAAGTCTTATGAGGAGCGGCTGAGGGAGCTGGGGTTGTTTAGGCTGGGGAATAGGATGCTCAGGAGAGACCTTATCACTCTCTACAACTACCTGAACGGAGGCTGTAGAGAGGTGGGGGTCGGTCTCTTCTCCCAAGTAACAGGCGATAGGACAAGAGGAAACGGCCTCAAGTTGTGCCAGGGAAGGTTTAGACTGGGTATTAGGAAAAATTTTTACACTGAAAGGGTTATTAAGCATTGGAACAGGCTGCCTGGGGAAGTAGTTGAGACACCATTGCTGGAAGTATTCAAAAGACGAGTAGACACAGTACTTAGAGATATGGTTTAGTGATGGTTTTTGTCAGTTAGGTTGATGGTTGGACTACATCATCTGAAAGGTCCCTTCCAACCTAGGCAATTCTATGATTCTATGATTCTATCCCTCCATCCTCAGCAGAAAGAGGGAGAGACATCCTCTAGCAGCCTCTCACACTACTTTTAAATAGCCATTTGTAGGATCAAATGCCCTTTAGAGGTACATCACTTTCCAGGAGGGATAGACAAGTGGGTGAAATGAGGTACTTAACTTTTAGACACTTTAGACCTACTGAAGATAGGTGAGATTGATCTCTTCTTCTAAGAGTCTAATCATTAGTTTCCTTTTGATGCCCTGTAAAAGAACTCCTACTG
Source organism: Rissa tridactyla (assembly GCF_028500815.1). Lineage (NCBI taxonomy): Eukaryota > Metazoa > Chordata > Aves > Charadriiformes > Laridae > Rissa > Rissa tridactyla. The sequence goes on along the minus strand of NC_071467.1, from coordinate 39,975,640 downwards.
TTTGCCATTGAAATACTTTAGATAAATGGTGAATGGACTGCGTGGCTCTACAAATTAGATCCATCTAATGAGTAGTAAGAATTGTTAAAATTATACATAAGCTTTAACTAATTAACTGATAAAGAGAGACAAAGTTCTCTTTTTATCTCTCTTGCCTCTAAGATGCCTAAGATTCTTTCTTTGTCACTCTGCTTGCTATTAATTGACTCCGAAATTGTTATCCTCCAAAAAGATCTTTCTCTATTTTCTTTATTTAAAGAAAAAGATTATTATCAAGGGAAAATAATGGGAGCCTGTATCATTTCATCCTTCCATTCAAATATTAATTTGGATCTTTAAAAACGGCTATTTGTTTGATATATAGTAATTGGAAAGTCAAAGTTTCACCCAGAGTGGGACTGTTAAAGAGTAACGCTAGATATTACTTGCCTGTTGGCACTAAATTTGATGCCCTGGGGAGACCTTCTAATTGGAGAAAGCTAAGTTATTATACCAGCTGATTATTTTTGTGACAAGTCATATTAGCAACAGTGCACACCTTGCTCCCAGGTTGCCAACTTGAATATCTCTTTCCGTTCTACTCAGTTTCACTATCTGGGTAGTCCTCTGAACTAAGTGAAACAGCTTTAACATACAGTTACTCTTTGCCTCAGGTCCACTAGCATAATCCAATCTTCATCATTTAACAAATAATCTTTCAGTTCCCTAGTCTATATCATCAGCGGTTAGTTTTCCTTCAGCTGAGTTAATGGATGTTGGTTTTCTAGCCTTCGAACTAATGGTAGCTTTTCTTTTCCTTGTTTTTTGCCTTTTTTTTTTCCTTTTTCTCTTTTGTCCATCAAGAATGGGGTTTGTGTGCATTTACGGTCACATATGTATTCAAGCGTCTTTTGGAAGATTTTAAGGAAAGTATAGTGAAACCTATGAAAAATATGATGTAACAGCTGACCTATGGGTCAGGGAGAGCACAGAACCAGCATCTGAGGAAGACCTCAAACTTATAAAAAAATACGTCTAATACTGTATGCACATACTGGAGCCTTACCAGGGACAAAAAGTACATGAATAAAGAGACTGTGATTGCCCTTGGGCTCTCTTGAATAACCTTTTCAGCACACCCGAGCCCATGATTGTCTCAAGGTGTACCCGAGTCCTTGGGAGACATGCACACAAGTGCTTTAATGGGACTGCAGAACAAATGGGATTTCATTGCCAATGCAGAACTTGTTTTCTCCATAGAATGAATAGCCATGAAACGAGAATGTGACCTTACAGGGCCCATTACTGGGTTGGTTTTTTTCAGAAATTCTTTTGAGGTTTTGAACTGTGACCTCCATGCAAAGGATTATTTTGGGGTGGGTCAAGGAAGGGGAAAGGACTGGAAAGGCTGTCCTGTGGGGATAATGCCCCCTTTAACCATATAAAGAATAGAGGGGACACTCACACATTGAGTGTTATGGTTGCTCAGTTACTGTTCCATACACGTTCTGTGCACAAAATTAAATAGCCTTCTGCAAAACACAAAGATTACTTATGAAAAAAACAGGAACTTTCTTTCTTTTACTCCAGGTTGTAAAAGAAAATGCAAGTTTCTCAAGCAATTCTGCCATTTTTTATTCCTTACTAGGATTTTCTTTATCTCCCTCTCCTCACAAGGAGAAGACAGAGTTGTTTTTAGAGGGAAGAATTGACTGCGAGAGTGTTGGAAACTCTGGCTGAATTTTGCACTGTTTTCAGACTTATGTAGTTTAATTTAAGAATAATAGCCAGTCATTTTGTATAGCATGCATCATTTTACTGTTGGACACCTTGGAAAAAACCACCAGAATATTTGCCACTTTTTTGTCAGAAATAAGGGGAATCCTTCATTTACGCTGTGATGTCCTCTTCACCGACTGGGAACACTGTGAATAAAAGCAATGACTTGTATGAAGTCATGTCGTGATTTATTTTAGCGTTTATTTTTTAACATGACATGGCTATAAATCCTGTGCAATAGGAATGGAGATATTCTAAAAATTAAATTCTATAGGAGATAAAAGATGACATACAGGAAATTGAGTCTGATATTTATACTATAGAAAAATTACCCAAAGCTTTAATGTTTGGGACTGTACCTATTGTGTCTTGACCATAACTAGCACTTCCATATTACAACTAAAGACATAACAGGACATGAGAGGAGACAACCTAAAAATATCACAATGAGACAACAAAAGAAAGTATCTTAACTGTGTTGAACATCTATCTGTCACGTGGCTCTGTTTCTTCACCTTTTCTGCACTTGGTGTCTCAATTGGCATATTGGGAACTAGAAGGTGACCAACCTGTGGCTTTTATAAAGTGTATTGCTCTTGTTCTCGCTAACTAGTTGGATTTTTTGAAAGGATAAGTAGCAGGCACAGTATTTCAAATGAAGAGAGGGAAAGGAACCTACCCACTGTGAGTAATTGTAGCTGTTCTCAGCGCACCTCCAGTGAGACTTGCTTTCTGAAGTGCAGGCTGTTGTGCCAGGGCAGATGTGGAATCTGGGAAATTTTCCAGAGAAATCATTAAAAAATGAGGTTCTCAACATTAGCTGCTGTGTTTACCTATTTTTCTTTCTCAGACCGTCACTAGCAACACTGAAGACTGCACTGGATGACGAACTGAGAGCATAAACCACTCGCAGAGGAGCACTGAGGCAAACATTGTGTTTTCCAATACACCTAAACCCTTCCTTAGCAATCTGTAGCCATTTTCAGACAATAGAAGAGCTCTTTCACTGCTATTGTACTATTTGACTCTGGGCAAACCAGCCACATTCTGGAAAACCGATAGTTTAGGCTTTTCCTGTGACATCTGAGAAATGATGCAGTGGGAGTAATTATGTGATTGCTGCTGGTACTGATGATATCTCCCTGTCTGGCTGGCACTGCTAATCTGTTTTACATTATCTCCTGCTTCAGGAAAAAACATCGTGCCTAAACTGAGGAGGAAGATGTTAATGATGACATTGCCTCCAGCATTTTGTTTGTGACAACATCCTACTGATGATCCTGTCGATACAGCTGGTGTCTCTCAGGTGCCACTTTTAGCTGTTTCTGAGGAACTGGAGGGACAGATAGACAGAGAGTGGGACAGACACCACTCTTCATTTTACGTCTTTGGAAATATCTTTAAAGGAAATCCAAATAATCTGGATTTAAATAAATTGTCGTGGTTTAACCCCAGCCAGCAGCTAGGACCATGCAGCCACTCACACAGTTCTCCCCCTTTCCCCATGAAGGGCAGGGAGCAGAGGGAGGAGAGGAGAGGAGAGGAGAGGAGAGGAGAGGAGAGGAGCAGAGCTTTGGTATTTTATACAGTTTACAAAATCAAATAATGAAATAGGGGCAATATTTGTGATATTTGCAATTTCATAATTTCATCTAATTTTACCTGTAAAAATTAGTGAAAATACTTCTCCAAATCCACCTTGATATCCTGAAAGCAAAAAAATAGGAAAACAGACTTCTCTGAACATGACAGGGATTAAATATTAAGAATGTAGTATTAGCATCACTCTGTATCTTTCCAGTCAGACACCTGGAATTATTCACAGCAATAGACAATGCTGTAAAATATGATGGCAGCAGTTATTTGACTGTAAGTCTAATGTTCAACATTAAACCTCAGTCACAGGAGATTTTAAAACTTTTAATAATTACTCTATGGCTATAAATGGCAATGGCTTTAGTGCCTAGAATATTGCTGCTGCAGAAACCCTAATTACCCAAGCGATGCTGTCAGTATTCGTAACTGTTGGTGTTTCTTACTCTCTTACCATTGGCTTTTCCAAGCTAAAATCCAATGCCTAATTTCTGTTCTTCCCTGACTACCACATTGCCAAGGCCAAATTGTTTAGCAAGCTAAACATTCTTATCTGCATTCCCTTCAGTGCAGGTGCATAAGTGCATTTCATTGCCCATTTTCTCCAGCAGGGAATCTAAGCTATGGAGGGAGGAAAGGAAATATTCTAGAGAGACAACGCTTTTTTTCCCCCTGTAGCATAGTATTAGTTTTGAATTACATTTTCTCTTCCTTTGTTGTTTATGTAATATGGAAGGGCTTGTAACTGTTCATAATCTTTTAAAGGAGCCAAGCGTTATAGATAAGTATGCATATATTATAAAAGGAGGTACTGTTCCATACTGCCACAGCTTCGTGTCATGTTCTGGGGCATTGTAGTAGATAATAGTTGTTTTCATTTAGTCTTGTTTACTTCTTTAGGCATTAAAAAAGCACAGAAAAAGCACCCAGTCTTTGGCAAAATTTAAAGGCCCAAAGGTAACTGTGATAGGAATAGCAATCCAGCATGGTGGATGAGTTGGGAATGAGTAGGGTCTGGAAGACCAGGACAAGTTTCAACATAGGATGTGGAAATTTAGGCAGAGACAGAAGCAAAAGTAATGCAGCTGAAGGGAAACTTTAGCTCTGGTGGAATCAAGAAACATATATTGTTTTCGGTAGACCAGCAGATGTGATTCATGTAATTTTTGCAGCTGTTTTCTGTACAGATCAAAGTATGCAAAATTGACTATATTATGAAAATAGAGCAATAAAGAATAAATCATTCATATCTGCTGAAGTAATAGCTAGAACAAGACATAAATCTAAAAAAAATACAATGACACACAACACCCAGATGGTTTCTTCAGGACAATGCATGTGGCATTAAGTAGAAGTAATGGTGAGGAATTGAAAGAAATGACACTGAAAGTGAGTATCACAAAAGGCTTCTAAGAGTTAAACCGGGGACTGTCTTCTAATGACTTCCCCGCTTCATATTGGGGAGGGGAAGGTATTTGCTGTTATGTAGACCTCAACAAGATCAGTCCTAAACACTTTCATTTTCTGGTGTGCTTTCTCTCTTTTCGCACTCATCAGTTCCTCCTGGTCATGACAGACCAGAAATCTGGTGGAGTGTTTTTCAGACTTTTTTAAGGCTTTGCCTTATACCTCCCCAACCTGCAACTTCTTTTTTTTCTCCTACTGTGAAATTTTTTTACTTTCTCATCTTAAATTTAAGTCATATAGTCTTTAGGATAGCAACCATTGTATAGAGGTTTTAAAGTGAGTTTCCCAGTTTCCCATTCTCTCTTCCTTAGATAACCAGTTTGTATCTGGTTCACATCTACAGCCTTTCCTCTTTTTTTTAACCATGTTTCCTCCCAAACCTTAGGTTGGACTTTTGCTCCTTTTCCCCCATATCTTTAGGTATCAAAAAGTGATATGAGAACTTCCGGTCTCCCTTCGTTGGGAATACGTACAAAAGAGCTGAGACCCCTCTTCTTGAGAAGCTCCTTTGTCCCTTTTCAAGACACTTTCTCTCACTGTTTGGGAGCCTTCCTCAGCCCAGTCTTCAAACATCTTTTTCTGCCCATAAAACTCAATGACAACATGGTCTTTTGCGGCTTGTTTTTATTGCAACAACCAAGGCTGACCAGCAGGGAGGACTTTCTCTCACGGTCTTTGATCAACCAGTAGCAGTCCCTAGGATATAAAACCTCTTGCCTCACGCGTGCTGTCTGGTTTGTTTCAACTTAGCTTCCTCTTACAGGATCTTCTTGTAAGTCCAGCACCCCTGGCCGTCCTGCCTGAATGTAGTGGGAAGGAAAAGGTCAGCCTGTGCCTCTCAGTTCCAGTGGGGCAACCTAATTTTTTATTTCTTTTTTCCCTTCAATGGATATGTAATAATTTCAATACTTGGAAAACAGTTCCCAGTTTCTGACAGCCATTCTCCCAAAAATGTAGTAATTAATTGCTGGCAATATTCAATCGTAATGTTGTTGAAACCCTAGTAAATAAATATGCACTATAAGTAGTTGTGTGTGCAGCAGAAGTAATGATGCTTCATTTTATATTTGTGCTTTGACATCGATTTCCCTTATGGTTTCTCTGATATCAGAAAAAGGCAAGCTTTCCCTAGGGTCCTTCTCATCTTTCTGTTTTCTTATTTTAATGAAATCTTTAGGAAAGTTAATATACTTGAGACCCTTCCTCATTTGCAAATGCGTTAAAATGCCCTGAAGGGACCGAGAGACAGACACGTGCACGTATTGAGACGCTATGAGCTTGCTTTCATTAGGAAACCAAACTAAAACCAGATAGGACCAGACTAAAAAGCATACCTGATTTATTGTACACGTGTGAGTATTGGCCATCCAAGACTGATAGGTCCAACAGTTCTCACTAGGAATGTACTACAGATGCTCAGCTGACCTGAGACACTCAGACAGTCCCACAGTCCGCACAATGTATGTTGGATGTCGAGTTGCTCCGTACATGAGCTGTGGTCATTTGTTTAGGATTTACAGAAACGTGGTACAGCACTATCAGGATTTAGTAGATAACCACCCAAAGCAGTACTGCGTCCGTGCGTATCGATGGAGCTGTTAGGTACAGATTAAACAGGCTTTCTCATTTCCTTAAAAGTGTCTCTAAGACCCCACACGCAAAAAATTCTTTAGAGGACTTTGAGTCACACCAGCAGTTTGGGCCAATTGTAATTTTGTTAGGGCCCTTATATGACATTAGCAGGGTAATTCACTCCATGATAGGCCATTTTACAGTTTACAGAAAGTAAAGGCTTGGGCTAAACAGCAATTATGCTACAAGAGTTAGGCATGAAGTTTTAGTTTTAATTAAATTATTGAAAGGGTATAGTCACCACCGTGGTCATTATTATGCTTTATATTATGAAGCTTCCTTATACCATTATGGTTTATTCCCCATACTGTAGCACAATGAGAAAGACTGTTAAAATGCCTTTATAACATTATAATTGTTTTTCTAAGCGGTGGAAGTCTCGCCAATTTAATTATATCAGTTTAGCTGAAATAGTACCACTCTGTGACCAGGCTTTGGCTGTGGCAACCTGTGTGATTTGCTTCTGTATGATTTACTCATGCTGTGTTAATAGGGTTTTTTTGTTTTGTCTGGATTTGGGTTGTTTTTTTTGCTTTTCATTCATGAGTTAGCACAATCTTTAGAGATTAAAGGTTGTCCAAAGGATCGTCTGTGCAGCACATAACATGAGCAGGAGCAACCTCCTTTGTTTAGTGCTGTTTTATCTTTTTTCTTTTAGTAGGAGAACTCCAAGGAATTTCTTCTACAGACATGATCCATATATAAAGTATGTCAGGTTTTTATGATTTTTATTTCAGGGAAAACAAATTGTTTACTTTCTTAGAAATTAGATGTTTTGTAGAAGGCTGTATTTTCTTTTTTTTTTTTCCTTTTCTCACTCTTTCTTGGCCTTTCTGAGATACATACCTTGAAATTCTAAAAGTTGTGGGGGGGATTGTACTTGAATTGAGTCTAAATCATATAGTGGGGGTGGTCTTCCCACTTCTAAGAAAGTGCACCTCGCACAGAAGTAATCGGTTAGGCTAATCATAGCTATTGAAACATCCTTTTGCTGACGAGCCCATTTTTATAACCCTGTTAATGTAATCACAATAACGTCATTATTCTATCACAGCATTCTTTCCCTGACAAATAAGACAAACACAATTTTTGAAGAACAAAGGTGTTTCCGCAAATCATAAGAAAGTGAATTTTAAAGCAGCAATGTACTAATATGGGAAGAAAAAGAGAGTTATACCCCATGAATCATAATGCTAACATTATGAATTGCCCTTATTTGTACTGATATTTCATTCCTCTGATTATAGAGTACCAGCTGAATGTGCTCCATTCTGGAAGTACATTCCAAGAAAGCTCATTTTGGGATGTAAGGGGGTGTCATTCCATGACAGAGATTTGCTGTTCAATTATTTCCTTCCTGCCAGCCACTATTAAAATTTACTTAACATGTGTAAACATGTTAAGATAATCTGTTCATGACATTTGGACATTTTGTTTCCTACTTTTGTCAGTCTCTCATGACATATTTTTTAAAGTCGAATTAAGACTAGTCACCTACATTTTTAAAGTATTTAATCTGGATGTCTATGCAGTTCCACTTTTGATTTAGGAATTTAATGCTGCCCTTAGAAGGTATTACTGACTCACAGTGACTTCAGCAGTTGCTCCTTCTGCTATCAAACAGGAGAGGTAGCCCTGCCATATACGCTTACATAAACTGTGTTTATTGGACCCTCAATCAGTGGAATTATGTCATAGAAGCATAGAATCACAGGATGTTTTAGGTTGGAAGGGGCCTTAAAGATCATCTAGTTCCAACCCCCCTGCCATGGGCAGGGACACCTCCCACTAGACCAGGCTGCTCAAAGCCCCATCCAGCCTGGCCTTGAACACTTCCAGGGATGGGGCATCCACAGCTTCTCTGGGCAACCTGTTCCAGTGTCAAATTTCAAGCTACACCAACAGAGCATCCAATCCACTGTGCTGTCTCTGAAAAGAAAGCAGAGCAGTATGGTTGATGATAGGATTAGGATTTTTTTTTTTTTCCGCAAATACATTTCAAGGCTTCCAGCACCCAGCAGCCTACAATACCTCCAACAGGGAGAATTTGCTGGAAAGTGAATGGCAACTGTGGACTTACAGATCTGAACTGCAGCCCACACATTTTGTCTCTCTAAAATACAGTGCAGCAAAGTTAGCACGATTTTACAAGACTCGTGCTTTCTGAACTATACCAGTAAAAATAATTAAAACTACTTTTTTTTTTTTTTTCCTTCCAAGTAGAAGCTGAATTTAATGAAGTGTAACAAGTTAGTTGTAAAGTTTTTGGAATCTTTTGAAAACCAGGTAGCTTTATCAGTAAGTTTTTTTAAAAGAAACTGTAACTAGACCACTAACTTCAGGTTAGAGGGTTCAGTAAAATCATGTGAAGGCGTGTTTTAAAAGTGACATCTCAAACATCTAATTTTTTGTTTCAAATTTTGTACCCATTTGAGATAATGACTTTATAAAATCATGTGAAATAATTGTAATTTTTCTGTATTTCTGTAAGAAACAGACCAGTGGCAGAATTATACAGTAACGTATTCTAGATGATATTTAAAGCTGTGAAATTAGATCGGATCTCTCCTTAGAAATCCTCTTTTTCATGAGTTCCTAACTAGGCCATATTCTTTGTTCAGAGATAAACCTTGAGACATATGATCTTTTTAATACTGGTTTTTAGTGCTCTTGCAGTGGAAGTGTTTTTTCAGCTGAAAAATTGCTTCCTTCCCAATCCATTTAAAATTAAACAGAATGTGAACACTGAGGGGTTTTTGTTTGGGTTGTTGTTTTTTTTTCCATTAGGATATTTAAATTTTCCATGTTCGGGTCATAAGTCTTTACTGTGTAATATTCGTTTTTCCTGTTGGCAAAAGAAAAGTTCAGAAATAACAATTTCATTTCTTAAAATGATTGTAAAGTTCAGACATCTGTTTACCTTGTTTCCTAACTTGCAAAACTAAGTGCTCTCTCCCACAATGTTCTGTGTGCTGTGCAAAGACATATCTGATTATGGTATATGAATGACTTAACGCCCTCCTTGTGGTTGCATGAGTAAGTGTATGTTTTCAAAAAGAAAATACCAAGTTGGCAAAATCTATTCTGATTCTGAACAGGAAAGCAAAGTTCAGTGGAGGGCAGTGAAGGCATACCAATTTTCTAGGTGGGCACGTCGACGACCCTTTATACCTACCCACCTGTAGCTATCTTGTTGTCTCAGATCCTTCTGGTATAGGCAGAAGTGGTGTGTGCTTCCCTGTCCCAGGTTTAGGTTGAAAGGGACCTAATCCAAAGCTGTCTGAAGTTCCCGAAGGACCTGTACAACCAATGGCCATATCGTTACTATGCAATTTAGGCTTAAAAGCAAATCCAGGAACATGGAGATGTTAAGACTTGCAGTGCTATGGATGTGAAGACACGAGGGTTATCTAGAAGTACTAAGAGGGGGGTAGCATTTGGTGAGAATTTTTCCCAGCGTGTTTTCTGATCCCTAGCCCTGGTAGACAGCATCTAAATACTGATGAGATCCAAAGCCACTGAGGCGGTTTTGCCAGACAGGGCTGGATTCTGTTCTTCCCCACATGGGCTGTCACCTGAGCTGGCACTGCTGTGATGCCCACAGACAAGCAGCCCGTGCCCAGCCAGTGAGCAATTAAAGCTGACCCGTCCCCTCTCATCCAGGCAGCCCTCAGCGGTGCTTTAAGAAGCAAAATTATTGTTCAGTCTCTGACTCTGAGAAGAGGCAATTACTGAGACTGCAGCAGTGGGGAAGTCTGCGAGGGCTGGGGGACAATAAGAGGCAGGAAACTTTCTCCCATCCTATTTAATATCTCCAGATCTCAAAATTTCCCTGCTTTATCCTATCGTCCGTCTCCCCCCAGGCATGCTTAGCACTGAATTTGTCTATAACTTTGCTATTTAGCACAGAGATATTAGCTAGCTACAAGCAAGGAATAAGCTAAATGTAAGCAACATCTGCTCTCTTCATGGTCCTCTTCCTCTCCCAGAGGCTGAAAGGGAAATTCGCCTTTAAAAACATATACTTAGAACAGCAGCAGTTGCACCTGAGAGTAACATTAACAACCACTACAGTTACCTGCAAACTGTTTTCACAGCCTTAACTAGAGCTTTACAGCAAAATATGCCATGTGGGTTTTTTTAAGGAAACCTTCCTCTATGCATCTGTGTGCTACACAACTCCATATAGGACATACTGTACGGAAAAGAAATTCTGCATTCTCTCCAAGGTAGGAGATAATTACAATTAGGCTAGTAAGAATATTCTCAACATGTTCTTACCTTTCTCATCCTTTTCCTCGCATATCTTTCTTATTGCCTTTCTTGCTGGCCCCAATCCAGCAAATATATGTACATCCCTAATGTCAATGGGATGCTCGTTGACATCAAGTAACATGCGTGCGTGCTTGTTGAATCAACTCTGTAGCTTCGTAGACTTCTCAGACTTTCAGCTGCCTTTTGGAGTCACACTGACATCCTCATATTACTGCTTTTAAAACCAGTTTTAAAAACAGAAACACGAAATGAAAATGCTACTTACATTTAGTAATTACTATTATTTATTGTAAGTGATCTCCAAAGTCTTTTGTAGATGCTCAGCAGCTTGCAGAAAAAAAGCCTCATATTGGGAATGTTTTGATTATTATTTTTTCCTCAGGCAAACTGAAAATTCTTTTTCTATTATATTTAAGGAAGCTCTTTACATAGTAGTCTTGATTTTGTACATTCAGTGTTAAGTATGTAAACTGATGTTAATATTACTTGTCCTTTTACAATTCATTCCTACTGTAATCCACATCTCTGTCAGCGTACCTAATAACTGATTATTGTTCTTCCCTTTGTCTGTTCTTATTATTTTAAATTTGAACAGTGAAATGAAACTATCATTTCAAATATCAATATGCTCTCGTATCTTTGCAGTGGCATTTGGTTCTTATTTATTAGAGCAGGATATATTAAAATCACATGATGACGAATTACAGACAAGTCTGTGATGTTAAAGAGTGAACGGATCATTAGGCATCTCTGTGGCTTTATTAATCTCTTAAAATGACCAGATTTATATAACATCTGTTAACAAGACCATAAAGTAATCCACCTAGACTTGAAGTACCTGCCAGAGCCTTTTAAAGTTCCCTCTTGGATTAAAAATACATTTCTGGGGAACATATTCAAGCATGTTTATTAGAGGAACTTTCGTGAGAAATTTTTTCAGAATGAAAAAACTCGTGACAAATATGAAATTATCCAAAAGTTATTGAACACCATCAGATCCTTCTGATTAATCTCATCAAAAGAACTTGAGAAGCTTGGTTATGCCCCATCCCTGGCAGTGCTCAAGGCCAGGCTGGATGGGGCTTTGAGCAGCCTGGTCTAGTGGGAGGTGTCACTGCCCGTGGCAGGGGGGTTGGAACTAGAGGATCCTTAAGGTCCCTTCCAACCCAAACCATTCTGTGATTCTGTGTTTACGGTGTGATTTGATTCTATAATTATGACCTGCCATAGAAAGAGTATGTCAGAGAAAAAGGGGTCCTTATTCCTGAAATAGTCTCCTGAAAATCTGAAAATGACTGAAGAGGACAAATGAAAACTCTCTTTTGTGTGAATGTCTGTGAGAGTTATTGAGGTTTGGAGGTGGACTAGGCTGTAAATTAAATTAATATGATTAAGTCCATGGTACAGTGCATTGCTGAAGGAGATTGTTAATGCTGCCTTTGACCATGGTTAGCAGTTGTTCTCAGCAAAGCACTGTTCAGTGACTAATCTGTGCAGGTAAATATAAATATACCTATACTTATTTTATGTATTTATGTAAATATATAAATATATGCATATTATGCGTACATAAATAAAATACAAAGTATGAATATATTTATACGTTTACATAAATACAGAAAATATTTTAAGGAACCTAAAATGTGGACTAATGCCTATGGTCAATCTTAAATCAATAATTAAATAAATCATATTAACTGAGCTCTGCTACAGCAGATTCTCTTTTCCATAGTTGTCGGTGTTTCACTTCCTCTGCTAGCAAAGGGAAGATTTCAAATTTCATCATCTGAACTTAAAAGTTTCTTTAGGGACTGTCTTCGCTTTTTTAAAAATGTGTATCAAATTCATTTTGGACACTGTCTTTGGAATGCGAGCAAGGCCCGTGATTAAAGGATTGCTCTGCTAAAGCCAAGGTCATTGGCAAACAGCACCACAAAACTTGGGGGACTGGCAAAAAAATGACGACCCGATATCACAGACAAGAAATACAGAAACAGAAGTGTCATGAGGAAGTATATGTTTCTAGCAGCATCTTCTGCTTCATTGAAATGAAAATAGTAAGAAAATAGACCCCTAGCAGTTGAATGCACTTCTGCTGCTTTTTGCATCGTCTCATTTTGTATTCTGGATTTTCAGAAGGGCCTCAGCAGCGCAGATACACAATTCTTGGCATTCTGTTAGTGGTAGACAGTTTTATTCAATGAGCAGTATAGGAGTTCACTCAGAAGATGAATTGGCACACCTTTCTCGTTGCCCTTTGCACACACTCTAAAATAAAAATCAGGATGTCCTGACAGAAGTTCCATGAAATCATGCAGTTTGATTTAAATATCAATAAAACAGGGTATTCTGTATGACCTCTGTCTTTTAAGCTTTTGGGGTTCACTTGGGTCATTCTCTTTGATCAAACAGTTAAAAAACAGTTGGTCCTTTCCTATAACCTGACGGATCCATAATCGTCTGAGATGGTGGACTATGGCACATGATGCCCTGGATAACTGTGATCTGAACTGGTGATTCAGATGCTTCCCGTGTACATTCCAGGAACCCAGCCTTAAGAATAGCAGCAAATAATGCAAATCACAGCACAGACTGGAAGTGCCTAGCAGTAGGGCTCAAGATTTTTGAAGCTTTTACTCTTCAGCTCTCTTTCTTTTAACAAGCCAAACTTCTTATTGAAATCTCACATCCCTGGGAATGGAGGTTTTAACAAAAATGCTGAACATAACCAGACTTGCCATAAAACAACAAGAGTTGGAGATATCATGAGCAATTGCATCGCTTCGAGCAAGCAAAGCAGAGAACACAACAGCAGTTGCTTAAACTGGCCTATTAATCTTTAAAAGTGTTCCTGGATGCAGGTAGGAACATTCTGGTTAGTCTCAAAAGAGGGAGTTATTTTTCTTGTCAGAAATTTTAACATTCAAGTGATTCTTCAAAAGTCATTTTATGGTGCTTTTTAATCTCATTGGAGTCTGGTACAGACCCTTAAATTTAGGACCCACTATCCTGCATTTATCTCCAGCGTAGCATTTATCTCCTTATATAGCAAAAGATTTTATGGTATTCTTATAGTTGGGACAGAGAAACAGAGCACGGAACCCCCCAGAAATGAAGGAAATTATTAAAATTAAGTGTATGATTATTTAAATTAATTATTTAATAAATTGTTTAAATTAATTGCAACATTGTATTCTTAATCATGCTTTTAACCCCATGCTTTGTCTTTGTTCACAAACACTGTGCACAAAATACAGTTATTTGGATAATAACGAAGTTGAATCCCATTTTGTCCAGAGGCTACATTGCATCTGTTCCTCGTACTGGATTATGTGGGCTTTTGGCACAAACCGTGTCTCCTATTTGCATACATTTCCTAGTAAAGTTAGAACTAAAACCCCAGGAAAGGGCCTGTTTTGCAGGGTTTGTCACTTTGGGGTGTCCATGGTACAAAAGACAGAGAACTACAGAAGAACAAACAGTTTTAGCGTGATCAAGCCAGGCCAGACCTGGCCATTTTCTGTGTAAAAATCCAGTCCCCGTCAACATTGCAAGAGTCTTCTCAATGGGTTTATACTTTCTTAAACAATGTATTTGTCGAATGCTTAGAGGCTGTATACAGTGGTGACGTACTTAGGCACATGAGTCTGGTCCCTTCTGCGTTGGGTATTAATAAATAAAATATTGCAAAACAGCATGGGAAGAGCTTTTTTTAGCTTTTTGGGGCACTTTATCTTTGAGGGAAGGTATGCTAGTGACAAATTTTAATTTTGTGATATATCAAATGTATGCATAACTCCATAGGGATCTCAGCAATTTCATTTAAAAACAACAGGAAAAAAATGAAATAAAAATGATAGGTTAAAATGTTCTTTCTGTGACTCAAAATTGCTTTACGCTATAAACTCCTTTTTCAAGTGTTCATAGTTTTATTAACCTTTTGGACAGAATTTCTTTATGGCGCATAATTGGAACTTTTCCCTTTTTTTTTTGTATACCAAGACTTTTTCAAGCCTTCTTTTACGTTTCCTGGCTCTCTGCCCTGAGAAGTTTTCCTACAGCATTTGTGCTGATGGTTATATATGGCTTGCCAATTATGTTTCTAGCTCTTCACTACTACAGTTACATTTCAGTCTTGTCTTGATTCTCTGACTCAATCAAAATCAGATACGGCTTGAGTGAGGGGGACACTAACCTGCACAAGCCCTCGATTTCACACAAACCCTTATCCTGTTCCCAGTCTTCCAAACTTGAAGCAGTGCTCGCAGTTTGCCATCACTCCAAACCTGTGTTGTCTCATACCTCTGGGACATCAGAGGGAACAGGTGAGAGCAATTTTCAGACTAAGTGCTCAGCTTAATCACATGTCAGGGACTCCATCAGAGCACAACAGCTTTTCTGGGACTTCTTTGTGCTCATGTTGAACTTCTGTGCTTATGTCGAGCTTCCTATGACAAGTGATGAGTAAGGCTCATATTGATCCAATCTCCCTGTCTCAGGCTGTTTTTTCCTTTGGGCTTGGAGCTTGTTTCTGCCATACTGTATTACCTCTCTGGACTGTTTCTCATACAGAGAGACTGCCACAAAAGGGAGGAAGACCAAAGAAAAGGCATAAGCCATGGAGGTGGGACTTGAGCATGGATATTGCCAAAGATCAGAGCTCATCATTAGGGGCAACAAGTTTCAGAAAACAGGCCCTTGCTGGTTCTTATGACTTTTTCTTATGACTAATACTAACGCTGCGTGAAGACAGCAGTATGCTTCTCTTGTTTTCTTCATGCCTTCTGGCTTTCTAAAGACATTCCACTTCGCTCATAAGGTCAGTAAATCTAATTTTAAAATTGCCTGTTTTGCAAGGCAGGAAACAGATCCCTGAGCATGTGGCAAATTAAACAATACAAAGAAACTATTTTTATCATTTAGGTAGATCATCTGCCTGTTTGTCAAATAGATTTCCAAAAGGTCTTTTGTTCACTTCTAAAAAATAAATAAAATCTGTCAACACTCTCTATAGTCCAAGGAGCAAAAGTAGTAAAAGAAGGAGAAGACAGTACGGCCTAACTCATACACCTTTTTTTGGGGGGTGGCCTGTAGCCAAATGGTTAACAAGTGTTGTAGTGTGGATTGATTGGGAAAAAAAAATAGCTTAAATCAGTGTTGTAACCTTCTAACATTTGTTATGCTTGATATGGAAATGCTTTCCTGTAGTCATGGTCCGATGTCACGGTTACAGGGTTTGCTCAATCTGTGAACCTCTAATCTCAGTGAGTGGGAACCATGAACCTCTAACCACAGCACGCAAAAGTGATGTTGCCTCTTTGCCTTTCTTAGCCACTCTCAGCCCATTCATGACGTTGGGGTTACTTCATGGCCTATGTCTGAAGATCTTGGT
Organism: Rissa tridactyla; assembly: GCF_028500815.1. NCBI lineage: Eukaryota > Metazoa > Chordata > Aves > Charadriiformes > Laridae > Rissa > Rissa tridactyla. The sequence goes on along the minus strand of NC_071467.1, from coordinate 39,959,523 downwards.
ACTGTGAATTTTCTTTTTTAGTGGTAATTAATTTAGGTGTATCACATGGTTCTTCTGGTCTAGTGTGCATTGAGTTTTTTACCACAAGGAGATGAATTTGCTAGGTCTAGTCTATCAGCCAGTTCAGACAGCTGAATAGTCTCAATAGAATCAACCCATAAACTTCAATTTAAGAATGCTCTTCATGTAATCTCTTCACCAGAGTGCTCAGGATGAGGATGAGATATTGACTGTATTACATTTTCAACAGCGACCTCAACCTAGAGAGCTTGCCTGGAAGCAGCATGGTTCATTGTGCCATCCTATTAGCAGGAATGTCACCGTTATTGAGTGGGCTACCTTTGACCTCTAGCTCACGGGGCAGGTAAAAGCCACCTGTGTAATGCTGAAGCAAGAGTTTAAATTAAAAACAAACAGAAAAAAAACCTTGAGCCAGTAGTCAACATTCAAAAATTATCATCCCAATCAAGACCGTGTGGGAGCAAGGGACACAGGTTTCCCTATTTGCCAATAGACTTCTTCAGTATTATCTGCCCAGGCCTTCAAAACCAATTTGTTCAGCAGTAGCGAGAGGAGATGGAGCATAACTGGTCACATGCAGAGCAAGCTGGGATCAGAACCTGTGGTTTCAGGAAATGAAAGGGTGGAAAAATAAGGTTATGCTGCCAATGGGAGTCTTGGGCTAATAGCTGATGCTCATGCTTCAAAGTACTTCTACAATTAGAGTAGGTTTCATTAACACTGGAACACATCGTTTGTATCTAATGACGATTAATGTCTCCTTGAAATTAGATACTAAGGAATTTGCGTGTCCCTTGTCCATGCCAACAAAACTGCATGTTAACTACAAGCTTAATTGGGTGTAGGGAAAGACAAGGAAGTGCACTGTTGTTTTCCTCGCATTATGTGTATTATCTTTTTTTACCTATTCACTAGGTATTTGATTGAAAATCTTTTCTCCTTACTGGTAAAAACAGGAACTGGGTAGCAAGTCAGAACTAGAGCATCCTTGTTATTCTTAGGAAATGGGATGGGAATATCTATTGCCTCAACCTAATTAATGTTTGTTTATGATAAGCATTATAGTAAGTATCAATAAAATAAAAAATGTTAGGAAGGGCTGGGTACCACACAAGCAACAATGAAGTCAAGATCTCTAACATTATGCTTTGCCTTTGTGCCCTTGCACCTTTCTGCGAAATTTCAAGTGTTGACTGCTTTCTCATGGAGGAAAAATTACTTTTCTGTCCCACTCAACACACTAATGTCTTTTTTACAGTTTTCCCAAGAGTGTATTTTTCAAATACTAACAAGGAATGAAATAAATATAAAATAGCATGTCCTAAAGCTGCGAAACAGTGAAAAAAAAGTAAGATTTCTGCAATGTGCAATCATCATGTCACAGCATAATATTTGTTTGTTATACAAGGCAATCTTGGTGTGTTGGTTTTTTTCCTGGAGTTTTAGTGTCTTTTTGTCTTTACATCCAGTGATTTTGGTTAGTCTTAATTTGTCATTATTTTTTTGTGTTGTTGTTATAGGCACTGTACATAAAGTATACACAGATAAATGAAAGGAGCATCATCCTTATTATTGCTCTTTAGTTTTAAAATAAACTGTGTTATGCTATTATCTGTTAAAATTTATCTAGATTCACCACCTCAAAATAGAATCATAAAATCACAGAACAGTTTGGGTCAGAAGGGACATTCAAAGATCATCTAGACAAACCTCCCTGTCACGGATGAGGGCATCTTTCACTAGATCAGGTTGCTCAAAGCCCTGCCCAATAGAAAATGCCCACTTGAAACCAAATGTAGAAGCAGATATAAGGAAATTAAACATTATTTCCAAGCACTTAGAAAACTATTATTGGGACTTGAAGGGATTACATCTCACCTAAAAGAAAGTACCTGCCATAGCGATGATTTACAATAATGATCAGAATTAATCCTTGGGCTGACAGCCAACACAAACCCTATACATCGTTTAAAAGCTTAAAAAGCCATAGACCGTTTAGTGGGACTCTACATCTGCATAAGTGTGATTGTTGGGCTGGTCCTATGCTCAGGAGCAAACTTCTTACCACAGACTGGAGTATTGCTTCAGTGCTGACTGCAAAAGGGAGGAGTGGGGCGTAGGATTTCCCTTCCCTGTGTCACTTCCATAAATCACGCATGATTTTCCTGGAAGTCCTATTATCCATGTTCTGCCCACTTTTCATTTATGGCTTCTGTCTGAGAGGTTGCCAGCTGAAGTATAGTTTACCTGGATGTATGAAATTAAAGTCAAGATATATGTAATGAGTCTGAAGCTCAGAAGACAGCAATTTTCCATCCATGACTGAAATTTGAATCGTTAAATGAGTCCCAACTGGATTTATCAAGAGACTACTTGGTGTCTCTTGTACAGAGCCTGAAGTTGAGTCTCTTGCCATGAAGAAGCAGCATTCTTCTATAAGAAATAAGCGGTTTGCATGACATCAGCTGCTGGAGATTAAGCATTTTATAGGCATTTGCTTAATGATTGCTTGTGACATTGGAAAATAGTACATGATCTATTGGAAAAATTCAAGCATCTGCTTCTACTTTCTGAGAGAATTCTTAACTTTTATTTAACATACAACTACGAATAAGCCACTTGGGCAGCCACTTTTCCATCATGCACAGGGTTTCCAAGAATTCACAAATGCTGAAAGACTCTCAGCAGTTCATTGATTTTAAAAACCTCTACACCCAGGTGAAGAGTCTTTGAATTTTCTATACTGCTGTAAATGATGATAAAGATACAGGTTAATTTTTTAACGCCTGGCACATTCAACTCATTTTGCGGATTAAGAATCTCCAAGACATTGGAGAGGAGTGTGCTTTAGCCAGTAAAAAAGAAAGAATATTTTTTTTTTAAATTGATTTTTGTCGAGCTTTCTTTTATTGATTGGCAGCTTAGCATTTATCAGCTCAAACAGTTTATGGCTGCCATTTTGTGAAGTGATATTTTAGAGGTCAAGCTAATGCACGAGGTGGTTTTGTTTGCATTTCTAAAACTGATCTTTGCTGGGCCATCATTATCCACTTTTACCTGCTTTGAGGACTCAGGACATAATGCACACAGTGAAAAGTAATTATGAAAAGCTCTTCTCCCAGCCTTTATCCATAATTTCTGAATAATAATTAAAAAGAAGAGCATCAAGGGCTGTGATGACATCTCTTTTAGTTTTAATCAAAGAAGTATAATACTGCTCCTTCCTTCTCTCACTGCATCACCAGCAGCCTTGAACTATGAAACGTCTCATGTTCATCAGTTTCTTAGTAAACAAGGTAAGAGGGTCTTCTCTAAACATGACCATCAAATTAAGCATTTTTAGAAAGCTCCTCGTGAATGAAACATAACAGTATTCCAGAAATTAAAGATTTTATTTACAAGAAGTGTTTGTACTGACCACCTGCCAGATTCTTACATTTTAAACGTGCCGGCAACATTTACCAAGGTGTTTCCCTCTGCATGTTTACCATTTTTCTTTACCATTGGCTGTGCACTAGCCAAGCACAAACACTGAAACAGGGCATAATAATCAAATATTAAAGGGGGAAAAAAACCCTTGAGAGCAAAGAAAGCTGTGACACCAACGCCACAGACCTCGCAATTTATTCCTACAGTTGTGATAGCAAAGTGTTCCCTCGCAACATTTGATACACGCGAACCCACATGGCAAATCTGTATTCCTACTCAACGAAGAGTTACTGAAATAAATGAGAGTGACTATGTGTGTGCTGCTTGACAAATGGCATTTCTTACAGTTGACAATTGTTAAAAGCACTTGATACCACTGTGCAATCTCTGGCATTGTTGTACACAGAAAGCTTTGGCTGTTTGCTATGGCTATATATTTATAAGTAAATATTCATTAAACTGAACTGTCTGTCAACTCCTGATTTCCCAAGTCATTTTCATATTGCAGCTGAAAATTTCCTAAACCAACATCAAGGAATGACATGCAAAGTCAAAAGACAAATGCCTCATCAGCTGTAAATAATGCTCCAGCAAATCTGCATTTTGCGGGTAAAGAAGTTACGGAGATCAAAGCAGCAAATCACAGAGGCAGATTTCTTACTGCTAACTAGCAAGAACAGAGGTTGGTAGGATGTAATTCACCTGTTAATTTTTGAGCATGGCCAGAATAAAGGCAGTTAAGAGAGGAAAACAACAAAAGGACTCCTGCAGCTGGAATCTGCATCGAATGTCCCTTTGGTCAGGGTGAATGTAAATGGCCGCAGACGGACTGACAAGACAGATTTTTGTAGTGGGATGCAAAGAGCAAATCAGTGTCACTGCAGCGCTCACAAACGGGCATGTGTGGAATGGGGGTATCTTGTGGGCACAAGGCTGACAATTTTGCACACATTTTTAACAACTACCTTGGAGTTCAGATGGGGAAACATGGAAACCTAAATCTAAATTAATTATTTAAAGTATGAATATAACTCAACTCTCATTTATCTCCGGTGAGGAATTTGGGTTTTGGTATTTAAATGGCGTCCACGCAACTTCAGTGTATTTTACTTGAGCATTGCTTAAAGACCTAAATCTGTTGTTAATTCAGATGAATTTTCCTGTTTGTACTTCATAGATACGCTGTTAGAAAAATCTTTAGTATGTTAGTGTGTTTGCCACTTTCACTGCTCCAAGTGGAAGTGGGGTGATGTTTACTAAAATGCACAGGCATTATACACACTGTGTGGGTTACAACGCAGCCAGTACCCATTCGGGTAGATTTTAAGGCCTCATCAGACAAGCTGTGGTTGAGGCTCAAGATGATTCGAGTGAAGAGAAGTTACTGCATGTATTTAAAACCCAGGTCAGCTCACAGAAGCAGGTTTCTTCACTAAACCGAGACAACGGTAGTCTGGATAGGGGGCCGAGGGGAGAAAAGACAGCAGGCTGCTTTGCTGGAGGCAACTTTTCATCTGCATCTTTGGCAGTTGGAACAGGCTGCCTTGCTGTGGTCCTACTTTTTAAATTAATACCTATAATTTATAGTTAATATTTTTAATAAATATGGTGGAAGCTTGTTTTATATTGTCTCTAGTACCATGGGGTAAAACTGTCTCTGTTGCCGGTTAAAAAAATTAATGTTTAAGTGACATTGTAATCAACGAAATTGCTTTTCAGGCTGTAAATCCATGCAGACACAGGATATGCGCTGTGTTTTGTACAGTACCTGGTACAGCGGTTCTTCTGCCAGACAGAAGCTCCTATGCACAATTACAAAATAAACAATAAATGTTTCCAATTTCGTCTCTCCCTTTAACGTCCTACTTTCATGTTAAAATTACTGGGGTGAGGGGGAGGGCAAGTTATTTATCTCATTTTCCTTATTATAATTGAAAACATCTTTTGTTTCCCTTGCTTTACCTTAAATAACACGAAGTTAGAAGTTTTCACGCTTTTTCCCTCCCTGTCTCCTAGGAAACCGATCTCATGACCTTTAACATCTCAATGCACCGCTCTTGGTGGAGGGAACACGGGCCCGGCTGCATACGAAGGGTGGTGCGTCCTTCTGCTCCCAGCATCCTAGAGGATTACTCCTACGTCTCCGTCACAGGCTGCATAATTGATTTCCAGTACCTAGAGGTCATTCACAGCGCTATCCAAATACTCCTCTCCGTAAGTTCCCGTTTCCTCTGGTACTCGGATCCTGGCAGTCCTTTCGCATGCAGCCTGTTGCTGTTGGGTGTTTGTCCCGAAAAGGGGATGTAGTAGTTGATGGATAGCAGCAGAGATTTTTAATTGTATTTTGAATCAGAGAATGATACTTACGTTATTAAAATGTGCACTGCTCTTTTCTTTCCCTATATCTCGTAAAGCTCCCTACAGGCATAGTCCCCATTCTGGCCTTTGCTGGGACGGGTGAAAATTAACTCAAGTTCTTGGCTCTCATTCGTTGAGACACGTACAGCAAAGGAGAGCAGACTTGTCCAAAATTAATTTACCTAAACCTTTCTGAAGTTCACAATCAATAACAGTTTTTATTTATCCCTGAATGTATTCATATTTTACATGATACTTGGCTGAGTTTCTTCCCAAAGTGAGATATGGATGTACCCCTTGAAAAAGGTCAGAGAAGTATTAGGAATTAAAGTAGTCATTTATATTTAACCATGTTATTTGTTCTTTCCTCAAACACTGCGTTGTCAGAATACTCTACCTCCATGATCAACATTTTGTGGTTGCAATACCAGTTAAAAACTGCAAATACATGGAGTCATTATAAAAAGCCTGTAGCGCAGGGAAGCGCTGGGGCTGGATGAGTTGCTTTGGGAGCAACAGCCAAGTCTTTGCCGCAGCCTTTCCTCAATCTGATGGCTGCTTCTGCTTGTGACGAAAAGGTTGTTTGGCATGAGCTGCGTGTGATCTCCTAGAAGTGGTAGCTCTTTCTCTATCTAGCTGTGTGTAGTATGTAGCAATGGGCCCACTCCCAGTGGGTGCACAGACGTCTGATACACCTTGGAGGTCCAGACCTATTCTGAGAACATAAACACTCGTGGTTCGTGGTCCTAACCATGGCCACCAGTGTTTGTCAGGCACTGGGGGAAGGGATGAAGTCTGCAGTCCACACCTACTAGTCAGGGGAGCTACTTGGTCTGAGCAACCAGAAAGGCTGGATATTCCTGGTCTATTCGGTACTTCAAGCTGTTTTACCAACTGACCGGTAAAAAATGCCACTAGCAAAGTACAAGGGATCTGCAGGATAAATCTCACTCATTAGTTTAAAATTATTTTCAAATCATAATTTTTACATTTTTTCAAGATAAGGACATTTCTCTTTTGAAAGAAAAAAAACCTTTGTATGTGGTTACATCTGTCATCCTGTCCAACTGCCTAGAAAGAAGTAGTCTAAAAGTTGAAGGCAATTTCTCTGCATTACTAAATGCCTTTTGTAAGGTGCCGAGTGCTTTTTCCTTGCCACTGCTTTTAATCAAAATTGAATAAACTTGGGTCTCACAGCAGTGATTAATGAGCTTCCACTTGACAGTCCAGGTCTGAATTAGTGCACTTGGTTAGTGCACCAGTGACATCACCTGCACCTACACAAGCCATGTGTCTGCTCCTGGCCTATCAGCTTCTCAGCACCAGTGACATCACAAGCACTTACACAAGCCTTCTTCTGACTGTCATTCAGTCAGGAAGCAAAGACCTTGAGTCAGGATCTTTTCGAGTGAAGACAAAATCTCCAGCCATGTGTCCTGGCCCTGTCTCTGTCAACACACGTTATAACGTTTCTGTGAAAGTAGGCCTTGCAGAAGAATTCTGCGCACTACATCTGCCAAGCTTAACTGAATGCACCTTCCTTGCTCTTATAGGGGCCTGATACTCAAAGCAGGTTGCTTCTCCCAGGAGCTCTCCATTTGCGGCAAATTCCCCTCGCAATGCAGTGTCCTTCATTCTGCCTCAGTGAGCCTGGACAAGGGAAACTGAAGTGTGCTTTGTTTAACAGGAGAAAAAAAAATAAATATTCACAATACTTACTTACTTGTAGAAGAAAAAATGTATTGTGTTAGAAAATTTTCTAGAATTTTTGTGATTAGAAACAAATCTAGAGTTCAGTGGAAATATAGACGATTGTTGAAATCAGGAACTTTTTTCTTATCGATGCAGTATAGCTATGGTCAAAATTTACCAAATGACAGGAGCAAAAATATTAGTGTTAGAATAATGGAATAAAAACATGTAATATATACAAACTAAAAGAAATATGAAAATGGAAAAATTTAAGGTTATGTAATAATTATAAAGCATAAGATGTAACAGACCTTCCCTTTCTTGTGGAGTGACTGATTGCCTGAAACATATAGAAATTCTGAATACAATTCGTTGCAAGTTCAAAATGGGCCAGGAACTTATAAGGCTGGACTGTGAATTAAATAGTTGCGAGTTTCAGGTACTGCTTTTGACTCATGTACGCAATGTTAAAATTAAAATCCGAGATGCCAAGTACGGTTTTCCTTCAGTCTTATTGTCTTGCTATCCCATCTGTGACACATTATGATTAGCACACCATGAATCTGTACTCCAATTTCCATTCTGAATTGTCATTTAGGCTTGTTTAATTTCCTGTCACACAGGGCAGGAGTCACCACCTAGATTATCCGACTTGTTGCGGTTTCCTCCCATTTTCTGAGTATCGTTGACCTGAGGAAGTTCCCATTCATTTCGGATGCATAACTGCTTTTCTAATTGGGGTACCAATTTCGATTGTTAGTTAAAACGTCTTTTAGTTTGCCTTTTTACAGTACTGAAGAGTTGTAGATCAGAAGATTTTTCTTCCTTTTTTTCTTTTACTAGTAGCTAGTCCTAGAAGTAGGCTATTCCTTTTTGGACCTTACAACCTACTTAATTTTCATAACATTTTTA